>NC_133324.1:617643035-617992410 GCF_042186555.1 Aquarana catesbeiana
AATATTGATTGAAAATTTGTTATTAGGAATAGTAGTCCTCCTGCCTGCTGCCTACTGATTTAATTTAGAAAACATTTAATTTTATGAAGCGGTAAATGATAGCAGCATGCTCCCTTGTGTTTGGGAGCAGCTGGCTCTTTAGCTCCTTACTGCCACTGATCCCAGACGTCCTTTTTGCAATCATGTGCTCCCTTCCCCTTTGCTTAACAAGTTATTTCAATTTCCAAACGAGTGGCGAACAAGAGAGAGACACAACATGCAAATTGAGATCGTAGGCACCATTCATACATGAAAATCCTCCCTCGGAATTCCCTTAACTCTCTCCCTGTCCCCCCCCCCCCCCCAAACCCTCGGCTGCATCTGTCATTAAAAACAGAGTCCTTGTTCTCATCAGATTGTTTTCACCAATGACCTGACACCACCATCTATAATTAATTACATCATTTACATTAGACTATTGACTAAACAAATACATAAATCATAGGCAGAGTCAATAGAGTCAGACATATTTAATCATGTTCTAAATAATGATTACTGTTCCCATAATACAATAATTATTTTCAGCAGCTGACTTGAATTAATCTTCTGTCAGAATGCCATTAAAAGGAGTGAGAAGTTATTTGACAGCATCCTTTTCTAATATTTTGCCTTTTCACACTACCTCTCACTCCTTGCTTAGATTCAACTGCTTTCTTAATGCTGGTTTTTTCTTTCCTATATGGTTCTGTTACTTAATTTTAGTATTTAATTTATAGTGCACACACCACATGTACACATATGCAGAAATGAACAGCTGGCCTCACATTATAAAGTCAAAAGTATTTTGCATTCTCTCGCTCTCTATGACTGTCTCTGTGGATAGATAGATAGATAGATAGATAGATAGATAGATAGATAGATAGATAGATAGATAGATAGATAGAAGATAAGAACATTGTTTGAATCGTTAAAACTGAAAAAATAACATTGTTGTTCCTATATTCTCAATGAGATTACTGAATTTTACTTTATAGCTATTGTTCAACATAGATAGCTGAATACAGTATATGAGGAATCATTTTTAATCCTTCTGGGTAAATCTTAACCATTCAGTGTTTTTTTTGGTTACATACCTGATGCACCATTTTACTCACCTAAGTTTTCTCTGTGCTTCTTGTCATTGCCATTTCCAGGTGTCGAAAACTAAAAAAAAAAGTAAGTGTGCCTGCACCAGTCCCCTCCTGCTGAAGTCATTCCAGCAGTCTTCTGGATCCTGAAAGGTCCCACCCACTGGAGACCAATAGGATTTAGGTCATAAAGCCAGGGACTTAGACGTAAGAGAGAAGGATGGGGACCGGAACAACACATCACTGTGGCATAAAAGGTTAATTTAGGTCAGTTTTTTTAAATCTTCTCTGCTGGCAATTAGTTGAAGGTAATAAGTCAATCTACCGATCCACTTCTATACAACCAGGCTGTTGGAAGATTTCCACACGATCAGCACCGCCGGCTACAGCCAGAAGCCCTGATCAGTGTGTTCTGATGGAAGAGAAGTCTCCCCACTATCAGAATACACAGATACAGCAGGGAGAATTCCCTCATTTACAGTGTGTGAATGGAGGAATTGGGTCTTTTTTTTTCAATCATCCTGCTGGTTGAACAAAAAAAAAATGACTTTAATTTTTAGGTCACTTTTGCAAAATCTACTTGTCCACCTATCACTATCCTCACCAGACAATGCTGCTGTCCAAGGGTGACTCTGTTGCTCCTCCATAGATAGAGGAATCACCCTAAGACAGGAAGTTTGTTACTAGCTGGTTCACCTGGTGAAAAGAAAGAAACACAGCCTAAAATTACAAAACTATTGTATCCACCACATTTATGGATTAGTAAGCTGAAAATGATTTAATTTTTGTGTTACTGCTTTAAATAACAGAAAACTTTCAGCATACAGGGAGATTTTTGAACCCTCACCACTGTGTTATAATTTCCTGATTTAGATCAGGGGCAGATCCAGAGTCTAGTCTCGGGAGGGGCACTGCCAGAAAATATGTTTTTTTGCGGGCAATTTGGTTGATATGGTGTCAGGATGATTGAAGAGCATTATTTCTATTATTACATTGTAATATAAAATTATACAGTTCAGCTCACCTAATGCAGAATCAGTGGGAGCCTGACACCATATGCGGATTGTCACTTGCCACGTCACCTTCCACAAGTTGCGGATTGTCACTTGCCTGCCACCAGATGCGGATTTTCACTTGCCACGTCACCTGCCACCAGATGCAGATTGTCACTTGCCGCAAGTTGTGGATTGTCACTTGCCATGTCACCTGCCACTAGATGCAGATTGTCACTTGCCACGTCACCTGCCACAAGTTGCGGATTGTCACTTGCCACATTGCCTTGCCACGTTGCCTTGCCATATTGCCTGCCACCAGATGCGGATTGTCACTTGCCAAGTCGTCCTGCCACCAGATGCAGATTGTCACTTGCCACATCACCTGCCACACGTGGATTGTCACTTGCTGTGTCACTTGCCTGCTACAGGGGCCCACTCACCTTCGGGCCCACTAACTGGCCTGCCCGCTCACCCACGGGTCCGCTGACTGGCCTGCCCGCTCACCCGCGGGCCCGCTGAATGGATTACCAGCCTGTCACTCATTTCTTGAAGGGGGGGGCAATTGCCTCCCCTGGATCCGTCCCAGATTTAGATACAAGTGACACTCAGATCTGTTGCATCACCTTAAAATATGCCTGGTGGCTTTCATTTGGTTACTTTAAAGTAACGTCATTAGCATTGCTGGGAAAGATTGGGAAATTTTAATTATTTTTTTCTAAATTTTTTAACTTTTTTAAATTTAAGATTATATATACGGTACAAGTAATAACTAAATATAACAATATTGTACATTCCATCTGTGCGGTTAACATACAACAACATAATTGTTGTATGTTGAAAGTAAAGTAATATGTAAAAAAATCTGTTCTTCATTATTGTACATTTATAGAAGACTAACAAGGTTCTATAGTTTGTTGGTAGAGGTTGGTAGAATGTACATGGGCACATGTATACCTTTAGAAGAGTCTACCAAAAGTAACAGTAAACTGATACATTGTCTAACCAGTGATCACATGTAATTGGTAAGTGAATAGTAGCTAAATGGATTAAAGAGAGAAACAGAGGGAAAAAAGGGCATGGGAAGGGATGGACAGAGACCTGAGATAGGAGGGGAGGGTGTTCCTGCTTTCCTTCATAGGGCATATGTATATGGCCTCTTCACAGATGATGTTAAAGAAGATGTATGGTCACAGCATACATTTTCATTTATAATATCAGCATTGTAACAGCAATACAAATTATAATTATTTTTGACAATGCAATACAAGCTTACTTGAAAAATCTCCTTTCATATTATGACTTCTGTCTCTTTGCTGGCCATCTCTTTCTACAACTTCCTGGACTACTTGCATGCTTTGCACATTCTCCTTTCCTGTTTACTTTCAATTTCTAAGGACTACATATCCTATTATACCTTGCTGTCTGTAAGCAGTGATTCCTGTACTGACTCCACATTCTGAAACTCCTCCTCTCAGCACCTCTGTAGTTCAGAAGTCAGGCTCTGTGAAATGTGTGACACAGCAGTGCCTACTCACAGGGCATAGTGACTACATGTCACAGAATTCAAGAAAGTAAATAAGTAAATAAGTATATTTTCAAAGATTGTAGAAGTAAATAGGATTAGGCTAGAAATGATTTAAATACAATGTGGAAATGAAAATGTGATTTTAAAATTTGACCATAGATACACTTTTAAGTAATTGTAAAGTCTTGTTTTAAAAAAAATAAAAAATAATAAACATGTTATACTTACCTCCTCTGTGTAGTGGTTTTGCACAGGGCAGCCCAGATCCTCCTCTTCTTGGGTCCCTCTTTGCTGCTCCTGGCCCCTCTCTCCTGTCGAGTGCCCCCACATCAAGCAGCTTGCTATGGGGGCACTCGAGCCGAGTCGAGTCACAGCTCCCTGTGTCCATTCAGACATGGAGCCCTGACCCGGCCCTGCCCCCTCGCTTCCCTGATTGGCTAACTGACTTTGATTGACAGCCGTGGGAGCCAATGGCACCTCTGCTGTGTCTCAGCCAATCAGGAGGAGAGTCCTGGATGGCTAAGACACATGTGGACATTGCTGGAGAGAGATGGGCTCAGGTAAGTAATTAGGGGGTGCCGAGGGGGCTGCTACACACAGAAGGTACTTTATCTTAATGCATAGAATGCACTAAGATAAAAACCTTTTCCCTTTACAACTCCTTTAAAGCACAAGGCAGCCAGAATAATAAACAGACAAATCAGCACAGGGGTCATAACTTACAGTAAGTAGGATGTGTCTCTTGTGCTGAGGCCTCATCTGTTAGCTGAAATATACCTCCATTCATGACCCTCATTTCCTCCCGCCTTAATCTTCCAGTGCAGAGGGGGTTAATAGAACAAAGAGAATGTTATAGGCTCCCATCAAGAGTGTCCAACTATGGCTGCCTTTTCCACCCAGCTGTTCCATTCATAGAAACCACACTAGAGCTTCTATGAAAGGAACAAGATCTATGAGTGTAGGACAAACAGAAGGTTGAAAGTTCTACGTCCTCCATTCATAGAAGCTGTAGTACAGCTTCCATGAATGAAGCAGTTGGGCAGAAAGGGTGGGCAGAGTCAGGGAATCTTGATGACAGCCTGTGGCGGCTCCTTAGTTCTATTAACCCCCACCGCACCAAAAAATTACAGCGACAATGGTGAGGAGGGGAAGGACATGAATGGAGGCGAATTTCAACTAACAGAAGGGCCACGTCCTACTAACCGTAAGTATGTATGTCCCTCGCTGATCGTCCTGGTTTTTATTTTGGCTGCACTTTGGCTTAGGAGACTGTGGGATGGAGGATAATGATGGTTGCTATATTTGTTCTAACATTTTTAATGTATTCTAATAGAACTATATTCTGCAGCAGTGGAAAGAACATGAATGCAACATGACCTATCACAGTTGCAATGTGAATTTTTTAATTAAAATACACAACTCCTTATCCTTGCCCATATAATAATATAAAAATCATGATTAAAAACTCTAAATAGAAATCAATGGCCTAGGTATTTTTGCCATCCTGTTACACATTTGCAGAACAAAGCAATACATATGTAGAAAGTTTTCTTTTCAAACGTTCTTTTCTTAGTCGTGTTTCATGTATCTATTAAAAAGGTCTAATTGACAAAAGAGACATGCATCTCCTTTACTAATTGATTTGTTCTAGCAGTGCATGTTAGTTACAAATAATTACAAGGCTCTGAATTGATTAAACAGAAGATTTAAGGGGATTGTGACATGACATTTTAAACAGGGACATGACAGCTTGTGGCCTGAAGTGATAGTTTATAAAACAGCAGGATGATGATGCATTCAAACGCTACAGCTAGTTAATAATTCCAATCTGGACATGTCTGAAGCACACAGAGCAAGACACGTGCAGCCGACAATTTCACCTTAGATCGAAGGTGCAAGATTGCCCTAAAGGGGAAAAAACATTTTGGTGCAGAAACAAGTTTGTGAAGTTTGGTCAAACAGCGCTAGTAAGAATTGCTTGAGACAGAAAATCATTCAGTGCTTTCCACTGAGTGCCTGAGTGAAATTTATCACTCCTGTAACATATTGTACCGCACTTGTTTGTACATTGAAGGTAATGGCTGTTCAAGGAAGTGGATATAAAATGCTATTGTCTTCTAAGCCAGTTCCTTCTGAACGTAGCTAATATTTAAACACTGCCACATCATTTTTTAAAACCAGGTGAGTTATTTATTATCAAGTGGAATATTTTGGACATTGTCACAGTACTTCACGTATTTTTATAGTGCATAGTATTTAAAAGACATTTTTTTAAAAGTGAGCTTTAAAAACAAATAGTACAAAAAATGCACAACATAAAAAAAAAACTGTAAATTTTTATTTAATTTTAATTTTAATCTAAACCCCACCACTCTCTACAACATCCGACATTATCTTTATCACTGCATTGAAAAGGTGGCAAAAAAAACTAAATTTACCCAGCAGAAATATGGTTAAAAACATAATACATGACCATACAAAATAATAGTTATTGAAAGTGGGATACTAAAAGGTCTGTGGGGTAACAGGTCATGGACTACCAGAAGTCTAAGGTACAGAAAAAAAATACAAATGAAGACCTCATCTTTAGGAACAAGTACTATGGCGGGCTAGAAGGCTATTATTTTTTTATTCTAATAATATATTTTTGAGATGCCAGTAAAAGGTTAAATACCTTACATAACAGTGATCTAAACTGCTTTAATGCAAATCACAAGGGTTCCATATTTTTCATGTTTAAATGTTGAAAAAATGTATAATCTCTGATCAGATGATTTCCAGCAAGAATCTGGACATAGTATTTCTGTTATAATGGATTGTTCCATAATTTGAAGCATTGGGGCTAAGGAGTAAAAGAGCTAATGGTGAAGAGAATGTTCACTTAGCCCTGGTTCACATTGATGCTACTTTGAAATGACGCTACTTCACTTGAAGTAGCGCGATTTCAAAGTAGCAAGGTCAGCGCGATTTGAGGTGCTACTTGATAGACATCTGTGTGGCTTCATGCACAGATGTCTATTGAAGTCGCACTTGATTTCGGCAAAAGTAGTGCAGAAACTACTTTTGCAAACCGTTGCGGCACCGCAAAATTGATGTTGCAGCGATTGGAACAGTGCCATTGCCTCCAATAGGCTTCGACTTGTCATGAGATTTGATCTCTAAAATCGCATGACAAATCGCTCCAATGTGAACCTAGGTTTAGCAAAGTAAAAATTTTCTACTTTTTTAAAATAAATCCTTATATACCTTCAATGGATAAAATTGCACTAGGGAAATGGTCCTATTATTCTCCATACTATTCTTGGAGTCATTAAGGAAGACTTCTCAGTAACTTTACTAATTTACTTACTGACTTATCTGTCTGGGTGTCACACCACTTCTTCAAACGTAATCTATCCAAAACCGAGCTCATAATATTTTCTCCCCTTCTCCTGACTTCTCTGTCAAGATCAATGGCACAACCATCAACCTGTTCGTGCAAGCCAGGGTGCTTGCTGAAATCCTGGACTCTAAACTCTCCTTTTGGCCCTACATCCAATCACTGTCCAAATCTTGCTGTCTCAATCTCTGCAACATCTCCAAAATACGCCCCTTCCTACACAATGACACCACAAAGCACTAATTCACTCCCTTGTTATCTCTCACCTTGACTACTACAACTCCCTCCTCACTGTCTCCTTCAGATAGGCTACCCCCCTTCAGTCCATTATGAATGCTGCTGCCAAAGTCATCCCCTTACCAACCGTTTAGTGTCTGCTACCCCTCTTTGTCAATAGGGATGAGCCGAACACCCCCCTGTTCGGTTCGCACCAGAACATGCGAACAGGAAAAAAGTTCGTTCGAACACCGTTAAAGTCTATGGGACACGAACATGAATAATCAAAAGTGCTAATTTTAAAGGCTAATATGCAAGTTATTGTCATAAAAAGTGTTTGGGGACCTGGGTCCTGCCCCAGGGGACATGGATCAATGCAAAAAAAGTTTTAAAAACGGACGTTTTTTCAGGAGCAGTGATTTTAATAATGCTTAAAGTCAAACAATAAAAGTGTAATATCCCTTTAAATTTCGTACCTGGGGGGTGTCTATAGTATGCCTGTAAAGGGGCGCATGTTTCCTGTGTTTAGAACAGTCTGACAGCAAAATGACATTTTGAAGGAAAAAACTCATTTAAAACTACCGGCGGCTATTGCATTGCCGACAATACACATAGAAGTTCATTGATAAAAACGGCATGGGAATTCCCCAAAGGGGAACCCCGAACCAAAAGTAAAAAAAAAAATGACGTGGGAGTCCCCCTAAATTCCATACCAGGCCCTTCAGGTCTGGTATGGATATTAAGGGGAACCCCGGCCAAAATTTAAAAAAAAAATGACGTGGGGTTCCCCCTAAATTCCATACCAGACCCTTCAGGTCTGGTATGGATTTTAAGGGGAACCCCGCGCCAAAAAAAACAAAAAAAAAAACGGCGTGGGGTCCCCCCAAAAATCCATACCAGACCCTTATCCGAGCACGCAACCTGGCAGGCCGCAGGAAAAGAGGGGGGACGAGAGTGCGGCCCCCCCCTCCTGAACCGTACCAGGCCACATGCCCTCAACATTGGGAGGGTGCTTTGGGGTAGCCCCCCAAAACACCTTGTCCCCATGTTGATGAGGACAAGGGTCTCATCCCCACAACCCTGGCCGGTGGTTGTGGGGGTCTGCGGGCGGGGGGCTTATCGGAATCTGGAAGCCCCCTTTAACAAGGGGGCCCCCAGATCCCTCCCCCCCTGTGTGAAATGGTAAGGGGGTACAAAAGTACCCCTACCATTTCACTAAAAAACTGTCAAAAATGTTAAAAATGACAAGAGACAGTTTTTGACAATTCCTTTATTTAAATACTTCTTCTTTCTTCTATCTTCCTTCATCTTCTGGTTCTTCTGGTTCTTCTGGCTCTTCTGGTTCTTCCTCCGGAGTTCTCGTCCAGCATCTCCTCTGCGGCGTCTTCTATCTTCTTCTCCTCGGGCCGCTCCGCACCCATGGCATGGGGGGGAGGCTCCAGCTCTTCTCTTCATCTTCTTCATCTTCTTCTCTTCTTCTCTTCTTCATTTTCTTCTCCGGGCCGCTCCGCACCCATGCTGGCATGGAGGGAGGCTCCCGCTGTGTGACGGCGCTCCTCGTCTGACAGTTCTTAAATAACGGGGGCGGGGCCACCCGGTGACCCCGCCCCCCTCTGACGCACGGGACATGACGGGACTTCCCTGTGGCATTCACAGGGAAGTCCCGTCAAGTCACCGTGCGTCAGAGGGGGGCGGGGTCACCGGGAGGCCCCGCCCCCCATTATTTAAGAACGGTCAGACAAGGAGCGCCGTCACACAGCGGGAGCCTCCCTCCATGCCAGCATGGGTGCGGAGCGGCCCGGAGAAGAAAATGAAGAAGAGAAGAAAAGAAGAAGAGAAGAAGATGAAGAAGAAGAGAAGAGCGGGAGCCTCCCCCCATGCCATGGGTGCGGAGCGGCCCGAGGAGAAGAAGATAGAAGACGCCGCGGAGGAGATGCTGGACAAGAACGCCGGAGGAAGAACCAGAAGAGCCAGAAGAACCAGAAGAACCAGAAGATGAAGGAAGATAGAAGAAAGAAGAAGTATTTAAATAAAGGAATTGTCAAAAACTGTCTCTTGTCATTTTTAACATTTTTGACAGTTTTTTTAGTGAAATGGTAGGGGTACTTTTGTACCCCCTTACCATTTCACACAGGGGGGGGCCGGGATCTGGGGGTCCCCTTGTTAAAGGAGGCTTCCAGATTCCGATAAGCCCCCCGCCCGCAGACCCCCACAACCACCGGCCAGGGTTGTGGGGATGAGGCCCTTGTCCTCATCAACATGGGGACAAGGTGTTTTGGGGGGCTACCCCAAAGCACCCTCCCAATGTTGAGGGCATGTGGCCTGGTACGGTTCAGGAGGGGGGGCCGCACTCTCGTCCCCCCCTCTTTTCCTGCGGCCTGCCAGGTTGCGTGCTCGGATAAGGGTCTGGTATGGATTTTTGGAGGGACCCCACGCCGTTTTTTTTTTTTTTTTTGGCGTGGGGTTCCCCTTAAAATCCATACCAGACCTGAAGGGTCTGGTATGGAATTTAGGGGGAACCCCACGTCATTTTTTTTTTTTTTAAATTTTGGCCGGGGTTCCCCTTAATATCCATATCAGACCTGAAGGGCCTGGTATGGAATTTAGGGGGACTCCCACGTCATTTTTTTTTTAAATTTTGGTTCGGGGTTCCCCTTTGGGGAATTCCCATGTCGTTTTTATCAATGAACTTCTATGTGTATTGTCGGCAATGCAATAGCCGCGGGTAGTTTTAAATGAGTTTTATCCTTCAAAATGTCATTTTGCTGTCAGACTGTTCTAAACACAGGAAACATGCGCCCCTTTACAGGCATACTATAGACACCCCCCAGGTACGAAATTTAAAGGGATATTACACTTTTATTGTTTGACTTTAAGCATTATTAAAATCACTGCTCCTGAAAAACGGCCGTTTTTAAAACTTTTTTTTGCATTGATCCATGTCCCCTGGGGCAGGACCCAGGTCCCCAAACACTTTTTATGACAATAACTTGCATATTAGCCTTTAAAATTAGCACTTTTGATTTCTCCCATAGACTTTTAAAGGGTGTTCTGCGGCATTCGAATTTGCCGCGAACACCCCAAATTGTTCGCTGTTCGGCGAACTTGCGAACAGCTAATGTTCGAGTCGAACATGAGTTCGACTCGAACTGGAAGCTCATCCCTATCTGTCAATGACCTCCATTGGCTGCCACTCACCCAACATATTAAATTCAAAGTACTAACAATAACTTACAAAGCCATCCACAACTCTGCTCCCAGATACATCACTAACCTAGTCTCAAAATATCAACCTAATCGTTCTCTTCATTCCTCCCAAGACCTCCTGCTCTCTAGTTCCCTTGTCACCTCCACCCAGACTCATCTCCAGGACTTCTCCCAAGCCTCTCCCATCCTCTGGAATTCCCTGCCCCAATCTGTCTGACTGTCTTCTACTCTGTGCACTTTTAGGCAATCCCTGAAAACCTTTCTCATCAGAGAAGCCTATCCCACCTTCATCTAACAACTGTACTTTTATTCTATCCATCAGCTCATCCCCCACAGTTAATACTTTTTGTATCACTTAATCCATCTTTTAGATTGTAAGCTCTAACAAGCAGGGCTCTTTGATTTGTCCTGTATTGAATTGTATTGTAAATGTACTGTCTGCCCTCATGTAAAGCGCTACGCAAACTGTTGGAGCTATATAAATCCTGTATAATAATAAAAATAAATTTACAAGTCTGTATGAATACAATCCTGACATGTCTTAATATACAGCAATAGTATAATATAAAAAACTATTAAAACTTCAGCCATATGGCTTTACTTAGGCTGAGATATCTGTTGCAAGTATTTCCTCAGTCTACTCCCCCCCCCCCTGTGATGAGTTCATATGACATCCTCCCATTCTTGCTGATCCGTAGGACACGGCGCATCGCCGAACGGGGTAAAGAGCCAATTACAGGAGCTCTTTACCATGTGGTCGGCTGTGTCCAATCACAGTCGATCACAATGTAAACACACTTGACGGTTATCTGCATTCCTTTAACCAGCTAGTGTGAAAGGGGACATCTGCACTAATAATCAGGGCACTGATTATCAGTGTCCTGATTATCAGTGCTGCCCATCAGTGCCAACAATCAGTGCCAATCAATGCTGTTAATCAGTGCCCATGAGTGATGCCAATCAGCGCCTCCTCATCAGTACCATCTATCAGTGCTGCCTATCAGTGCCCATTAGTGCAGCCTATCAGTGTCACCTATCAGTGCCCATCAGTGCTGCCTATCGGTGCTCATTAGTGCCGCATATCAGTGCAGCCTCATCAGTGCCCACCAGTGCTGCCTCATCAGTGTCCATCAGTGCAGCCTATCAGTGCCCACCAGTGCTGCCTATTAGTGCCCATAAGTACAGCCTCATTAGCGCACATCAGTGAAGGAGAAAAATTACTTGTTTGCAAAATTTTATAACAAAAACTAAGAAAATTTTTGGTCTTTTTTCGTTTGTTTAGCAAAAAAAAAACAGTAGTGATTAAATACCACTAAAAGGAAGCTCTATTTTTGTGAAAAAATTATAAAAATGTCATATGAGTAAAGTGCTGCATGACTGTGTGACAGCGCTGAAAGCTGAAAAATGGCCTGGGCAAGAAGGGGGTAAAAATGCACAGTTGGCAAGTAGTTAAGTTATTTCTGAGCCAGCATCTCAGCCCTGGAAGTAGATGCTGACCCTACATTGTGTTGTCTTTGGTTACCAGCCTCTTTCCAGCTCCACAAACAACACCTCCCCTGCCTCTAAAGTGACCTCTTCACTGAATGAATAGGAAAAGATACCTTACCATCTGGTTAGCTTTCCATTAAAAACACAAGGATCTGCAAGAAAAAAGAGCATACCTGATTGTGTGGAGCATTTTTGATATTACTAAAAGAGATCTTGTCACCCACAAATCAAATTTAAGGTAAAAGCACAGAAAAATCAAAACTTTTAAATGCTTAATCTTTATTTCATATAAATCACGCTTTATTGACTTGCAGTGTGCCTCTGGATGTGCTAGAAAATGTGTCCACTTCAGGAAAAGTCAATTTCCTAATACAAAACCCTCCATTCCTGCATATTGTAGCTTTCTCACTACCTGAGAGTCTCTCATTACTTTCTGTGATTGACCAGCTCCTCTGTCACTCCCTTCACCTCCCTATATAACCTTTTATGTAGTGTTGGAAGGAGGAGTAAAGGGGAATACTATAGGTTGTCAGTTGAGTGACAGGCATGAGTCTGCTGGGGTGGCTGATATCACATCCAAGATGGAGCAGTAGTCTCAAGGCTTTTAGATGTCTACACAGGCTTTTATAGGTAAATAACATGAATTAAATGCACAAATAATCTTATGAGGAGATTGTTATTGAAATTAATTGTCTGGAGATGGGATCTTTCAAGGAAATAGTTATTATAGTCACAACTGTCAAAATTAAAAGTGCATTTCTGTTGTGGAAATTTTATGAAGATGTATTTTAATATGTATTGTCATAGTGTCTCCCAGTGTTAGTTCTCCCGCAACCCACTCTAAAGAGCTGATTGGGGCAGACTGACGCTGGTTGAGATCTGTTAGGTAGTGGAAAACTTCCTGAGGTTAGACAGAGGTGTTTGCAGAGTGAGGATATGTCTGCTGGCGAAAGGGCACCTGTGCGATGTTCGCCTGGGGGTGATGTGTTCGCTCTGCAAAGACATTATCGGTTTAGCAGGTGTGCGCTCGCGTCACCCCTGTATGCCTGATCAACATATTTGGGGTGCCATGACGTACACCTGCAGATAAGCTCCCATTAGCAGGAACGGTAGTCATTGGTTGTTGTATAAACTCATATCCTTGTTTGGTCATATCCTTGTTTGGTCATATCCTGTGAGGTCATATCCTGTGAAGAAAGCGATTGGCTGTTGGGGCCGGGGCTTCCTGTTTGTGATTGCTTTTGTTGTCTTTGAATAAAAGAGCCAGGACACTGTTCGGCAGGCAGTCGTGCTGAGATGAGGATGTAAGCATGGTCATATGTGGGAGACATGGGTTAAGTAACATGCATTATACCTTTATACTGAAAGGGCGCATGTTAGCACAGGTGAGATTGATTATGTATAGCGTATAGTGAAATCTCCACCACATATCATAAATACAAACTCTTCACCATATATCATAAATACAAACTCTTCACTGGGTTTCACTTGTTTCTGCTTCTTCAAGGAAAATAGTACACAATGATTGTTCTTTCATTGGTTATATGTAAGGGAAGTTCAAGCTTGTTTTGTTCATAATTGTTGTACCTACCATTTACTCGCTTAAGCTTGGATAGTGTCTAAATTACGATTCTGAGAAAAAAAGCAGATAAAAACATTATTGGTGGAGTACTGTGATATATGTGAGAGGTAAAAAATACTCACACTAGTTAGTAGTATCAGTGGCGGCTCGTGGTTTTTTGTTTGGGGGGGCGGCAAACATACGTCGCCCCCGCGGCACCTCAAAGCCCCCCACCCCCCTGCTCACTGTCTGCCAGTTGGTCCATTTACCCCATCTAGGTGGCAGGCATTGGGCAGTGGTGGGGATTGGACAGCGGCAGACATCAAGGAGTGGCCTGGATTGGGGCATCAGCAGACATCAGGCTGTGGCGGGCATCAGGTAGCACCTCCTGTCTCCTCCTCGCTTCCACCGTGCATCTCCTCCCCTCCCCCTAGGCATCCAATCGGATCTCCTGTCCTTTCAGCCAATCGGGTGATGGGTATTAGACCCGCTTCTTGATTGGCCGGGAGGAGGATCTGTGTTGCAACAGCAAATATTAATTTGCTGTTGTAACACCTGGGTGGTCTTGTAGCACAATGCTCTGCGCCACAAGCCCACCCTATATTGAAGCCTATTAAAGCCTCTGGCTCTAATCAGGTGCTTCAAAACCCCCCCCTGTCACTGTAATTCAGGCGCCTGGCATCCTGAAAGGAGCCGGATGCATGAATGGGGTGGCAGCGGCGATGGATAGAGGGTGGAGGGGGTGGACGCTAGAAGGTGGAGGGGGTGGCGGCCGTGGATAGAGGGGGTGGCGCTCAGGCGTCCCTAATGGACGGGCCACCACTGGTTAGTATATATGCGCTTAAAGTGTATCCATGCCCAAAAACAAAAATATTATATATTGCCGCTTACAAGTCCATAGATGTGGTGGCCACATTGGCTTTCTCTTTTCAGACTTTTTCCCCTTTATTTTCGCTTGATTTTATAGCAAATACTAGAATTCCTGTCTCTTTATGTCTACACTTATTTCTTCATAGTGTCTACAGAAGTAGTCGTGGTTGCCACACAGGCCGGACTTTAAACATGTTCGGCTTTGTTCATTTTCACTACATGGGTGTGGGAGATTTGTGCAGAAGGAAGATTTCATTTTAGTTCAGCTTACAGAAAGTGACAAGGACACTGTATTTCTTGCAAGATCAACAGGTATATTTCTGTACTTGCTGAAAGCCTTCTTAGCCTGAAAAATTAAAACTAATGCTGCCAACATATCTAAGGACCAGTAAGCTTAAATATATTATATTTTTGTTTTTTGGTTTAGATACATTTTAAAAAACTATAACTGACGCTAGACCTACCTTAAACTTTTATTGTAGCACTGACATAAAAAAGATCAAATCTGCCTTTCTGCATTTTAAAACTACCTTATTTACTGATCTTATCATCCTTTAATGCAGCAGTAGCTATTAGTGATACAAAAATATTGTAATAACATTTAAACACAGTATCTCAGGTGCCATCATGTAGATGGTTCACTCTAAATGGTTCACTAATTTTACTTCAGTCATCCTACAACAGGATACAAATGATGCTGCTGTTTGATGTGTTATTACGGTAAGTAAATGAGCCATATCTTAATTACTGCTAATACAAACTCTTTATTGTTCGAATGTAGTATATGGGGCCTTTCTGCCAATAAACAACCTGGTGCAAATTAGGTGTAAAATTTCTAATGCAACCTAAATACAGTTTTCTAGACTCCTGTATGAAAGCACACTTTAATTACGTATCTGAACATCAATACACTGGTATATACATTGGAATTTTGATTTCAGTCTATATCCTGAAGAATCTTTGATTTATCTTTGACAGAATAAAATAAATTAGAGTGGGATGTGAAGGAAAGGATCAGAAGAAATATGTATTTATACATTTTAAAAGCTTCTAATTTAAACACTCTTATTTAATGTCTTGTTTAGTATACTTATAGTATAGCATCATTATTGCTTACTATATTTTAAATTTTAGTACTATAATTTTAGAAATAAACTTCAAGCATAAAACCGAACTGATTCTAAATGATAGAACTGACACACCGCTCCACCTATCGCCGCGTTGCGCGCCCCCACGGGCGCGCGGCGGTTGTTATCCTGCTGGACGTCATATGACGCCCAGTTAGGATAACCGAACCACCGCCCGGCCGTCAATCTGCTATAGGCCGGGCGGGAAGTGGTTAAAGCGTTTGTTAACCCAAAAGTATGGATCCTGCTCCTTTAAAGCATTTTATACAGCACAGTGCTTGTGCTGTGTAATTTGGACCCCTGTAACACCAAAAAAACCTTACTGATCCTGCCAGTTTCTCCCTTCTCCTATGTAAACAGACCACGATAATCATGGCTGCTGAGCCCTGACACCGTGGTCTGTTTATGTGCCTCTGTCATCCGCAGCCTGCTATCTTGTGTCTGTCTCCTCTGTGCTCCCCCCTCCCCTCTCTGCATGTCACATAGTGACAGCGCCGACCCCATCCCCCTCCTGCTGCAGGAATAACTAATGTATGCCAATACTATCCGTTTTGTCTCCTAATACAGTGCCCCGCTGTCTCTGTGTTTTATTGAAAAAATTCCTCCTTTACCATATCTCACGGCAGCTCCCACCGATCACGTGACCGGCCTGTCTCCTCTTTCCTCTTCTCCTCATGTCCCGCTGACGTCAGCAGGGAAATCTCGGCCCCGCCTGCTGCTTCTTTCAGACGGGCAGAGAGGAGACATGGCCGGTTACATCAGCACCGGGAGCCGCCGTGAAATACGGTAAAGGAGGAATTTTTTAAAGAAACACAGAGATAGCGGGGCACTGTATTAGGAGACAAAACAGATTATGTAAAAGTGGGTTAACACTAGATGTTCTTCTATTGCACACAACATTATAATGCACTGTATTGCAATAAAATGCACACCAGTGCAACGCGTTGGTGTGAACAGGCTATACAAAGCAAAGCTTTTTGCTATGTCTTTGCATTGGGACTGAATGTTCAGTGCAGCAAACAGGGCTAATGTGAATGAACCCTAAGATAGTATCATGAGAACATTTGTCCCTATAGAAAGATTTCCCCTCACGTCTTGCTGATATGACAGCTCTAACATTTTGGATTTCCTGTGACTTTCTGTCTCGGGTAGAATAGCTACCAGGTAAAATAGAGGGGATATAGCCCATTCACACCAGTCGCTTTTCTGTAATATGTGCAATGGTGTGCTGCAGTGCCAGCCATTGTGAATAGCTCCTGAATGCACCTGCAATGTGCTGCAATGCACTGGAGCATAGCACCACTCATGTCTTGTGTATTGAACTGTAAAAAAGAAGACTGGAAATATTTTTTTGTATATTCTGGAGCATTTCAACCTATTCAGTATTATTTGGCCACCTAACACCAGGCACTGCAATGCACCTCACCTCAACATTTCAGGCCATTTATTTTTACTTGGTCACCTTTAGGGATGAGCCGAACACCCCCCTGTTCGGTTCGCACCAGAACCTGCGAACGGAACGAAACTTTGCACGAACGTTAGAACCCCATTGAAGTCTATGGGACTCGAACATTCAAAAGTGCTAATTTTAAAGGCTAATTTGCATGGTATTGTCCTAAAAAGGGTTTGGGGACCCGGGTCCTGCCCCAGGGGACATGTATCAATGCAAAAAAAAGTTTTAAAAACGTCCGCTTTTTCGGGAGCAGTGATTTTAATGATGCTTAAAGTGAAAAAAAGTGAAATATTCCTTTAAATATCATACCTGGGGGGTGTCTATAGTATGCCTGTAAAGTGGCGCGTGTTTCCCGTGCTTAGAACAGTCCCTGCACAAAATGACATTTTTAAAGGACTAAAAGTAATTTAAAAGTGCTTACGGCTTTAATGTAATGTCGGGTCCTGGTAATATGGATGAAAATCAGTGAGACAAACAGCATGGGTACCCCCCCAGTCCATTACCAGGCCCTTTGGGTCTTGTATGGATATTAAGGGGAACCCCGCACCCGAATTAAAAAAAGGAAAGGCTTGGGGCCCCAGGCCCTCTTAACAGCAGTATACAGGCGGTGCAAACAAGACAGGCACTGTAGGTTTGTTGTTAAGTAGAATCTGTTTGTAATTTTGAACTGGTAAATTTTTAAAGTGCTCCAGCCAAAAAATCTATTTTAAGCTTTTTGGAAAACATAGGGAAGGGTTATCACCCCTGTGACATTTGTTTTGCTGTCTGTGCTCCGCTTCAGAAAATTTCACCTCACTTTCTGTCCCAATGACAAATGTTTTTTGAAAATGTTGGGTTTTTAGTGAAACAAGGATTGGTGATAAAGCATCAGTGGAAAGGAGAAACATTTTCCCATATTAACTTATGTCCCGTACACACGGAGCTTGTTGTCGGAAATTCCGACCGTGTGTGGGCTCCATCGGACATTTTCCATCGGATTTTCCGACACACAAAGTTTGAGAGCAGGCTATAAAATTTTTGCGACAACAAAATCCGATCGCGTCAATTCCGACCGTGTGTGGCCAATTCCGACGCACAAAATGCCATGCATGCTCAGAAGAAATTCCGGAACAGCTCGGTCTGGTAAAATTAACGGTCGAAAGGATACAGCACTTTTGTCACGCTGCAATGTTTTAAATTGTTTAATACAGCGCGCTCTCTTCTTCTTTATAATGTGAGAAGAATGAAGTCGTTTTGCTGCTCATATTCACACAGACTTCTCACAAACTTCTTTCTTTATTATTTATCGTGATTCCCTCAATATATTTTGATTTGTCACATCTGACCAAATTTCTTTTTTGTTGTTTTATTTTTTTTTTGTATTTTTTTCAAGGCTGATGTTTTTTTTAGGTTTTTTTGGGTTTTACTCCATAATATTTTTGTGTGTGTTTTGTGTGTTTTGTGTGTCAAGTTACCACAACACCATTGATATCTTGTATTATTTAATCTCAAGGAGATTGTTTGGTGTTGGTGTCCCTTGTTAATTTCACATTGTATTTTTGAAATGTACCTGCCTCCTCACAAACAAACTGTCCTTTTTGAAGGAAAACACACATAGGCGAGTATAATTGAACCTAAAATTCCTTTATTAAGGGCTCACAACCAAACAAAGAGGGAGGCAATGCTGGAGAAAAAGCAGAAATTGGAGAAGCCTTTGGCCCCTAGGGCACACATCAATTATTTTACTGCAAAATTGGTGGCCTGAGGAGTCCATATCTAAGGGAGTGCAGTCTGGTCCAGAAGTCCAAGAGATCATGAAAGCAGCAGATGACATCTGTGTCCCCAGGCTGTGGTCATACAAGAGCCTGCATCTTTTGTCAGACCAGACTGAACCCAGGGCCATCACTCTCTGGTCTTCCTTCCATGCTTCCTTCCACGCTGTGGCTGTGGTGGTGGAGTTGTGGCAGGAGAAGGAGGAGGAGGAGGATGGTCCAACTCACTCAGGTGGGTATTGGGTGTGATTTCGCCACTCACCCCCTTAGTTAGGACTTTATAAAGAAGGTTCTCACACAGCTGGCGTTGACCCTCCTGCATGCCCTTCAGTTTGGTGGCAGCCATGCAGGCAAAGGCCTCTTCAGGAGTGGGTAAGGCTCTGAGGGTTGCAGAAGCCTCCTGAATGAGCCTGAGTGCTGAATCCTGCACGTGACTCCCCTTCCTGGGTCTTTTGTTTGGAAGGCGGAGGGGAGGGACCTGCGATTCTGTCAGGCTCCTACTGGTCCCAGGCTTCTCCTGGCTGCCACTTAGCCCCGCCTCCTCCTGGCTGCCACTAACCCCCGCCTCCTCCTGGCTGCCACATTCCACAGCCTCCTCCTGTGTGCCACATTCCAGAACCTCGTCTTGGCTGAGGTCTTCCTGTGTATGAAAAAGGGACATAGTTTTAGTTTTTTATTCATCAATCACACACAATTTTCATCTCATGACTGTTGCAAATTGAATGTTAACAAATATAACAGACTATCCTTCTGAGCCCAGCATTTTTCATTCTTGTCCCAATTATTTTTGCCCACTACTGTCTATTGACATGTAAAAAACTATATTAAATCAACAATTAGTGATCAATAATAACAACTAGTAAAGATCATTTATTTATTGACCAGAAATCTGTAGAAGAATGCTATACCTGACTCCATCTGGGCTCCTTCACTTCTTCCTGGCTGGAAGTCCCAGGTTGGACATCGGAAGCCTCAGCTGGGGTGGAAGGAAGAGTGGAAGGAAGGGTTGAGAGGGATTCCCTGACTCCAGTCTGGTCTGACAGAAATCGCAGTCTCTCATAGTACCACAGCCTGGGGACATAAATGTCACCTGCTGCAGCTCCGGATCTCTGGGAATCCGTGACCTTCTTGCGCTCCCTAAGATAAGTGTTCCTCAGGCCACCAATTTTGGCTTTTAAATAGGGGATGTTAGCAGTGGGGACCACCGGCTTCACCAACTCCAGCAGTTTCTCCAGCGCTGTCTGCCTCTTTTGTTTATTATTGTAATGTGGATGTTTCACCTGCCACAGACAGGGCAGCTCCCTGCATTTATCTATGAACAGGGGGAGGAAGTTGTGGTCATTGAAGCCATCTATTTTATCTGCAAGACACAACACAAGACAAACCCTAATGTCAGGCAAAACTCTCCTAATCTTGTTCCAATATAGGCCTCAATCTAGAAGCAGTATAGTCCCAAGTTTTGCTCTTACCTTGGCTATCACGATCGGCGCCTCCGATACTCCTTCCTCTGCTCACAGATCGTACGTACTACGCACGAGTGTTACGCTTTATAGACACTGCGCATGCGTGTAACTCCACCCGCCCCTGATGTTCTCTCTAGTCTATTCCCCGCCCCTTCTTGTTCGGCGCAGTGGGGGAAGAGCACATGGCGGAGACACAACAGATGCGTGCTAATTACAGCAACAAGGAGGAGGGGGAGGAAAGCCCGGAGCCTGGAACGTCACGATCCAGAAGGAGACAATTTAAGGCATCGAATATGTCCTTTGGGGAGATGTTGGAGATGGTCGACATCCTGAAGAGGGCCGACTATGACGGGAAGTATGGACCTTACCCCAACCCCAATGTCAGAAAGGCCAAGATCATGGCCAAAGTGGTCAAGAGTCTGCACCGGAATTTCGGGGTACAACGATCGAAAGATCAGCTCAGGAAGCGGTGGTTGGTCCTGAAATTAAGAGAGCACAAGCAGTACCGAAAGATCAGGAGAGTGCTGCAAAAAAGTAAGTAGTTGTCCTGTGTTCCTATTCTTTATGTTTATTACGTTCGTGCTGCTCCATGTGCTTTTCTTAACTGTTATCCAGTTTCAAAAGGCAACTTTCATGTTCATGGGCACATTATTCGTTCATATAAAACATTGTTCGTTCGGCCTATAAAACACCATTGTTTTGGCCATATGCATTTGCCCACATTTTTTGGGGCCTACTTGTCAGAAACTAATTTGGTTGTGTAGATGGGGTTGTTACTAGAATGAAATGCAAACTAGATTCTGTGTAAGGAGAGGACACTCAGCAGCTGTTTACACGTCTGGATGCTGGAGCACTAGTGTGGGACACAAGAACACCCTTTTTATTAGGGGCCCACACTGGAGCTCCAGTGTATACTATAGGGGTGTCTCCATCTGTGAAGCTTGTACAAAACAGGTAAGTATTCAAGCTTGACAAAGGAAAAGAAAAATGCAACATCTTGGAACTCTGCCAAAACAGACAATTGTACCCCACTTCCAAGCAATGTTTCATATTTATAGTTCTGCCATCAAATATCTGTGGGCTAAGTATACCAATTTTTTTTTACATAGGGGATAAAAGACTCAGAGGACACCCCTCATCCGAGGAGACCAGTGGCCCCCCACCTCTGGAAGAAGGGGAAATCCACCCAAGCCAAGCAGAGCAGGAGGAGGAAGACGTGGTGGAAATTGGCACCACATCAGGTGAGTGTCTGCAACCACAGGCTCAGGTAAGAGATGGATGCCGGCATATTTATAATACATGGTGTTTTTTGGTTTCTATCTTTTTAGGTAAACGTGATGTTGTGGATCCAGATCCTTTCACCTCGGAAAGTGCACAGATCCTGATCGGGGAGATCATGGGGTGTCATAGGGACTTGGAAAACACCCAGAAAAACATCAATGATGTTCTACAAAAATGAAGAACATCATTGATGTTTTAGGTAGAGTTTAAAACCCCTCCAAATTCCTTTGGTTTTTTTGTGTGCTAAAAATTTTTGACATTTTTTGACAAATTTGAGAAAAGCCAAATTTTGAAGATGCACACAGTGTGTCAACATGTGCTATCTGCCATCACGGGAGATCAACGTAGGCGTTTTGGGGGTGCAACCCCTTTCTCAATAATAAAGCAGTTGTGAGGAAGGGGTTGCACCCCCAAAACACGTCCCGTGATGGCAGGTAGCACATGTTGACATTTGTAAATTTGTGTGCATCTTCAAAATTTGGCTTTTCCTGGGGTGACTTCACCCCATCTGAACGCAATATCAAACACAGTTTGTAAATACTCATGTCTGATATTGCCTTCAAGTTCTACCAAATGTGAACTTTGTAAGTTCAAGATTTGTGTTTTTCTTGTTGGTTTTTAACATGCCTGTTTTATCTTAAATGGACATTTCTACTTTTTCTAATGTGACCCCAAAAATTGTTATACAACAAACATGTTGTTTTGTTTTAAAAACCTTTTCTAAATGCACATGTGATTGTGCTGGTATTAAAAAGATTGTTAATCAAGAATGTGTGGATTATTGTTTCAACGCTCCAACACTTTTGTGGTGCTCTAATTGGTGTTTTCTGTGACAATGGGTGTTATTTCCTAAGGGCAAATCCACTTTGCACTACAAGTGCAGTTTCAACTGCACTTGTAGTGCAAAGTGTCTTTGCCTTTAGTAAATAACACCCAACAGTGCTTTGTAAGGTTACACAATCATGCCATTTTCAGGACTCATCACATTTCTGTCAGGGTCAGCTATAAGAAACACAAGCAGTAAATGTCACCAAAGATTTGAGTAGTTATTTGTTTTTTATTTGAAAAAGGTTTCAGACATTGTCTGGCATATTGATGGCCCCCCTACCCGCAAAGAATTCAAGGTATCTTAGCCGGACATCACGGGCACTCGGGGGGGGGGGGGCAAGCCAGGACGGCCACTTTCAAGCGCCGTCAGGGTTGTTTCATTTTGAATTCCAGCCTCAGGCCCAACTGAGCCAGCAAAGTTGGCAGAATGTTGCCATATAAAGTTGTGTAGAACACAGCACGCCAGGATAATATGATTCAGTTTATACTCCGCCATATGTATGGGTGTAAGATATAGGCGGAACCGGCTGGCCATGATTCCAAACATGTTCTCCACCACTCGTCTGGCTCTGGCCAGCCGGTAATTAAAAACCCTCTGGTCCGGGGTGAGGGTCCTCATCGTGAATGGCCGCATGAGATGGTCCCCGAGCGCAAACGCTTCATCCGCAACGAAGACGAATGGAAGTCCTTCCACATTGTCTTCTGGAGGTGGCAAGTCCAAGCTGCCATTCTGGAGATGCCTGTAGAACTCCGTCTGGGCAATGACTCCACCATCGGACATCCAGACAATCTTCCCCACGTCCACATACAGGAACTCATAAGTAGCCGACACCACCGCCAACATCACAATACTATTGAAACCCTTGTAATTATAATAGTACAACCCCGAGTTGGGTGGTGGGACGATGTGGACGTGTTTCCCATCAATTGCCCCTCCGCAGTTAGGAAAGTCCCACCGCTGGGCAAAGTGGGAGGCCACAGTCTGCCAATCCTGTGGCATGGAAGGAAACTGTGGAGTCAAACAAAAAAAAAATTTAGTCATTTTGCACATAAACAGGGAAAGCAGATTAGACACAAACATTCTTGGCCAACATCAAGATAACATTTATTTGAGAGTTTTTAAAGATCAAAGTATAAGGTACACCTATCAGATTCCCCCCGCCCCCTCATGGGCCATTTCTAACATTATAGGGGGGAACTCTTGGACCCTCTCCACTTCATTGAGAGATGAATGCCTAAATAATGGGTATTACTTTGAACAGCCCCTCCTTAGCTACACTATTGGCAGCCCACTGGACAGGTAAGAAGTGTCATAATACAAAGATATAAATACACATTGTACACATTTGAGCACATTTGGACATTCTGCTATTACCTATCAAGATAATCATAGTATACAGAAACTTGAATCAGTACCATTTGAAAGTATTCAGGCAGGCCCTTGCACTACATGCTTTGAGGAATTCATCCATAAATCTGACCACAAAAGAGGTAGGTATAGTGTATGGGTTTGGCAAAGTCAGCAGATAGATGATTGAGGATAGATAATTTGTATCAGCTGACTTAGCAGTTGGGGGGAGGGAGGGTTAAAAATGATTTGGGGACCCCCCAAAAAAAGCCTCTGGCACTCTGCCTGAATTTACAGCACAAATCACATTTAAAAACATTTAAGGGGGTGTTTGGGGTAAAGCACTACTACTATGGAGCTGATAAAATACATTGTTACGTGACTACATGAGGTGAATATGGGGCCAGGAGACCATGCTGGGGAGGTTAGTGAAGGCAAATATGTATGAAGGACAAAAAAAAATTACAGAAAAATCCAGCATGAATGAGGACAAAGGGGACATTCACAGCATATTATAATCATGGTAATTAGGGAATGAGGAAAGAAATACAATATATTAGAAAACATTAAATACAATAAAATGTGATATTAAAGGATAAATCTTACCTTAATATACTCCTTCTGCAGGACCTGGATGATGGGAGAACAGGTCTCTGGGATAATGATCCCCAGAGCCTGGGGGGAGATGCCTGTCGAGAACTTCAAGTCCTACAGACTTCTCCCCGTGGCCAAGCGACTAGCGACTAGCCTCTGCTCCGGAGTGATGGCTTGCCTCATGCAGGTATCCTGCCTGCTGATATAGGGGGTCAGCAAAGCCAACAAATGGTGAAATACGGGGTCCGTCATCCGGAGAAAGTTCCTGAAATCATCAGGATTATTCTCACGGATCTCACGGAGCAAAGGCATATGACAGAACTGGTCACGCTGAAGCAACCAATTCTTGGTCCATGAACTCCTCCCCACCCTGTTCATGGACTGGACTTGTGTCAAGGTAATGGCCCCAACACCAAGCCCCCACACAGCACGAACTCTACGAGGAGTATGTATACGCAACATGGCTAGAAAAAGGTCGGCTTTTCAGAACGAAGTAACAGAACGCACTGAAGAACAGCAAGGCCTGTGAAGAGCGACCTGAAAAACAGTAACGAGCGGAAAAGATCGCACTGAATAGTACAATACGAACTGACTGCACGCACTGCAGAGCAGATACAAACCCATAAGCACAAACTGAGCAGCAGAAAACGATCTGAAAACCACGAGTCTGCAAAAGCACGAATCGTCTCTCACCAAACTTTTACTAACACGAGATTAGCAAAAGGAGCCCAAAGGGTGCCGCACTTGGTTCTGAACTGGCCTTTTCTAGTCTCGTCGTACGTGGTGTACGTTACCGCGTTCTTGGTGATCGGAATTCCGACAACTTTGTGCAACCGTGTGTACGCAAATCAAGTTTGAGCCAACATCCGTCGGGAAAAAATCCTTGAATGTCTGATCAATGTCCGACCGTGTGTACGGGACATAACAGGAGAGAATTTCCCTTCCAAGGGGTAGATTTCATCTCATTTCCTGTTGTCTCCTTCCAGTGGGCCTTAGTCACTGGTGGGGGCACCCAGAACTAAAAATATTCTTACAAGCTATCAGCATGATCATTGAGGAGGAAGAGGATAGTCACTCAGCATAACATGATAATCACTCAGCATCAGCATAGGGAGTCTTGAAGGAATCTGACATTTTGAAAAAAAATATTTGGTTACATCAGCATCAGGTGCTTGGTGGTGATCCAAGACTGATTCATTTTTATGAAGGTCAGACGATCGACTGAGTCGGTGGACAGGCACACGCTGTGATCAGTTACAAAGCCTCCAGAAGCACTGAATGTGCGTTCCAAAAAAACGCTGGATGCAGGACAGGCCAGTAGCTCAATTGCATACTGTGCAAGCTCTGGCCAGTGATCCATCCTCAAGAACCAGCAACCCAGAGAATTTTCGGTGGGAAAAGTGTCCAAGTCAGATCTTGCCCCAGGCATTCCTACACCATGTAAAACAGACGCTGGCAATGGTTGCTGAAACCGATCATACCTTGGGGCTGCGGACTAAAAAATTGTCTGAACGCATCAGTCAGATGGCCACCTTCTCCACCACTCCTTCTTTGACTGACCGAAGCCTCAGCAACACGTTGTCCAGGAACAGGAGTTTGTAACCTTCCAGTCTCTGGGAACGCATTGGACAGACCTTTCTGCAAGGCCTCCCAAAGATGTTTCATCCTCTGCTCCCTCTGCGATGGCAAGATAAGGTCCGCAACCTTACCCTTGTAACGTGGATCAAGGAGGGTTGCCAGCCAGTAACGATCCCTCTCCTTGATACCATGAATATGAGGATCCTTCCGCAGGCTTTGCAGAATCAGGGAGGCCATGCAGCGTAGGTTTGCTGAGGCATTCGGTCTGGAGTCCTCTGGGTCACTAAGGACGACATGATCCGCAGCCACCTCCTCCCAGCCACGTACAAGTCCATGGGTTTCTTGGGACTGCAAATGATCCCTTAAAGACTGCTGCTGATGCTGAGTGCCAGGCTCCACCTCCATGCTGACACAATCCTCCTCCTCCTCCTCCTCTTCCTGTGTGATCAGCGGGCACGCAGGAACACTGTCTAGATAAAGGGGGCCTTGAGAGCTAAGGAAGTCCTCCTCTTCCTGACTCTGTTCTGTCTCAAGTGCCCTGTCCATTATTTCACGCAGCATGTGCTCCAACAGGTGGACAAGGGGGACAGTGTCACTGATGCATGCACTGTCACTGCTCATCATCCTCGTGGCCTCCTCAAATGGTGACAGGACAGTGCATGCATCCCTGATCATGGCCCACTGGCGTGGGGAATAAAAACCAAGCTCCCCTGATCCTGTCCTGGTGCCCTAGTCGCACAGGTACTCATTGATGGCCCTCTGCTGCGTGTGCAGCCGCTGCAGCATGGCCAACGTTGAGTTCCACCTGGTGGGCATGTCACAGATTAGGCGGTTCTTGGGCAGGTTAAATTCCTTTGGAGGTCAGCCAGCCGAGCACTGGCATTATACGACCGGCGGAAATGCACACAGAATTTCCTGGCCTGCCTCAGGACATCCTGTAAGCCCGGGTACCTGCCCAAGAACCGCTGCACCACCAAGTTAAGGATGTGAGCCAAACAGAGCACATGGGTCATTTGTCCCTGTCGGAGGGCGGAGAGGAGGTTGGTGCCATTGTCGCAAACCACCATTCCTGGCTTAAGCTGGCATGGCGTCAACCACCTCTGAACCTGCCCCTGCAGAGCTGACAGAATCTCTGCCCCGGTGTGGCTCTTGTCCCCCAAGCACACCAGCTCAAGCACCACATGGCTTCTTTTGGCTTGCGTTCTTGCGTAGCCCCTTGACCGCCTACAGAGCATCACTGGTTCCGAGGACAAAGCACAGGAAGAGGCCATGGAGGAAGAAGAAGAGGAGGGGGTGGAGGAGAGAGGTGTGTCAGAATCACCAGTAGTGCCATTTTGGAGGCATGGTGGTGGAACAACCTCCAACACTACTGCACCTTGTCCTGCATCCTTCCCAGCTGCCAGCAGAGTCACCCAATGCACCATGAAACTTAGGTAACATCCCTGTCCATGCCCGCTGGACCATGAGTCAGCGGTAATATGCACCTTACCGCTGACCGCCCTGTCCAGCAAGGCCAAGACATTGCCTTCCACATGCCGGTAGAGAGCCGGAATCGCCTTCCGTGAGAAAAAGGGAACCTGCCACTGAGGAACTGCACATTCCACAAACTCACGGAAGGGGGCAGAGATCCCAGCTGATGAGGAGCAAGGAGAGGTCCTCTTTGTTCTTTGGTGTTGGTCTTTTAGGTACGCTTGCCAACGAACTGCATGGCAGGTCAACATATGTCTGGTCAAGCATGTGGTGCCCAAGCAGGAGATGTTTTGGCCATGGGAGATACGCTTGAGACATATGTTGCAAATAGCAGCAGTGCGATCTGATGCACTCGTCTCAAAAAAGGTCCACACCAAAGAACTTTTGGAATAACGTGCAGAGACAGCAGCGCCCTGCACATGCGGAGCTCTGCAGTGTGATGCAGTTAGTGTGCTGCCCTTAAGCTGGCCCCTGGAGGGCATCCTGCTTCATTGGTGATGTGCCTCCTCCTCTCTCCTATCAGGCACCCACGTGGAGTCAGTGACCTCATCATCCCCTCCCTCCTCATCACTGGAGCAAACCTGGCAGTATGCTGCAGCAGGGGGAAAATGACTGCCAGATTGCTGTTCTTCTTGGGCACCCCCTCTGTCTGGGCTCATGTTACTGCCTTCCTCTAGCTGAGTAGCATCATCGGAGCCTTCAAAATGCTCCTCCTGGAGCATGTACCCAACACTGTGGTCAAACAGTTCAGGGGACTCCTCAGGAGGACATGGTGGGGCTAGGGAAGGAGTGACTGATGCCATTGAGCCAAGGGAAAAGGCCGCATTGGCAGCTGCTTTGCCAGACAAAGAACCCTGAGCCTGGGTGAGAGAGGATGAGGAGGATGAGAACGGCTTGGTCATCCACTCGACCAAGTCTCCGCATGTTGCGGCTCAACACAGCCAGCTGCCAAAAAAAAGGCCAAGCGTGTCCCACGGCCACATGCTGATGAGGATGCACCGTGTCCATGACCAGCACTGTTGCCTCTAGACACAGAGCCTGCTTGCCCTCTTTTATTGGCTTGTGACTGTCTGCCTCTCCTGGTTGGTCTTCCAGACATACTAATGGCCTGCAGTGAGATGTAGCTGCACAAAACTGGGATGTATATATACATTGATTATACTGCAGCTAGCAGAATCAACTGCCTGCCTGTAATATTATTAGTATCAGAAAGCCTGCACTTGTCTTCAGGTAGCTATACTGTAGGTGCAACTGTGCAGGGTACACAGTACACTAACTGGAAATAGTTCAAGAGCCTGCCTGTGCTATTAATAGGATCAGAAGAAGCACACAAGCACTTGGCTTCAGGTAGCTATACTGTAGGTGCAACTGTGCAGGGTTACACAGTACACTAACTGGAAATACTTCAAGAGCCTGCCTGTGCTATTAATAGGATCAGAAGAAGCACACAAGCACTTGGCTTCAGGTAGCTATACTGTAGGTGCAACTGTGCAGGGTTACACAGTACACTAACTGGAAATACTTCAAGAGCCTGCCTGTGCTATTAATAGGATCAGAAGAAGCACACAAGCACCTGTCTTCAGGTAGCTATACTGTAGGTGCAACTGTGCAGGGTACACAGTACACTAACTGGAAATACTTCAAGAGCCTGCCTGTGCTATTAATAGGACCAGAAGAAGCACACAAGCACTTGGCTTCAGGTAGCTATACTGTAGGTGCAACTGTGCAGGGTACACAGTACACTAACTGTAAATACTTCAAGAGCCTGCCTGTGCTATTAATAGGATCAGAAGAAGCACACAAGCACCTGTCTTCAGGTAGCTATACTGTAGGTGCAACTGTGCAGGGTACACAGTACACTAACTGGAAATACTTCAAGAGCCTGCCTGTACTATTAATAGGATCAGAAGAGGCACACAAGCACTTGGCTTCAGGTAGCCATACTGTAGGTGCAACTGTGCAGGGTACACAGTACACTAACTGGAAATACTTCAAGGGCCTGCCTGTGCTATTAATAGGATCGGAAGAAGCACACAAGCACTTGGCTTCAGGTAGCTATACTGTAGGTGCAACTGTGCAGGGTTACACAGTACACTAACTGGAAATACTTCAAGAGCCTGCCTGTGCTATTAATAGGATCAGAAGAAGCACACAAGCACTTGTCTTCAGGTATCTATACTGTAGGTGCAACTGTGCAGGGTACACAGTACACTAACTGTAAATACTTCAAGAGCCTGCCTGTGCTATTAATAGGATCAGAAGAGGCACACAAGCACTTGCCTTCAGGTAGCTATACTGTAGGTGCAACTGTGCAGGGTACACAGTACACTAACTGGAAATACTTCAAGAGCCTGCCTGTGCTATTAATAGGATCAGAAGAAGCACACAAGCACTTGGCTTCAGGTAGCTATACTGTAGGTGCAACTGTGCAGGGTTACACAGTACACTAACTGGAAATACTTCAAGAGCCTGATTGTGCTATTAATAGGATCAGAAGGAGCACACAAGCACTTGTCTTCAGGTAGCTATACTGTAGGTGCAACTGTGCAGGGTACACAGTACACTAACTGGAAATACTTCAAGAGCCTGCCTGTGCTATTAATAGGATCAGAAGAAGCACACAAGCACTTGGCTTCAGGTAGCTATACTGTAGGTGCAACTGTGCAGGGTTACACAGTACACTAACAGGAAATACTTCAAGAGCCTGACTGTGCTATTAATAGGATCAGAAGAAGCACACAAGCACTTGGCTTCAGGTAGCTATACTGTAGGTGCAACTGTGCAGGGTACACAGTACACTAACTGGAAATACTGTAAAAAACACCTGCCTGCCTGTCAGTATATTAGGAAGAGAATAATAGGAATGGATCTAGCTAAACTGAATACAGTGTATATATATATATATATATATATATATATATATATATAAAACACCTGGGATGCATATATATATATATATATATATATATATATATATATATATATATATATATACACAATACACTGTAAGTGCCGCTAACGGACTCGACCTGCTTACTCTATCTAGCTTAAATCAAATGACACTGTCTCTCTGTCTATCTATCTCTTTCTGCCGCAACACACTACACAAGGCCGCCAAGCAGGCGGCCTTATATAGTGTGGGGCGTGTACTAAACCCCCTGAGCCATAATTGGCCAAAGCCTCCCTGTGCAGGGTACACAGTACACTAACTGGAAATACTTGATGTTGTCCAAGCTTTAAAAACGGTATTGTGGCATGCACGGGCTCCTAATCTCCTCAGTGAAGACACAGATACCAATAAAAACTTGAAGTAGAGTCTAACCTTTCTCCACTCTACTCAAAGCTAAAATAGTTTTTCCTTTACATACACTTTACGTCTTCTGTTTGTACAGGCACCTGGCAGTAAACAAGGGAGTATGCTTTGACATGCCAATGATTTGGGGTAATAGGAATGAATAGGATTATGCACTAAAGCTGAATTCCAGGCAAGCAGCTTAATACCTTGATAAAATACATAACACAGAGCTTGCCTGCCAAAAGATTTTTATGTCTGTCCATGCAATCCTGAGATTTACACATCTTTGCTACAAAACTAAGCCCTTTCTGACAGATAGGAAGACTGTTTATTCTTCTTCAGTTATAACCTTTGGTTGGGCAAAAATGAAAGACAGGGATCCCCTAATAGCTATAAAAATATAGAAAAAATAAAAAAAGCAGCTGCAACTGCAATGCTCACACCATCTCCACGGCTGTCCCCTACAGACCCACCTGCTCACTCAATCCTCTTCCAAACTAAATGATACCTGGCATCATTCCTTGTCAAAAGAATTTTATTGAGTATACAATGTTATAAAGATACATAAAGTAAGTTTACAAGGATCTATAAAGTAAGCTCATTGTTTTACAGTAGGGTTTATATAGGTAAATATAATGAAATTTCAAATATTAAACATTGGGTTCACGTAAACCTAAATTAAAGATATATATCATTTCCTTAGTTACTTTTGTAGGTATTTAAATGATTTATACCTACTATACATATTGTTTACAAGTAGAGTGTATATAGGTCAAATAAATTCTGATAATGAGCTTTAATCGTAAGGTGGAGAAAAGGAAAGAGAAAGAAGAAAAAGGGTTGAAAGGTAGAGGTATGGTCCACAAGGTTGTCCCGCTCGTCAGTTTATTATTCTTTTTAGTTCTCTTTGAAGCCTTAGAATGGGTGTCTCTGTAAGTCATTTAATCTGTTACCATGGCAACAGGACAGAGTCATTGAAGTTTGACAGGAACTGTTGTTTTATCCAAGGATGCCAAAGTTTTTGAAATTTTGGAATTTGATTTTGATCGATGGCTACCATCTTAGCATGGGACATTGTATTATTCATTCTGTGAATTGTTTTCCATGCCTTGGCCACTGTTTGTTTTGCAGCCGTTATTAGTTGGATCATAAGTTTGAATTGAGCGAGTGTTAACCATTCCGGTTTTAGATTAAGTAAAGTTAAATATGGATCTGGTTGTATTATTTTTTTTAATATTTTAGATGCAATCACGAAGACTTCCTTCCAGAAGGTTTGGATTACTGGGCACGTCCACCATATGTGTAAATATGTGCCTATTTCTGGGCATCCTCGAAAACAAAGAGCTGAGGTATTAGGTGAATATTTTGCCACTCTAGCGGGTACAAGGTACCAGCGAGTTAGGACTTTATAATTTGTCTCCAGTGCTAATATGTTGGGTGAAGATGACTTAGATGTGAGCCATATGTTAGACCAGTCCGTGTCTTCTAAAGTTCGTCCCAGGTCCTCCTCCCACCTCTGAACGTAAGAGGGTCTATTAAGATTTGCTACTCCATATAATTGATTATAAAGTGATGAAATTGTACCTTTAGCAAATGGATCTTTTGTACAGATTGATTCAAAAATGGATAATTGGGATAATGGTGTATCCCTCTTTAGGAATGGTGTATAGAAATTTTTGATTTGGAGATATCTAAATATCTCAGAGTTTGGTAGATCATATTTTTCTCTAAACGATGGGAATGAAAGGAATGATTTAGATGCTATGAAGTCATTTAGTGTCTGAATGCTTGATGTTGTCCAAGCTTTAAAAGAATTTGGGTAGATCCATGCCGAATAAAAGGCCGGATTTCTGATAAAAGAAAGGAGAGGATTGTGTGGAGATTGTAACTGATATTTGGTTTTTAGTTTATCCCAGAGAGATAAGAAGTGTTTAGTTATGGGATTATGAATTTTAAAGCGGTCTTTAGGATCAAGCCATAATAAATTTGATATTAATAGAGGGTCATTTTCTGAAGCCTCTATAAATACCCATAATGGGATTTCCTGTTTTGCATGGTATTTGGACAGACTGGCCAAATGTGCTGCTCTGTAGTAGTTAGTAAAATTAGGGTATCCCAGGCCTCCTTTATTTTTGGGAAGATGTACTGTGTGTATAGGTATGCGTGGTTTAGAAGAGCCCCATATAAACGAAGTTGCTCTTTTTTGTACTATTCTCAAAAAATAGGAAGGAATTGGAATAGGGAGGACTCTGAATAGATAAAGCAATTTGGGTAGAATAGTCATTTTGATTGCATTAATCTTCCCTATCCAGGATAAAGGAAGTTGCGACCATTGTTTTATTATATTTGTGATCTGTCTTAATACAGGAGGATAATTGGTTGAGAATAAGTCAGAATGAGATGCTGTTAAATGAATTCCAAGATATGGGATTGATTTTTTTGCCCATGTGAATGGGAGTGCAGCCCTAGCCGGGATCAATTCCATGTTTGTGAGTGAAATATTAAGCACTAGGCATTTCTTAGGATTAATCATAAGGCCGGATAGGGCTGCAAATCCATCAAGAGCTGGTATTAAGTTAAGACCAGAGACCTGTGGTGATGATAGAAAAAGTAATATATCGTCTGCAAATATACATAATTTGTGTGTAATACCTCCTACTTCAATGCCAGTTATAGTTTGGTTTGTTCTGATGTATTGGGCCATGGGTTCGAGTATAAGGGCAAATAATAAGGGAGATAATGGGCAACCCTGTCGGGGTACCTCTTTCGATATTAAAGGCTTCAGATTTGTATCCAGCATATTTTATATAGGCTTTGGGTTTATTATATAATGCTTTGATCCATGTTAAAAAGTGGGGTCCAAAACCCCATTTTTGTAATGAATATTGCATATATTGCCAGGATACTGTGTCAAATGCCCTCTTAATATCGAGAGATAGAAAACATAAAGGGATTTTCCGTTTTTTAGCAATATGAGCCAATAACACTGCCCTGCGTATATTATCGCCTGCCTGTCTATTTGGCATAAAGCCTACTTGATCTCTAGGTATTAATTTTCCTATAATGCTATTGAGGCGTTTTGCTATTATTTTTGCTAATAATTTAATATCGAGGTTTGACAGAGAGATAGGCCGATAATTCACACAGGAAGTATCATCAGAAAGGGGTTTTGGGATCATACAAACAATTGCCATTAGTGTTTCTTGCCGAAAAGAATGTCCATCTAGAAGTTTGTTAAAAGTTTCAGTGAGAATGGGAGAGAGTATATCTGAGAATGTTTTATAGTATAAAGCCGAGTAGCCGTCTGGGCCTGGTCTTTTGTTAAGTTTTAGGTCTTTTATGGCGTTAGCAACTTCATCTATAGTTATAGGCTCATCCAAACTGCTTTTTTGATTCTGAGATAACTCAGGTAAGGTTATTTTTGAGAAGAAGGATTCAGCCTCTGTAGGATTAAATTCATTGTTTGTCTTGTATAAAGTTGCGAGATGTGAGTGAAATTTATGGACTATTTTAACTGGATTACAAGTGTAAACATTTTTTGATAATTTCAAACGTATTGGTTTGAAAGATTTGTTAGTTGAATTTAATGCCCGAGCCAAATATGTACCTGGTTTGTTTGTATTCATGTAGAAATTGTGTTTGGAGCGTTTGAGGGATTTATCAACTGACTCAGTGAGAAATAGATCGTATTCCAATCTAGATTTTTCCAGATGAGATTTTGTACTCTGAGATGGATTATCTTGAAATGATATGTAGGCTTCATTAAAATTGAGTTCTATTTTTTTTGCTAGATTTTTGCGTTCCCGTTTAAATAGTGCCATTTGTCTTTGTATTGTACCACGCAAAACAGGCTTATGAGCTTCCCACAGTGTTATTGGGGAGATGTCTGTTGTATTATTAATTGATATGTATTCCTTTAACCACTTGCCGACCGCCGCACGACTATATACGTCGACAGAGCGGCACGGGCAGGCAAAAGGACGTATATGTACGTCCTTGCCTGCCCGCGGGTGGGGGGTCCGATCGGACCCCCCCCCGGTGCCTGCGGCGGTCGGCAAATCTCCCCCGGCGATCGGAGGTGAGGGGGAGGCCATCCATTCGTGGCCCCCCCCTCGCGATCGCTCTCAGCCAATGGGATCATTTCCCTGCCTCTGTATTGTACACAGAGGCAGAGGAAATGATGTCATCTCTCCTCGGCTCGGTATTTTCCGTTCCGGGCCGAGGAGAGAAGACTGTAATGTAAGTGCACCAACACTACACACACAGTAGAACATGCCAGGCACACTAAACACCCCGATCCCCCCCCCGATCGCCCCCCGATCCCCCCCCAATCACCCCCCCCCCTGTCACAAACTGACACCAGCAGTTTTTTTTTTTTTTTTTCTGATTACTGTATTGGTGTCAGTTTGTGACAGTTACAGTGTCAGGGCAGTGAGTGTTAGGCCCCCTGTAGGTCTAGGGTACCCCCCTAACCCCCCCTAATAAAGTTTTAACCCCTTGATCACCCCCTGTCACCAGTGTCGCTAAGCGATCATTTTTCTGATCGCTGTATTAGTGTCGCTGGTGATGCTAGTTAGGGACGTAAATATTTAGGTTCGCCGTCAGAGTTTTATAGCGACAGGGACCCCCATATACTATCTAATAAATGTTTTAACCCCTTGATTGCCCCCTAGTTAACCCTTTCACCACTGATCACTGTATAACCGTTACGGGTGACGCTGGTTAGTTTGTTTATTTTTTATAGTGTCAGGGAACCCGCCGTTTATTACCGAATAAAGATTTAGCCCCCTGATCGCCCGGCGGTGATATGCGTCGCCCCAGGCAGGGTCAGATTAGCGCCAGTACCGCTAACACCCACGCACGCAGCATACGCCTCCCTTAGTGGTATAGTATCTGATCGCATCAATATCTGATCCGATCAGATCTATACTGGCGTCCCCAGCAGTTTAGGGTTCCCAAAAACACAGTGTTAGCGGGATCAGCCCAGATACCTGCTAGCACCTGCGTTTTGCCCCTCCGCCCAGCTCGGCCCAGCCCACCCAAGTGCAGTATCGATCGATCACTGTCACTTACAAAACACTAAACGCATAACTGCAGCGTTCGCTGAGTCAGGCCTGATCCCTGCGATCGCTAACAGTTTTTTTGGTAGCATTTTGGTGAAATGGCAAGCACCAGCCCCAGGCAGCGTCAGGTTAGTGCCAGTACCGCTAACACCCACGCACCGTACACCTCCCTTAGTGGTATAGTATCTGAACGCATCAATATCTGATCCGATCAGATCTATACTAGCGTCCCCAGCAGTTTAGGGTTCCCACAAACGCAGTGTTAGCGGGATCAGCCCAGATACCTGCTAGCAACTGCGTTTTACCCCTCCGCCCGGCCCAGCCCAGCCCACCCAAGTGCAGTATCGATCGATCACTGTCACTTACAAAACACTAAACGCATAACTGCAGCGTTCGCAGAGTCAGGCCTGATCCCTGCGATCGCTAACAGTTTTTTTTGTAGCGTTTTGGTGAACTGGCAAGCACCAGCCCCAGGCAGCGTCAGGTTAGTGCCAGTAGCGCTAACACCCACGCACGCACTGTACACCTCCCTTAGTGGTATAGTATCTGAACTGATCAATATCTGATCCGATCAGATCTATACTGGCGTCCCCAGCAGTTTAGGGTTCCCAAAAACGCAGTGTTAGCGGGATCAGCCCAGATACCTGCTAGCACCTGCGTTTTGCCCCTCCGCCCGGCCCAGCCCAGCCCACCCAAGTGCAGTATCGATCGATCACTGTCACTTACAAAACACTAAATGCATAACTGCAGCGTTCGCAGAGTCAGGCCTGATCCCTGCGATCGTTAACAGTTTTTTTGGTAGCGTTTTGGTGAACTGGCAAGCGCCAGCGGCCTAGTACACCCCGGTCGTAGTCAAACCAGCACTGCAGTAACACTTGGTGACGTGGCGAGTCCCATAAGTGCAGTTCAAGCTGGTGAGGTGGCAAGCACAAGTAGTGTCCGGCTGCCACCAAAAAGACAAACACAGGCCTGTCGTGCCCATAATGCCCTTCCTGCTGCATTCGCCAATCCTAATTGGGAACCTACCGCTTCTGCAGCGCCCGTACTTCCCCCATTCACATCCCCAACCAAATGCAGTCGGCTGCATGAGAGGCATTTTTATGTCCTCCCGAGTACCCCTACCCAGCGAACCCCCCCAAAAAAGATGTTGTGTCTGCAGCAAGCGCGGATATAGGCATGACACCCGCTATTATTGTCCCTCCTGTCCTGACAATCCTGGTCTTTGCATTGGTGAATGTTTTGAACGCTACCATTCACTAGCTGAGTATTAGCGTAGGGTACAGCATTGCACAGACTAGGACACACTTTCACAGGGTCTCCCAAGATGCCATCGCATTTTGAGAGACCCGAACCTGGAACCGGTTACAGTTATAAAAGTTACAGTTACAAAAAAAGTGAAAAAAAAAAAAAAAAAAACACAAACAAAAATATAAAATAAAAAATAATAGTTGTCGTTTTATTGTTCTCTCTCTATTCTCTCTCTCTCTATTCTCTCTATTGTTCTGCTCTTTTTTACTGTATTCTATTCTGCAATGTTTTATTGTTATTATGTTTTATCATGTTTGCTTTTCAGGTCTGCAATTTTTTATACTTTACCGTTTACTGTGCTTTATTGTTAACCATATTTTTGTCTGAGTACAGCATTCACGACTTTGAGTGGTTATACCAGAATGATGCTTGCAGGTTTAGGTATCATCTTGGTATCATTCTTTTCAGCCAGCGGTCGGCTTTCATGTAGAAGCAATCCTAGCGGCTAATTAGCCTCTAGACTGCTTTTACAAGCAGTGGGAGAGAATGCCCCCCCCCCCACCGTCTTCCGTGTTTTTCTCTGGCTCTCCTGTCTCAACAGGGAACCTGAGAATGCAGCCGGTGATTCAGCCAGCTGACCATAGACCTGATCAGAGACCAGAGTGGCTCCAAACATCTCTATGGCCTAAGAAACCGGAAGCTACGAGCATTTTATGACTTAGATTTCGCCAGATGTAAATAGCGCCATTGGGAAATTGGGGAAGCATTTTATCACACCGATCTTGGTGTGGTCAGATGCTTTGAGGGCAGAGGAGAAATCTAGGGTCTAATAGACCCCAATTTTTTCAAAAAAGAGTACCTGTCACTACCTATTGCTATCATAGGGGATATTTACATTCCCTGAGATAACAATAAAAATGATTAAAAAAAAAAAAAAATGAAAGGAACAGTTTTAAAATAAGATAAAAAAGCAAAAAAATAATAAAGAAAAAAAAAAAAAAAAAAAAAAGCACCCCTGTCCCCCCTGCTCTCGCGCTAAGGCGAACGCAAGCGTCGGTCTGGCGTCAAATGTAAACAGCAATTGCACCATGCATGTGAGGTATCACCGCGACGGTCAGATCGAGGGCAGTAATTTTAGCAGTAGACCTCCTCTGTAAATCTAAAGTGGTAACCTGTAAAGGCTTTTAAAGGCTTTTAAAAATGTATTTATTTTGTTGTCACTGCACGTTTGTGCACAGTTGTAAAGCATGTCATGTTTGGTATCCATGTACTCGGCCTAAGATCATCTTTTTTATTTCATCAAACATTTGGGCAATATAGTGTGTTTTAGTGCATTAAAATGTAAAAAAGTGTGTTTTTTCCCCAAAAAATGCGTTTGAAAAATCGCTGCGCAAATACTGTGTGAAAAAAAAAAATTAAACACCCACCATTTTAATCTGTAGGGCATTTGCTTTAAAAAAATATATAATGTGTGGGGGTTCAAAGTAATTTTCTTGCAAAAAAAAATAATTTTTTCATGTAATCAAAAAGTGTCAGAAAGGGCTTTGTCTTCAAGTGGTTAGAAGAGTGGGTGATGTGTGACATAAGCTTCTAAATGTTGTGCATAAAATGCCAGGACAGTTCAAACCCCCCCAAATGACCCCATTTTGGAAAGTAGACACCCCAAGCTATTTGCTGAGAGGCATGTCGAGTCCATGGAATATTTTATATTGTGACACAAGTTGCGGGAAAGAGACAAATTATTATTATTTTTTTTTTTTTTTGCACAAAGTTGTCACTAAATGATATATTGCTCAAACATGCCATGGGAATATGTGAAATTACACCCCAAAATACATTCTGTTGCTTCTCCTGAGTACGGGGATACCACATGTGTGAGACTTTTTGGGAGCCTAGCCACGTATGGGACCCCGAAAACCAAGCACCGCCTTCAGGCTTTCTAAGGGCGTAAATTTTTGATTTCACTCTTCACTGCCTATCACAGTCTCGGAGGCCATGGAATGCCCAGGTGGCACAAACCCCCCCCCAAATGACCCCATTTTGGAAAGTAGACACCCCAAGCTATTTGCTGAGAGGTATAGTGAGTATTTTGCAGACCTCACTTTTTGTCACAAAGTTTTGAAAATTAAAAAAAGAAAAAAAAAATTTTTTTTTTTGTCTTTCTTCATTTTCAAAAACAAATGAGAGCTGCAAAATACTCACCATGCCTCTCAGCAAATAGCTTGGGGTGTCTACTTTCCAAAATGGGGTCATTTGGGGGGGTTTTGTGCCACCTGGGCATTCCATGGCCTCCGAAACTGTGATAGGCAGTGAAGAGTGAAATCAAAAATGTACACCCTTAGAAATCCTGAAGGCGGTGATTGGTTTTCGGGGTCCCGTACGCGGCTAGGCTCCCAAAAAGTCCCACACATGTGGTATCCCCATACTCAGGAGAAGCAGCTAAATGTATTTTGGGGTCCAATTCCACATATGCCCATGACCTGTGTGAGCAATATATCATTTAGTGACAACTTTGTGCAAAAAAAAAAAAAAAAATAAAATAAATTGTCACTTTCCCGCAACTTGTGTCAAAATATAAAATATTCCATGGACTCAACATGCCTCTCAGCAAATAGCTTGGGGTGTCTACTTTCCAAAATGGGGTCATTTGGGGGGGGTTTGTGCCATCTGGGCATTTTATGGCCTTCAAAACTGTGATAGGTAGTGAGGAGTAAAATCAAAAATGTACGCCCTTAGAAATCCTGAAGGCAGTGATTGGTTTTCGGGGCCCCGTATGCGGCTAGGCTCCCAAAAAGTCCCACACATGTGGTATCCCCATACTCAGGAGAAGCAGCTAAATGTATTTTGGGGTGCAATTCCACATAGGCCCATGGCCTGTGTGAGCAATATATCATTTAGTGACAACTTTTTGTAATTTTGTTTTTTTTTTTTTTTTTTTTTTCATTATTCAATCACTTGGGACAAAAAAAATGAATATTCAATGGGCTCAACATGCCTCTCAGCAATTTCCTTGGGGTGTCTACTTTCCAAAATGGGGTCATTTGTGGGGGTTTTGTACTGCCCTGTCATTTTAGCACCTCAAGAAATGACATAGGCAGTCATAAATTAAAGACTGTGTAAATTCCAGAAAATGTACCCTAGTTTGTAGGCGCTATAACTTTTGCGCAAACCAATAAATATACACTTATTGACATTTTTTTTACCAAAGACATGTGGCCAAATACATTTTGGCCTAAATGTATGACTAAAATTGAGTTTATTGGATTTTTTTTAGAACAAAAAGTAGAAAATATCATTTTTTTTCAAAATTTTCGGTCTTTTTCCGTGTATAGCGCAAAAAATAAAAACGGCAGAGGTGATCAAATACCATCAAAAGAAAGCTCTATTTGTGGGAAGAAAAGGACGCAAATTTCGTTTGGTTACAGCATTGCATGACCGCGCAATTAGCAGTTAAAGCGACGCAGTGCCAAATTGTAAAAAGTGCTCTGGTCAGGAAGGGGGTAAATCCTTCCGGGGCTGAAGTGGTTAAAGCTTGTTCAATGGCCATCTGATGTAGTGGGTGTTTGAGCATTATGTCCGGTAAGTACCACGTTTGGTCATGCGCTTTTGGTATGGCTGAGGCTATAGTAGTGTATACTGCATTATGATCAGACCACGGAATCGGAATTATATCTGATGCAATAATTTCTGGTATCATTCCTATTGTTAGAAAAATATGATCTATTCTGGTGAAGGTTTGATGAGGGTGCGAGAAATAAGTGAATTTCTTTTTGATTGGGTTACTTTCTCTCCACGAATCTACCAGATTGTATTTGGAAAGAAGTTGAGAAAAAAGTAATCTAGAGGTTATTTTGGATGGTGTAAAAGGTGATTTATCTAGAAATGGGAGGAGGACCTGGTTCAAATCCCCACACATTATCACTGTTCCTATTTTGTGTGTATTAATCACTTGTAATATATGTGAGAGGAATGGTGTAGGTTGTTTGTTAGGAGCGTAGTAGGAAATCATCGTGATTGCTGTATCCATTATATAACACATGAGTATCAGGTATCTACCTTCTGGGTCTTTAATTTCTGATGATAAGGTGAATGGTGTGGATCGGTGAAATGCAATTAGAGTTCCCCTTTGCTTGGTACAGGCAGAAGCCGTGTAAATTTGTTGATAAAAAGGAGAAATATATTTTGGAGTAGAATCTTTGGTGAAGTGTGTTTCTTGGAGGCATACTATGTGAGTCTTCTTGTTATGGAAAGTACAGAAGGCTTTGGTCCTTTTTTGAGGGACATTTATTCCCTGAACATTCAGGGAAAGTATATTCAGTAGTGCCATGGCAACAGATCAAATAGTTTTGACTTACTTTTTGTTATGCAGAGCTGACTGCGCAGATCAACCTGTGTGGACTGAAGAGATGAATAGATAGAAAAGAAACCAGTGAATTTTGGAGTAAAGAGTAAACAAAAAACATATGAGATTAGATGATACATTGTATAAATTATTTTTTGCAAGTAATCACAATTTACCCGTGAAAGAGAATAAATATCTCTCTCAGGGGAATAAGTGGCTTCGTCACACTCCCACATAATATGGTTGGGAGAATGAGGAGGGCTAATGGGGGTACACAGATCTTCCGCTTACAGGAGAGAAGTGCTATGTCAAAAGACATCAAAATGATGATTCATTAATTGGAGTGCAGAATATAGTTTTTGTTGAAATTATTTATTCCAGGGTGGTTGTATATGGTTAGTCTTGCCCTAGGCTAAATAATTCAATTAGAAAGGTACTGTTAATAACTTTGGTATTGATGAAGATAGTTTGAATTATTTTGGGATTTTAACCCTTTTAGAGTAAACAATTACATATTTTATTCATATGTAACTGTTTAGATATGTTAACTCATAAAATTGATGTTGTATTGCTTCAGATTAGAATAAACAAAAACATAATTCTAGGAACTAGTTAGGTAATAATATATTTGTTTTAAGAAAAGAAAGAAAAAGCTTCCATTACTTCTGGATTATTGAACATATTTGTCCTAAAAAGTAATAAATCTATTGTTATTACCTGATAATATATAACTGAACAAGAATTTCCTTATTTCACTTATATATTCTAAGGCTATATGAATCAGAAGTAATAAGAAATATAACTGGAATGTAACATGATCCCACACAGTGTGTGACTATCAGAATGCAGTTACATTCAGTTATAAATACAGGTTTTTTATAGAGAACCATCTCTTAGTATAATAAATGAAGAGATATCAGGAATTAGGATGTCAGTCCATTGAATCTTCTTGGTCCATGGATGATGTGGCATAACGGCCTCTTTTGTGAGAATGATGATTCCCATTTTGTTTTGAAATTCTCTGAGTGCTGCCTGAAGGTGAAGATGATGCCATTCTTCTGCGTGTGGGAGAGTTGCTGCTTGTGGGTTCTGTCAGATTTAATTTTAAAAGGGTTTGTTGTAGTTCATCTGCTGATCTGCTTCTGTAAATTGTACCTTGGTAGTTAAATCTGACTGAAAAGGGGAAGCCCCATTGATACATAATGTTGTGGCGTTGCAGTTCCATTAGTTGGGGTTTCATGGATCGTCTTTTAGTAATAGTAAGTTGGGATAGGTCAGCAAAAATTTGATAATTGTGTCCTTGAAAATTAAGTTCCTTTTTTTCTCTTGCAGCAATTAGTATTTGTTCTTTCGTTCTGTAATAATGAAATTTTGTGATTATATCACGTGGGGGTCCATCTTTCTTTTTGGCTGTGAGGGCTCTGTGTACTCTGTCCAGTTCTAAACTTTCAATAGGGATATCTGGCTTTAGTTCTTGTAATAGAGCAGTAAAAGTAGATTGCAGGTCTGTCACAGTTTCAGGTATTCCCCTTATGCGCAAGTTTGAACGTCTGGCTCTATTTTCGTAATCTTCGAGCTTAGTTTGAAGTATTAAATTCTCTTCTTTTAATTGTTCCAATTCTGTTATATTTACTTGGGTTGTAATTTCAATTTCATCCATTTTTATTTCTAGGGCTGCGGTGCGGTTTCCCAGCTCTCTTATTTCTTTGGTTAGGCTTTTTGTTATTTGGTCTGAGGTTTGTTTTAAAGCCTTATGAAGCATCTTTTCAAATTGTAATAATATTACTGGGGATGTTGAGGAGGCTTGTGTAGAAGTTTGTGAGAGGATTTGTTCTGTATCTGACTCAAATGGAGAGTCTTGCTGTGACATTTTCTGTCTGTGAGAGCGCCCTGATGCTGTATCTTGTGAGGTGACTGAAGCTGCTTTAGTTGCAGTGAGTGCCTGTGAGCTCTTTGTGAGGTGATTTTTATTTCTGCCATGGTTTCCTCCCAGTACCATATTTCCTGCCCAAACTTTCACAGTTTGTTCCCTGGGGCAAAAAGGTTCAAATGGATACCTTTTGAGCCTGCAGGCTCCGCTTTGTCCTTCTCTTCTCTCCTCAGCGGTGCGGAGCTCTAACAATGCATGTCTGCTCCGCTAGGCTCCGCCCATCTCCCTCCTACCTGGCATCATTCAATTAACTTCCTGTAAGCCCAGAGCATCATGGCTTTGCCCTCCACCCTGGACTCACAGGAGGATGCTGTAGAGTACAGAGCAATATCTTTATGCAGTGCCATTCTCTGCACCATGCATGATCTGCCCCATGCCAGAGCAAGAAAAAAAGGAAAGGATAAAGAAGACTGACATACCACCAGACCAAATACACTTATGCCGCGTACACACGGTCGGACTTTACAGCAGATTTTGCCCGGCGGACTTTTCGACGTACTTTACAACGGACTTTCTGAATGAACGGACTTGCCTACACACAATCCACCAAAGTCTGTCGAATTCGTACGTGATGACGTACGACCGGACTAAAATAAGGAAGTTCATAGCCAGTAGCCAATAGCTGCCCTAGTGTGGCTTTTTGTCCGTTGAACTAGCATACAGACGAGCGGACTTTTCGACCGGACTCGAGTTCGACGGATAGATTTAAAACATGTTTAAAATCTAAGTCCATCCAACTTTTGAGCAAACAAAGTCCACTGGAGCCCACACACGATCGAATTGTCCGACGAAATCCAGTCCGCCGGGCAAAGTCTGCCGTAAAGTCAGCTCGTGTGTACGCGGCATCAGTTAAACAAAAATAGGTGTTAAGATTTTTTTTTAGGTTGTGGGGTTGCTCAAATGGGTGGGGGTAGGGGGCTGGTCTGATGAACCTGTAGTTTTGCTTTAGGGTAACACTTACAGGTCTTGTCTTCCCCCCAGCTTGTGACTGGAAAGTGAAGGAGAAAAACAGACCGTAGCTCATCTCTCTGTCACTGTTCTTTCCTCACATGGGGCACTTTGGCACAACTGATTGGCTTCTTGTACTGCTCCCCCCTCTCCAAGTCTGAGCTCCGTGATATGGGAGATTGCAAGAGGCTGATATAATGTCAAATTCAAGTATTAACACTGCTTGCATTAAAAAAACAGTCATGTGTGACTTTTATATCTACCTAAAGTTTAGCTTGGAATTTAGTCCTAAAACCAGTGGCAGTCCATCCATAAGGGGCTCAGGGGCACTGCCCCCTTAATCCATGCACCCAGCCCATAATCTATATGCAAAAAAGGGTGGGCCCAGGGCGCAGAGCACTGCGCCCTGAGCCCACCCAGTTTTGTAACAATACCAAATTATTATTTGCTATTGTCTTCCTGATTCTCCTCCTGGTCAATCAGGAAGCGGGTCTGGAGACCCGATTGGCCAGGGGTCTCAGGACCCACTTCCTGTTCGGCCAGGAGGAGGAGCAATGGCCCCAGAGTGAGGACTCCAGGGACTGCTCACCCACAGCCACTCTCCAGCTTGGACAATGGAGGGAGGAGGAGGGGAGATGAGAGTGTCATGCTGGCCAGGACTTGTCATCTGCCTCCTAAGGTAAGGAGGTATCAGATCGCTGCCTTCCCATTCCTCTGTCTACCACGTGAGGGGGGCTGATTACCGCCTTCCCATCCATCCTCCGCTCCAGGGGGGCGTGCTGTTGGTTTGCCGCCCCCCCAAAATATTGAGCACCAGCCGCCACTGCCTAAAACAGAATGTATCTCACCTAATTGCTAGACATACAATACACCATTCCATATTTGCAAATTATTTAAAAGCTTAATTGGGTACAATTATGTTAATGTTGCCCATTTAGGGCATGCTAACAGGTTTGCTTGATAGGAATAATTTGTTCCAGTGGTATTAACCTCAGTTATACACTATGGTGGGAGCAGGCTGGCAGTCAAGTGAACCTATCACTTTACCCTGAATGGGGCGAGGAGTAAGCAAGACTGAGTGTTGGGAAATGAAGATATAGTAAAATAGTTATATAGTTACATAGTTAGTCAGGTTGAAGTTAGTACACAATCCTTCACCCACAGTTGATCCAGAGCAAGGCGAAAAACCTCAGCAAAGCATGCTCCAATTTGCTACAGCAGGGGAAAACATTTCTTCCTGATCCGCCAAGAGATTGGATTTTCCCTGGATCAACTTTACCTATAAATGTTAGTACCCAGTTATATTATGTACTATGTATTATGTTTAGCAAATAATCCAGGCATTTTTTAAAGCAATCTACTGAGCTTGCCAGAACCACCTCTGGAGGGAGTCTATTCCACATTTTCACAGCTCTTACTGTGAAGAAACCTTTCCGTATTTGGAAATGAAATATTTTTTCCTCTAGACGTAAAGAGTACCCCCTTGTCCTCTGTGACGACCTTAAAGTGAATAACTCAACACCAAGTTCCCTATATAGACCACTTATGTATTTGTACATGTTGATCATATCCCCCCTTAATCTCCTCTTCTCAAGAGGGAATAGATTTAGTTCCTCTAATCTTTCCTCAAAGCTGAGCTCCTCCATGCCTCTTATCAGTTTGGTTGTCCTTCTCTGCACTTTCTCCAGTTCCCTGATATCCTTTTTGAGAAATGGTGCCCAAAACTGAACTGCATATTCCAGATGAGGTCTTACTAATTGTACAGGGGCAAAATGATATATCTCTCTCAGGAGTCCATACCACTCTTAATACAAGAAAGGACTTTGCTCTCTTTGGAATCCAAAGCTTGGCATTGCATGCTATTATTGAGATTATGGTCTACCTAAACCCCCAGATCCTTCTCCGCCATTTATTCCCCCAGTTGTACTCCCCCTAGGATGTATGATGCATGCATATTCTTAGCCCCCAAGTGCATAACTTTACGTTTATCAACATTAAACCTCATTTACCACTTAGTTGCCCAATTAGACAGTGCATTGAGGTTGGCTTGTAAATTGGAGACATCCTACAAGGACGTTATTCCACTGCATAGATTAGTGTCACCTGCAAAGAAATGTCACTTTTAATTCCAGACCCTATATCATTTATATAGTTATAAAAATGTAAGGGTGCCAGCACTGAACCTTGGGGTACACCACTGATAACCTTAGACCATTCAGAGTAAGAATCATTAACCACTACTCTCTGAATTCTGTCTTTTAGCCAGTTTTCTATCCATTTACAAATTGATCTTTCCAAGTCTGTAGACTTTACCTTACACATGAGCCCTGCGTGGGGAACTGAGTCAAACACTTTTGGAAAATCCAGGTATACCATGTCCACAGCCACCCCTTTGACAACTTCTGTCTTTCATGAATCAATGTTGTCTGATGCCTAAAATTTTTTTTTTCCCAGCAAGAACTCCTCTATGTGATTTTTTATTAAACTCCCCAGTATCTTCCCAACTATAGAAGTTAAACTAACAGGTCTATAGTTACTTGGTAAAAATTTTGATCCCTTTTTAAATATGTCAAAATGTAAAAAGTATCAGATCCTTTAAGGCAATTAATATAGGGCTATAATGCATTTGATCATGATGATGGGGCAAGAAAGAAAACATAGCGCCTTGCCAAAGCAAGCATCTAATCTTTTTAAGACATCACTTGAAACTTCATGTGAGAATTTCTTAAAATGCTCAGTGATGCAAGTGGACAATCTTGAAGCATTGACACTGTGTTCAAAATGCCTGTCATTGTCAATTTAGCATCAAAAACTAACTTGATGCATCCACCTCTTTATGCCTTGACTATGGATCACACTGAGTAGCTGTACATTTACTAGTCTATCTGCAACAATCAGAGACAATAATAGAAAAGCACACTATCAGGTGAATCATCAACAACAATTAGTGAGGGCCCAGTGTCAACAATACAATTAGTATTAATGTCACCAGCCAGTTAATGAACAATGGATAGAAAAGTCACTTTCTTCTCGAAAGGAATCCTTTCCTCATTATATGCACAAATACCTCTTGGCTCAGTGTATGAATGCTAACATGTTTCATATATATCCTTATAAGGAAGATTTTCTCAGGCACTGCAGGCCTGTAATTAGTTATTGATTAGCTAGCCTGCTTGTCTTCACAGTTTGTGTCTATATGTCTATGGAAGGGATGCTTAAGGAAATTGTGCATACGGTATAGTATATTTCGAAGATCACACAAGGTGCATGTTATTGTTTTTAAATGTAATTTAACAGCATGGATATAAAATGTATATAGTGATGTGTAGCTTATATTAAAATCCTATTTAAATTTAAAGAAATAGCAAACAAGGGATCGTTTTTCTTAACCACCTAATGTGAGCAAATGTAGCACTGCCAAAAAAGTTTTTGTTATATACATACCTGCATTCTGTGAATATTAGGGATCTAACTCTATTATAGAGGTTCATTCTTGCTTTATAAAGCTTTTGGACAGGGATACCATGATATCAAATCTTCCTGGGATGGTATTGTGGACGAGGTGACCATGCATCTATATCTTTGACAAACAGAAATTGTAGCTTCAGCCTACATTTGTATGAAAAGTAGCTTTTAAAGAAAAATTCCTTGATGCTCTGAGCAACCTGCTGCCTTGCACCTGTCTGCACTTACAATACCTATACTATCAGCATGTCTTTTTTGGTGTGCTATAGGTGCATAAACACACCTGGTTTTTGCAGGTTGACATTACCTGTCACAAACACAGGTAAGCAACGAATGCAAGGCAGGGTCAGTATGAGATTTTTTTATTGAGGGTTAAAGATAGGCTTTGTGGTTGAGCATGTTTAGACTTACCCTTTCAGCATCAAAAGCATCCTTTACCTCCAGTCATCCATCAAAGACATTTTGGACAGTGAAAATCATCCCAATAATTACATTTCACCAGTTATATGTCATTGGGTAACTCATTTACTCAGTGGATAAACAAAAAAATTCAAAATATAATGGAGAAGAGCCAGTCCTTACATTGGTAGACCCCAGTGTAGGGCTAGGTAACAAGGTAAAGTCATGAAACAAACATATCAGCCCTGGCCATAACTGCTACTACATATACCAGTAGTGATATGCAGCACTTAAATGTTACCCATCTATGTCAATGCCTTTTTTACTGGTAATGACACATCTCAAAAAGGTCAAACGCATTAATCTGTTTTACGGTAATATATACATTTGCAGGAACATGTGGTGTATAGTGTAGCGCATCCCCCGTAGGAACCGCTGGTGAATAGGGATCCCCCACCCTGCACATCAAGGCACACCGAATTGCACAGGCTTACTTGAGATAGGAAACAGTCCAGCAGCTTTTTTTTTTAATCTAGGGGTTAATAAACTTGAATGGGGATAGGGGTATTATGGGATGTCCACTTGACTGGAACAAAGTCTCTTCAGGGACACGCTAACTATATACACTCCTCTTCGTCCAGCACATTACTTGCTTTCAGGACAACTCAGACCCGGCAGAAACACCGTTTGATGGATCTGGCAAGGCACTTAGCCAGATCAAATGAAAGCCCTTTACAGGCAGGGACCGCGGACCCCCTTGGTGTGTAGAAAAAGTCCAGTGTCCAGCTACATTCCTGTGGCTACTGATCCCAGCACCACCTCTTCAGGCACTGCCTGCCCACTTGGCTGCAGCTGCCACTTTCACTAGCCCTCCTGGCTACTTCCCACAGTCCTCCCAGACTGTTTCACCCACCAGCTACCCAGCTGTCTTCTCCCTGGAGATTTTCTGGACTTGCTAGCTGGCTCCTGCTGTCCTCACTCTTGCTCCCATGCTTCTAGACAGGGCTCCTCCGTGTGTCTTGATCCCTCCAGCACCTGAGCCCCAGACCTGAGGTCACCCCCCCAGACTAGGGGGCTACATTCAAGGGCCTCCGACTGCCTCCTCAGCACTCCACCTCCAGCTTCCACCTGAACTCCACACTGCCCCTGCTGGTCTGAGTATTTAAGAGTGGCATACCCCCTGCCAGCCCATTTTGCTGGGGCCCTTTTCAATACTCCAGGCAGCTCTTCCTAACCTCCCTCTCATTCTTCTGGAAACTTCTCCAAGGTTCCATCAAGTAGGGTGTGGTCCTAGAGGTGCTGCCTGATGAGTCATCCGGCCTCCCTGGATCACTCACTCTGACCCAGATTCAAAACTGGCTTGGCTGCCAGCTACAGAAAAAAACTATGTACAACCTAGCACTCTACACTAGAGGGTGCTACACTAGTGTAAGAGCAAATTTATTGTATTAAAAAAAAAATTATGATACTGCTAAAGCTGGATATACACTTTGAGTTTGTTCAACCAGTGGGTTGAACGAAAAAACCTCACAAATTCCCACATCCACCCAAGCGATATGGATGCAGGGATCCCCTGTTATTGTATTCTGACATTGGGGGCCCCCCATCAGATTAAACTGATCAGCACTGTGGCCATTGGCTGCAGCGGCTGGTAGATTGCTGGTTTTAGCAGGACCATTCTACAGAAGCACTGCAGCTAAGGCTACAGCAACTGATTGAATGCTGTTTCTTCCAGCTGGACCCCCCCAAAAAAATGAGGTCTAAAGACCAGTTTTTGTTAAACAGGGAGGGGTACACGAGGATCAAAATTTGGCCAGTTCCTGCTAAACCAGACAAATTTCGATACATGTGTATACAGATTTAGATCTATGTCTAGAATTGAGTTGCCCCAGCAAATCTGATAGTCACAACATTTATTTATTTGTTTAGGACTCATGTAATTTTATTTGAGAAAGCAAAGAAGAGTTTTAATGTAAAATATAAAATCCTTTGCATTTCTGTTACAATTGCTGCCGCTGATCATATACTTCTTTAATGTATTATCCAGGGGCTGAAGAAATGCACATCCAATTCATGTTTGAAGCATAGCAAGGATTGCAAGGTTCCATATGTGTTTATACAACTAATGCCTCGTTTCCACTGATCGGTTCGGTACGCTATTTTGGGTGTTTCCATTATGAAAGCGGCCCATACAACCAAACCGTACCACTCCATTCAGGGTCCTGCTTCAGATGTGGGGCCATAGAAAATGGAACGGTTCGGTTAGGGCGGAGCTACGATACATTCCACTGATTGGCTGACAGAAAGCCCTATGCTGTGCTATGCTGAGGCATTTTTTCTAAACCCTGTATGGCCCCTCGTGGTCCCACTTGCAGTGGAAATGCTCACCAGAATAGACCAGACCATTCTAGGCCATTCAAACTGTACCGACCCGAACCGATCCGCTCAGTGGAAATGAGGCATAAGATTCACTAGCAATGCCATGCAGAAGAGAAAGAAAAGCCACACCTAGGATGTTGGATTTTGATTTATACTGCATCCTTTTGATATTAAAGTGGTATTATTATCTCCCAAAACGGGAAGTATATTCATATGGAGGTTTTTTGTGGGCAAGCTTGATCCAGTAAGCACTTCTGAGGTCAGGGCTGGCAGCGAATAAGTGTAATCCAGTGAACAGTCTGAGGTCAAGGCAGACAGCACACCAAAGAGAATAGTCAGTAAGCTGAGTTGGGATCAGCATTATAGAATCCAAGGTAGGTAAACTGGTCAGGGACTAGCAGGAATGCGATCACAAGCTCTGGGCTTGTAATGTTCAAATAGAGCACCACAGCAGCATGTCTAAAAAGGAGGGAGGGCTGACCAATGCCTAGCAGCCAGGATGGTTCCAGAGGGGGCATTGCAAATTGTGGACAAGGAAAGATTACTCCTGCGCTTGTGAGGGTCTGTTTGGGTTTGAGAAAAGTAGTATTGTGAAATTATAGCAAAGCTGAAAGAGATGGTGTTGCATGTCCCGCTGCCCAGAAAATGACCCCCGGGTGGTCAGGTAAGGCTATATGGAGAGTGATGGATGAAGGGCGCGTGATCAGTTGCTCACATCAAAAAGTATACTTTTTAATGTGAGCAACTGATCACGCGCCCTTCATCCATCACTCTCCATATATCCAGAGGGGGCATGCCTTGGCTGGCCCATCAAGATAGATGTATCCAACTTAAAAGGATGAGCAGCCTCTGGTCACATAAGAGCATGACTAATGCTCTAACTGGCAGCCACAAAAGGAGAGGGAGCGTGAGCACATCAAGCTCTTCTAACTTTGAGAAGGGGCCACCAAACCCTTTGGGGCTGACTTGTCAGGATGCAGACAATGGAAATTGCTAACAAGCATGCAGGAAGTGAGATAGCAGGCACCCAAAAATTTTCTTCAGGGCCAAACCCCTTCCACTGGATAGGGTACCAGATTGATTTCCAGATTTTACTGGAGTCCAGGATGCAAGCTACTACATATTCCTCTTGGCCATTGACAATTAGTGGTGACTGGGAAGAAATGAGGGTATCTTGGGGAACAAGCTCCAGAGGAGAGATATGAAAAACACCAGGAATTCTCATGGAAACAGGAAGTTGTAATCTGAAGCTTTACAACTGGCCAGCAGCTGGCCAATCAGGGAAGGGGGCATGTTCAGCCAGGAGGATAAAGTGAGGGTTGGCCACATACGAGTGTTCCAAATGGCAGCCACAAGAGGAATGGGAGAGTGAACACATCCAGCTCTACTACAGCGGAGAGCTTTTTTTTTGTAATTGTAATTTTTATTAGTTTATGAAAAAGAAAAATGAAAAGAACACAATAAAGGTGTAACAGGTATATCGCAGGATATACATAAAAAAAAGTAAAATAAGTACAAAAAGAATCAGGATAAAAAGATAACAAGTTCCATGAAGCAGTAGTAGAACGTTCCCAGCATACCACGAATAGAGAACAGTAGTAGTTGACACAGGGCTAAGTCATACTTTACAGAGCGTATATACATGGGTGTTTTCTCACAATGAAAGGGTCCACCAAAGAGCAGTTCAAAGGGAGAAGAGAAAGAAAAACACAAATAGAGGAAAAACATGGCTTTTCTACCATACTTATTCAAAAATCTTTCAGTTCGTGTGGTCCCCGTACTTTGATTGGTCCCAGGGCTCCCAAATTTTATTAAACTGAGAGATCAAATTGTGAGCTGAGGCCGTGAGAAATTCCATCCTCCTTATCTCTGCTATAGTTTGTAGAAATTGTAAGAGGGAGGGAGGGGTAGTGGACAGCAAATATAGTGGTATAGTCCTCTTGGCCGCTAGAAGAATATAGGAAATTAGACGTTTAGTTGATTTGGGAGTACCTGGGAAGGGGAGTCCTAGTAGGTAATGGATGGGATCTAGGGGGAGCGGCAGGCCCGTCACACAGTGGAGAGCTTTAGCTTTTACTCACTGTTGGAACACTGTGAACAGTTTTCATGCGGACCTAAGTCCAGTAATGTTTTTTTATACTTCTGTAATAGTCGAATGTTTACAAACAGTTCTTAAAGACAGATTTTTAGTAATGTACTTGTAATTTATAGGTGTACTCACTGGCAGTATGATAGAAGCTTTCGTGCAGGGCTTAAAATGCTTACAGGCAACTATCACTCTTCACTTCCCTTCCACTGTTGCTCAAGTCATTAGTTTATAGGTGTGTCTTCTGAACTTATATTGCAATATTTAAAACTAGTCCTGCAATTGCCATTAGCTTGAAAGAAATCTTGCCATTTTCTTTTTACTTGCTGTTAAATTTAAAGTTTTTGTAATTGGATTAAGGTTCATGTTTGATTCTGTGTCATCATGAATTCATGGGCTTAATTCGCAAAACATTATATTTGTTCACTTTTGAATATATAGCCGGTATTAAATATTACAGCATCTAAAACCTGGTGACTCCTAATGCTCCAAGATTTCTTTTATTGCTGAACTCAAATTAAGCACTATCTGGGATTCTGCCACTTTCACCTTTCTTGCGGTGTGACTTATTAGGGCTTTAAAACAAGAGACAAGAGCTGTAAACGTAAGTGGGTTTTAATGGAATTAATTCTGAAGGAGTGTAAAACTCCTTTTGACACTTAAGTTTGCTCTACTAATGGCAAAGATCACAGAAGTACAAAATAAGAGTGCCAAATTAATAAAGGACACAGGAAGCCACCGAGCCAAAGGAAAAGGTAAGGAGGTTGCACTTGTTCTGCCCAGGACAATATATAACTAGCTTGCTAGACTGCACATGTTCAGCATTTTAAAGAGCGATAGTTTGGCTTGTGTATATGCAGGTAGGAAAAAGCAGTGCTCAGCAGTCTGAAAAGCACATGCACAGAACACTTAAACAAGCATAACAGATTGTGCAAACGCAAATTAAATATTAACATCCTCAGCTAGACTATCACATCTTTAATGTAATATGTACTTTCCTAATGAACCAAGGTGTATTTACACTTCAAACAAAAACCTAAGATACATACTGGTTGAAAGCAACCAAATTACCCTAATCCTGGTAAAATATATTACCATGTTATCATGCTGCAGGGTCATTGCGAGGACCTTTACAATAATCTATCATTTCCGCAGGTGCCATTAGCATGATTCTTTTTTTTTGTGTGCTTATATTCAATCTTAGAATGGTCAATAGAATGTTCAACCAAATACTTTCCTACTGCATGTCATCAGTTTACTTTGTCAGTAAAAGGGCAATACTAGCAAATAAAGCTTCAGTGTAGGGCCTTTTGTAAACTGACAGAGATCTAATTAAAATACTGCAATGAGAACTTTATTACAATTCACTTTCTGAATGTGGAATATATGAAATTACTGAATTGCAAAAAAGATGTCTCTGCTTCTTAAAATTCCATGTAAGCTGCAATTGATTCAGGCTGATTTATTTATACTGTGATATCATGCAAAAAGGAATTTTGCCCATGACAGCTTAGTAAGTTTCAGTTTTCATTTAAAACCTGAGCTGGATGGGGAGAAAATTTACTTTTATTTTTACTCTTTCTTTTTTTTTCGACAAGTGTTCTGGCCAGTAAGGAATGAGACAAACCATTTACCTTTTTTTAATGTAAAACCTTTATCTCAGAAGTAAAAACTCTGTTACTATAACTGTTTATAAAGTTTTAACTGGAGTTTGGTTTCAATTTGTTAGCGTATCTCAAACTGCTAGTGCATTTTACACGCCCCTCTTCCCAGAATGACAGTGCTGCTATCCAAAAATGCCCCTGTGTTCTTTCATCCAGAGTGGGGGCACTCTATTATAGAATGTGGGTTACTGGCCAAATGACTAGGTGAAAACAGCGGGAAAAGCCTAAAAAAAAGAAACTGAATGCAGCCACCACATCTAAGCACTGGTAAGCTGCAATATATTACATTTTTAGTTTTGGATTTAATACCGCTTTAAAGAAGATTATCTACGCTGCTTATGATTTAAAGTGACAATAAAGGTTTGTTTTTTTAAATAAACATGCCATACTTACCTGCTCTGTGCAATGGTTTTGCACAGAACAGCTCCGATACTCCACTTCTTGGGTCCCCTGTCGGTGCTTCAGTCTCCTCCCTCCTGCCTAGTGCTCCCATAGCAAGTAGCTTGCTATGGGAGCACCTGAGCAGGCTTGCACTCGAGCCGCTGCTCTGTTTGTCCATTCACACATGGAACGCTGCTCGGCCCCACCCCACTCACTCCTCATTGGCTCACTAACTGTGATTGACAGCAGTGGGAGCAAACGGCTGCTGCTGCTGCTGTCTCAGCCAATGAGGAGGGAGAGACCTGGGAGAGTCGAGGCTCTTGTGCACTTGCCGGTTTGAGATGGGGCTCAGGTAACTATTGGGGGTTGGCTGTGGGGGCTGCATGAAGGTAAAAATGTACAACCACTTTAAGTTAAAATTCTTTGTATTTAGAGTTGGCAAAATAATGGAGCCAGTGATTTGGTAGACCAGGCCCTAATATTTTCCAGTTCACATGAGCCAATAGGAAGGTGTTAGTGCACCTTAAGGGCCAGCATAGACTGCATGAACAAAATTTGGAATCTACAATATCACAAAAAGTTGATACAGTGCTATAAATAGCATACCCAACTACTAAAAGAAACTCAAAAATAATTTATGACATGATCATAAATATGCATGTAAAAAAATTACCAAATAGCCCCTAAAATGCATAAAGGTGCAGAAGAAGAAAAATAGCAGTATATTACAAAAATATATCAATATAGCACATAAATGTTGAAAATATGTGCAAACAGCATAGATGTAAAGAAACAAGATTCCTGTGCAATTGAAAATAATCATCCTTCAAAAGCCTGCATTCAGCTTCTTAAATCAAAAATCATCAACTCCACGAAGTACACTTCAGTGCATAGTTGCAGAGAACACTTTTGTGATATGACTGTGCCAGGAGCTAATACTCATCAGCTTTGGTGCTCACCAAAGCTGATCAAATAGTGCTCATGTGTCAGAACAATCTCCTACCAGTATCTGTTTGATTAGCATACCCCTTTGGTAGGATAAGCAAAGCCTATCTCCCTTTCTTGATATGATCTTTAAATAACACAGAGAGATGGCTGCCACAGTGTAGCCAGTCATTTTTAAAAACACGGTTAAAAAATAAGTTGTCGGTGCTTCATCTCAGTACAGTCTAATGCACCCCAAGGATTACTCCAATACTTGCTAATTACACTTCAATTACTTAGAAATACTTACTACCCACATCAAAGGCTCTATCACTAAACTTCAAGAAGAACCCTGGGAATTTTTTTTCCCATGTAGTAGGGCTGTGACCGCATTGCATGGGTTAACTGCTCGTTTTTTTCTAGGGGTGAGGAGAATGGAGATATACCCTGCACACTAATGGTCTTGTGCATGAACTGTTCCTGAAGTCATCATACCCATACACTGGCTCTGGACATGAGGATGGCAGGCACTAGTGTTGGGCGAATGGTTCGGCCTGTTCGGCGAACACCCGAATTGCCAGGATATTCGACCATTTGTTCAGTCCGCCGAGCTCCCCACAATGAACTGCATGCAGCACAGTGCATTGGAAGTCCTGATTGGCTGAAGCAATGAAGGATTTGCCCAATCAGGGCACAGAACACTGTCAGAGTGTCAGAGTGTCAGTTTAGTGTGAATATAGTGATTGTGCAGAGTGTAGTGTGACCATTCATTTTTACTTTAGTGTCAGTTTAGTCTTTCAGGGAAGGTTTACTGAAGTATATTGAGGTATGTTAGTGCACGTTTAATGCAGTATATTGAGGTGTGTTAGTGCACGTTTAGTGCAGTATATTGAGGTGTGTTAGTGCACGTTTAGTGCAGTATAATTACATGTGTTAGTTCACGTTTACTGCAGTATATTGAGGTGCGTTAGTGCACGTGTACTGCAGTATATTGAGGTGCGTTAGTGCATATTTACTGCAGTATATTGACGTGCGTTACTGCACATTCACTGCAGTATATTGACATGCGTTATTGCACGTTTACTGCAGTATATTGACGTGCGTTAGTGCATGTCTATTGCAGTATATTGAACTGCGTTAATGCACGTTTAGTGCAGTACATTGAGGTACATTAGTGCACGTTTACTGCAGTATATTGACATGTGTTAGTACACATTTACTGCAGTATATTGAACTGTGTTAGTGCACGTGTACTATAGTATATTGAGGTGCGCTGGTGCACATTTACTACAGTATATTGACATCCGTTATTGCACGTTTACTGCTGTATATTGATGTGCGTTAGTGCACGTCTTCTGCAGTATATTGAACTGCGTTAGTGCATGTTTACTGCAGTATATTGAGGTGCGTTACTGCACGTTTACTGCAGTATATTGGCATGCCTTAAAGCACGTTTACTGCAGTATATTGATATGTGTTTACTACAGTATATTGACACAGGAGGCACTAGGAAATGCCTTGTGGTCCATACGAGTATTCCATAAATCTGTATAGGATAAACAGAACAAAGGAGGATCGCTGCAAGCTATTGCTATCAAATTACAGGCTTATTTTTTAAGCCCATAAGGTGAGGGTACACCTGGTGGGGGTCATGTGTACAACGCATGAAGACACAATTATCACATGTCAAATTTTATTTGGACTTTTGCTGATTGATTCAATACCTCATTAACCACTTCAGCCCCGGAAGAATTTACCCCCTTCCTGACCAGAGCACTTTTTGCGATTCAGCACTGCGTCGCTTTAACTGACAATTGCGCGATCGTGCGACGTGACTCCAACACAATATTGACGTCCTTTTTTTCCCACAAATAGAGCTTTCTTTTGGTGGTATTTGATCACCTCTGCGGTTTTTATTTTTTGCGCTATACACAAAAAAATAGCGACAATTTTGAAAAAAACGCATTATTTTTTAGTTTTTGCTATCCCCCAAAAATATCCCCTTAAAAATATATAAAAAATATTTTTTTTTCCTCAGTTTAGGCCAATACATATTCTTCGACATATTTTTGGTAAAAAAAAAATCGCAATAAGCGTTTATAGATTGGTTTGCGCAAAAGTTATAGCGTCTGCAAAATAGGGGATAGTTTTATGGCATTTTTATAAATTTTTTTTTTTACTAGTAATGGCGGTGATCAGCGATTTTTATCGTGACTGCGACATTATTGCCGAGACATCGGAGAATTTTGACACATTTTTGGGACCATTGGCATTAATACAGCGATCATTGCTATAAAATTGCATTGATTACTGTAAAAATATCACTGGCAGTGAAGGGGTTAACCACTAGGGGGGCGGGGAGGGGTTAAGTGTGTCCTGGGCAGTGATTGTAACTGTGGGGGGATGGGCTAGCAGTGACATGACACTGATCGCTGCTCCCGATGACAGGGAGCAGACGATCGGTGTCCTGTCACTAGGCAGAATGGGGAGATGTTGTTTACATCGGCATCTCCCCGTTCTTTAGCTCCGTGACATGATCGCGGGTATCCCAGCGGCGATCGAGTCCACGGGTCCCGCGGGCACGGTCACGGAGCTTGCGGCAGGCAGCGCGCGTGCATGTGCATGGCGGAAAATTCAAAGTAACGTACAGGTACGTTACTTTGCCCAGCCGTGCCATTCTGCCGACGTATATGTGCTGGCAGCGGTCAGCAAGTGGTTAAGGCATGAGTGTGACTCACAGAGTATGAGCACTTTTTATATATATTTCTTATTTAGAATGTCACGTTTTATATATTGATGCTTTATATAGGTTTTATGCATTTGTTTATTTTTTTTAGCGCTGCACGTTGTGTCATATAAATTGCTGATAAAGGATGCATGCACTGTACTGTCACCATTTGAGGAGGCGACAAGGATGGTGAGCCTTGACAATGCATGCATCAGTGACACAATCCCTGTTGTGTTCCTGCTGTAGCAGACTCTGCATGGCATTATGGACAGGGCACTCGTGGCAGAGCAGAGGGAGGAAGAGGACTTCCTTTCCTCTCAAGGCCTGCTTTATGCAGACACCAATATTGTGATGCCACAGATCACAGAAGAGGAGGAGGGGGATTCTGGCAGTTTTAGAGGTATTCAAGCAGAGGAAGAGATACATCAAACCTTAAGAGATGGTTTTCTGTACCCAGAAGCTTTGGGAGTAGTACATGGCTGGGAGGAGGCAGTTCCAGATACTGTATTCCTCACTGACTCTGAGAACTCTGCTTCTCATGCCTCCACAAACTTGCGGTGTATGGGCTCCCTCATTATTCAAAGCCTGCAAAAAGACCAGAGAATTTGTGGCATCAAGGAGAAGGATCACTATTGGTTGGCAACCCTCCTTGACTACTGTTACAAGGGGAAAGTCTCAGGGCTCATCCCGTCCTCACAGAGGGAGCAAAGGATGAAATATCTTGTGGACACCTTAAAGAGGAGTTTATGTAATGTCTTTCCAGACTTTGCTAGGTTAAAGTCTCATGGAAAAGCTAGTTTTGAGGCTTTGGTTGGTAAAAAGAGGAGCGGTATATAGGGCGATGTCTCAGGGATGCATTTAAAAAAAATTTTTGGCCCTGGCGCTCAGGGCTGTCAGCTTCCACATCCTATCAGCAGCATCATATGGTGGGAAGTTATCTAGGGATGATAACAGACATGGAAAGCTTTCCAGTTGATGATCCACTGGGTTACTGGGTAATGAGAATAGACCACTGGCCAGAACTTGCCCAATATGCAATTGAGCTGCTGGGCTGCTCTGCATCCAGCATGCTTTCTGAACAGACATTCAGTTCTGTTGGAGGTTTTGTGACAGATAAAAGAGCATGTCTGTCCACAGACTCCATTGACTGGCTGACATTTATCAAAATTAATAATTCCTGGATCAGCAGCGGCTATCAAGCCCCTGATGCCGCTGTTGCAGATTAAGTGTTTTTGGGATGTGGAATCTGTGCAAGACTGTCTAGGCTGCCTAGCTTTGTGGGTGTTGATTTTATCATGAAGAAACGTTTTGTTATAGGTCCATAGACACAATTAACACTCAAGGTCCAATTTTTCCACACCTGTTTTACATGTGCATATAATTTCAATTTTTGACAGTAAGGCCAATTCTTGCTTTCATCAAGAGTACCTTTATAGGGTTATGGTGTGAAGGGATCACCAACCCCCAAAGCCCAATTTTTCCACACCTGTTACTGTACACTAGAATTTATAAAAAAAAAATCTCTAATCTTGTTCCGAGTGCACAAAATTGTGGCCTCATCATACAGACTGGCTCCCCAAGCCATTGTTTATAAAATAAAGAAAGCTTGCAGTGTAAAATGTCATTTTTTATAGACTTCAATGGGGTTCGTTATTCAGCTCCGAAATTTCACAATGTTCGAGATTTGTGGCGCAAACCGAACAGGGGGTCGTTCGACCCATCTCCAGCAGGAACAGTCAACTGCTGGATGTAAGGGAGCACCGTTTTCCAGAGGATCAAAGGATTGGGTAAATAAAGCCTTTCTGTGTGCCCTTGGACAATACCAGCAGTTAACCTATGCAGCGAGGGCACAGCTCCAATGCATTGGATGTTTTCCCCAGAATTCTGCTTTAATGATGTCACAAACACAATCACTTCACCTTAATGTCCTGGTGCCACCAACCAACTTTATATTGGAGGATATAAGAGGATAATGTGATACAAATTTCTGTGCTTAACTTACTGTCCACTAAACTGAACACAGTACCATGATACTAGTGTCATATGGTGGTAATAATTTTGTTCTGAACATGTGTACAAGATTGCTAAGGCTTGTGAAAGCCCTGAAAGCGGAACTACTGATTGTTTGGCATTACAAAACATATATTATACCACAAATATTCTAAAAGTGAAGAAGACAAAAAAATTCTTAAAGTGATACTGTATGTGAGAACAAAGGTAACTACTGTAAATGAATAAAGCACATAATGAAATACTCTGGTGTTTTTTAAGTCCTTGGCTGTTGTCATCATGTCAAACCATCAGTCAGTTCAGCCACACATGACTGTAGGAATATTCTTAATGCCATCATAGATAGATGAGAGACAAAAAAAAGTGAAAACAAATGTAGTGTCAATCTACACATTCACAGTAGCGCAGTGAAAAATATATAAAACGTTGAATGAAATTATTTTAAATAGTGTCCATATTCAAAATGTCCATCACAAATATAAATGCTCTTATATCAAACGTCCATTGTGAAAAACTGGTGCAAATATCCAAAAGAAAAAAGAGAACTTAAAAAACACCATAAATCTTTCACCCAAGTGAACAAGTGCCAGTTCCACACTGTTTTATCAGTAATTATTAGTTGGTACAGAATAATATGTTATATACGTTAGGAAGTATCTATATCGATACACTGCCAGCATTGTTATATCTATTTTAACTGCTGGGTAATTTTAATATGAAATTATAGGTCTATAAAAAAATATTGATGGGTTCATTTTATTTTAGTTTTAGATTTAATTATAAATTTATTTTAAATTTATATTTAAATTCATTTTATTATACTAATTGTAAATTTATTGTATAGTTTTATATAAATTGTTTACAAAAGTTTGATGTTTATTTGTAAAGCCTAGATATCACCCCCGTTATATATATATATATATATATATATATATATATATATATATATGTTAAGTATTATTGGGCACACATTTACTGCTGCTTTTTAATCACTAGATCTACACTCGTGTAGATCAGAGCAAAAAAGCAGCTGGTGAATTCTACATGGCATAAACGGAGTTAATTGCACATACGAATTGTCTCAGTTTGGCTCGCGGCGGGTTAATTGCACACTAGGTCCGTCAAGCAGTCAGTACCCGTTGCTTTGAATGTGGGTATGGAGCAGACATGGTGATGGTTTCTCGAGGGGGGAGCAGGATAATAAAGGTCAGTTGCTGTGCCGTTGAGCCACCCCTGTGACGAATTCAGAAGTGACGAAACGCGTTAGTGGTGTGGATACGCGGCAACTGAATTTTGACGCTGAGAGTGCAATCTTTGAGTGCGAGTCGAGGAGAGGTTGGAGACGCAGCACACAGGCACCCGGCAAGTAACTTGAATGATGTCAAAGGTGATTTGTTTTCAATTGTGATGTAAGAGCAATACTTTTTCCATTAAAACTGGTACCTTAGAGATTTTATGCTATTGGATGCTCTGTGTTGATTTTATCTCTACATGTGGAGAGAGCTGTCATCTATTTTTCAGTCTGAAGAGATCTGAACACAGATTGGGATTATCATTTGCATAAAGCAAGATTAATTGCACATGCGATTAACATGTACACAATCTGCCCTGCCCTCATTCTAAAAGGGTGTAGAACTTGTTCACTTTGATGAAGGATTTATGGTGTTTTTTAAGTTCTCTTTTTTCTTTTGGATTATTGCACCAGTTTTTCACAATGGACTTTTGATACACCATTTAAAATAAATTAATTCAATGTTTTATATATTTTTCACTGTGCTACTTTGAATGTGTAGATTGACACTATATTTGTTTTCATCTTTTTTGTCTAATATTTTATTTTAAAGTAGCAGCATGTTTAATAATATTTAGTTTTTCAGTTTTTAGCACAATGCTTATATGAGGATATAGATAGATGTAAGCTAAAGGAACCAATAGCTCTTCTCTGACAGCCACTGTAGCCACCATGAGTAACTAGTAGTAGTTAGTCACATGCAACTCGACTTGTTCTATAATGTTAAAGCCATGTATGTACATTTAATAAACTGTGTTAATTCTTGCATTAACACCCTCTAACATAGCCGAGTTTCACTCTTCACTCTTCACTCTTTAACATTTTGATGAAGACAAGGGCCTCTTCCCTAGGAACCTGGCTGATGATTGTTGAAGTCTGCAGGCAAGGGGCTTATGGGAATCTGGAGATCTCCTATAAAATTAGGGGGGTCACCAGATATTGCCCCTCTAATGAATGAGTAAGGGGCACATAGTAGTCATTTGCAAAAAAAATAAAAAATTAACCTAGAAAATAGAGACACCCAACTGTTTGATAAGTCCGTTATTAAAAATACAAATTTCAAAAAAAGTGCCTCATTGTGAATCCATCAGCAATCATGATGCCTGCCAACTTGCTGAAATTATAAACTCAATGAACCCGGCCCATGCAACCATTCCCGATGGTACTTTTTTCCGAATGACAGCTCCCTATTACAGAACAAATCCAGTTAAATGTGACTAACTACTACTAAATATACCATGACCTGGATTAATGTGTACCTTCAAAGGCACCATGGGCAACACTCTTGCATTCAATGAAAGAATACAAATCTCAGTCTAACTGGATCCCAGAGATCTTAACAAAGCAATTAACAACAGCATTAACAATTCAATCAAAGTAGAAAACTAATCTTCACCACTTTGGAGAAAGATGCTTCTTCCAAATCAGTCTAAGGGACTAGTCATTGCCTGAATAAATGCAGATTTTTTAATTTACCTGAACATTTCCATGCAGTATAAGCCTAGCACACACCAGTAGTTTTATTTTTCATTCAACCTAGCAGGGCTGAACAAAAAAAACCTGACAGCTCAGGAGGAGTACCAACTATCCGATGTTAGTACAGCGATCTCCCCTGCTGTGCTATTGTGCTCTGACAGGGGGGCTACCCCCCCATCAGAAAACTTGGGAGCTGATCAGCAGACCTTTTTTCGGTCATGCCCCTTCGACAGAAGCTGGCAGAACTTCTGTCGGTCCGACTCCAGTATGCACAGGCCAAATGTCAGTCAGATTCTGTTGAACTAGCCAATGCCGCCTGACATTTAGCCCATGTGTACTAGGCTTTAATGTCAGGAGAAGAGAGTAATTCAGAAATTCAGGTAATCATGGTTCGTGAACTATAAAATTCTCTGCAGCTTAGGCAAGACAACATGAATATACTTTGGAATCAAGATGTATGCTGTTCACTGATTCACCTAATTCGACAACTAAACACTGATCACTTCTTGTGATAAAGAGTATTTCTGCTTCTTCTCTGACTTCAGTAAAGTACCGGCAGAGTACTTCTTAAAACCCTCTGGAAAAGTAACTAAGCAGGTGTTACCCTTGTACCTGAATGTTATCTATGAAAAACTGCTAAGCATGCATGAACACCTGTGCTGAATTACCTCCTAAAAAGTTGTGGTATTGTCTGAGCCATCACATCGGCTTGTCCATTGGACTGATTGCATTTAGGAATAGACTGAAATTTGAATAGGCTGAATTGCTTGGGGTAATGCAAAATCATCTCTACTCTTATGTCAAAGAACTGTCAATTTCCCATCTTGAACACATGCAAACAAGGTATAGATGACTGCCAGAGTATGTTGCTACACCAGAACTTTGAGCATGGAATATTTTCACTACCTAAAAAGTTTTTGATCTGTAATAAAAAAAATGTAGTCAGGATAGTTGAAAAATTCTTAAATTCCAACTTTCATATAAGTCTTTGCTCATTAGATGGTGATGCATATTAGAAAGGACAGCCCCAGGGTACCAAAAAGTGTCCCTGTTGCTTCTCTAAGAAAATACAGTCAGCTCTTTCCTGCAATAGGAAAGGCTAAATATTTACTTATCTGTCATCTGGCAAACTAAATCTTAGTTCTTTTCATGACATCCAGGTTCTGTTGCTTTCTGACACTTCTAGATTTGTTTGATAGTGTGACATAATAATTGATGTGAGGAACCAAGCACAAAGCAGAGGACACATTATCCAGTCCAGAAGCATCAAATAGCAGTCATAGAGTTGCATTCATCCTGCTGTTGTGGAGAATTCAGCAGTGACAAACCAGTGATTTTGGCGTATTTCTTTATATATGCAACTTAATTACATAAAGCTAATTTAGTTAGGTGCTGCAACAAAAAAATATTTAGTTTTTATTTTAGAGAAATCCAAATTTTTTTTGGGATTTGGTTATATATTGCATAAAATTAAAAATATTTACATTGTGTCCTCTTAAAAAAATAAAAAGATACCCCCAATGACAGGGAGGAACAATTTCACAAGATGTGGTTCTATTGGATGGAATTCAGCTGTTCCCCTGAATAGTGACCCTGATGTCAAGTCTGTAACTTGTGGAATAATTTAACAAGCTAGACCTCACTTTCTTTGCACTACCCCCCTTATTCGGCCCAAATTCCCCTCTTACCCTCCACTTTTTTTTTGTCTTCTGTTGTTGCTTTTCTTTTTTTTCTCCCTGTACCCTCCTTCTCAGAGGCTTCTCTCATGGTCTATGTTTTCAAAGGGATTTTTTTTTCTTTCTTGTCTCTCCTAGTTTTTTCTGGAGTGATCACTTCTTACTGGGCACAGACTCTGCTCTGCTCCTTGGACTACTGCAATGGCCTAGTGATTGAATACATTTGATAATTGTGGTATCAAATAAAAGAAAAGGTGCCATTCACCAACCCAGTGCATTAGTATGTAGATAAATGTGGCCTCCAGCCACGCCCCCCCTAAAATGTTTGGTCCTGCACACCGGGGCTCAGTCACAGAGACCAAGCCCTGGTGAGTGGGGCGACCAATGACCAAGCACTGGTGAGCGGGGCGACACATGTCAGGGAGGGCATTGCAGGGAGGGCTATGACCAAGCCCTGGTGAGCAGGGCGACACATGTCAGGGAGGGCATTGCTGGAGCGGTGCTGACTAAGTCTATTTTCATCTACAATGTAATGTGCTGGGTTGGTGAACAGCACCTTTTCTTCTCATTGATAATGCTCTTACACCTTTGAATGGTGCTCTGACCCCAGCTCCCTTTACCCCAACCACTGAGGAGATCTTTGCCTCAGCTTAGAGCGGCACTGCAAGTTTCATTTGGATCATTGATAATTGTGGTGTTTTTGGTTGCAATGGGGTTGATTTACTAAAGGCAAACAGACTGTGCACTTTTGCAAGTGCAGTTGCACTCTGCAAGTACAGTTGGTCCAGAACGTAGTAAATGAGGAAGAGCTCTTCTGACTTCCATCATCCAATCATGTGCAAGCAAACATGCTGTTTTACTATTTTCCTTGCATGTGATCGGGTATTTTTTGTAAAGTGAAGCTTTACCTAATTTACTAATCTCTAGAGCAGGTGCACTTGCAGAGTACAACTGCACTTGCAAAGATGCACAGTCTATTTGCCTTTAGTAAATTAACCCCGCAGCATCCACATTCTCAGTGAAATTCTGAATACTTGGTGAGTTCAGCTTTCTGTTGAATAGACTGTTGATCATAGTTGGAATATACGATGCTTTGTTTTTCATGATGCCGTTTATGGTCCTTTTTGTGGTGACTCCTAAATTATTAATACTGTAACCATCGCCTGTTTAAACTGAAAAATGTAATTAGACCTTTGCGGCTTATAAGCCTTCTTTCTTTTAAGTTCCTGAATAAGTGAAATTTAAGAATTAAAAAAAAAATAATAAAATAAGCAAGGAAGCACTTCATATATTGTGAATACAATAATTATCAATTTACATATACGTGATATACATATATCTTCATAAACCATATATAAAGTCATATAGCTACATAGATGTAAAAAGAAAAACGGCGCTGTGTACAAACCCAATAGCCCTAGCTGCAACTCAAAGTGAAATACACACAAGTAAAGATAAATAGAAAAAGGAGCTGTGTTCTCAAAAGACGTGTTAATCCAAATATGATAACAAGCAAATATAAATGAATGAAATGAAAAAATTGAATGATGATAATTCCAAAAACAATAAATCCTGTGAATTATATAAAGTCCTCCAGTATCGCACAAATTCTGTGAACAATTGACTCAATGAATAGTCAAAAAAAATGTATTAATATATACATATATTTTGACAGAATACATACTGTATATATTAGATGAATATGCCAAAAAAGAAAAAAACAAAAAACAAAAATAAAATCCTAGAGTCCTCAATGAAGGAATAAGTGATTTTAGCAACACAATAAAGTGAAGTCCTCTGTGACTTTTGGGAGACAATGTGAATCCACCACCACATAGAGTGCAAGCTTACCAGTGGCACAAGCTGTTCGAGCTTGTGGCTAATACCCAGCCAGAGCCTTTAATCCTCACAGAACCTTCAATAGCCAATGAAACGGGCATTCCTGGATACTGTGAATGTGTTCAGTGGTCAGCGGCCAGCCACTAGAATCAACTCGATGCAAGTGTTCATAACAATCCAGAAAAAAAATAGAAAGAAATCGCCATTATTAATACCGGGTGGTATTTTATTTAGATAAAAAGTATGCTTACAAGCATAGAATGGAAATGTTTAAAAGCAATAAGAGTGCCGGTCAGTAAGCAATGGTACAAAAATGCTCGTGCAAACGGGATGTGAAAACAGCGCGGTGACGATATTAGAGGACTTTATATACGTCACAGGATATATTGTTTTTTTGGGCCTTTTTATCGTTTAATTTTTTTAATTTCATTAATTTATATTTGCTTATTATCCTATATGGATTAACACGTCATTTGAGAGCGCAGCTCCTTTTTCTATTTATATAGCTACATAAAACACTTCATTTATACACCATATATTCATGCAATTCACATTAATGTGCCACCATCAAAAAATAATAAAATAAAACAAGTGTCAAAGTAATTAAAAGTTTATAGTCCAAAAAAATCATTCACCATCCACATTTGTTTAATAAAACAACACTGCCAAACATACCAACTATAAGAAAGCAACTCATCCTTTGTTTGATCCTCAGTTCAGGAAGGCCAAAAATTATTTGAGGATAATCCACTCAAAAAGCCTTGCTTCACTCTTAAAAGAAACCTCAAGGGACCATCAAGTCTCCTGGCTCATGATCCCACATGTATATGTCAAAAGGAATATAAAAAGATCTAAAAATATACAGTATATGCCCAAGTCCCTGAGACAGTCAAGTGATGAAACACATAGGTGTTGGGTGGGCATTGGTGATGTTACCATGTCTGTAGACAATGAGAGACTCATCTTGTTTTCATGCCTGTTGACGTATGCATATACCAAAGTGTCTGTATAAGTGCTCATGTGCACTTAGGAACATATGAGTGTATATGGCTTTTATCACTTTTTGGCCCTCCAGAATTGGGATTAAGAAAAAGGGTGAGCTGCTTTCCTATGGGTGGGGGCACATTTGGAGGTGTTGTTTTAGTTAACACATGTGGATGATGGAATAAGATTTTTTGGATTATATATTTTGAATTATCTGTTGCACTTGTTTTATTTATCTATTATTGGTGGCACACTATTTTGAATTGTATGGCTATATGGTGTATTGGGAGGCACAGTGGTGTAGTGGGTAGCACTCTCACCTAGCAGTAAGAAGGGTTGCTGGTTCGAATCCCAACCACAACACTTTGCATGTTCTCCCTGTGCCTGTGTGGGTTTCCTCCAGGTACTCCGGTTTCCTCCCACACTCCAAAGACATGCTGATAGGTTCATTGGATCCTGTCTAAATTGTCCCTAGTATGTATGAATATGAGTTAGGGACCTTAGATTGTAAGCTCCTTGACAGTAGGGACTGATGTGAATGTACAATGTTTATGTAAAGTGCTGCATAAATTGACGGTGCTATATAAGTACCTGAAATAATAATAATATATAAATGAATTATTTATATATATATATATATATATATATATATATATATATATATATATATATATATATATATATATATATATACAGTGGGGACGGAAAGTATTCAGACCCCCTTAAATTTTTCACTCTTTGTTATATTGCAGCCATTTGCTAAAATCATTTAATTTTTTTTCCTCATTAATGTACACACAGCACCCAATATTGATAGAAAAACACAGAATTGTTGACATTTTTGCAGATTTAAAAAAGAAAAACTGAAATATAACATGGTCCTAAGTATTCAGACCCTTTGCTCAATATTTAGTAGAAGCACCCTTTTGATCTAATACAGCCATGAGTCTTTTTGGAAAGATGCAACAAGTTTTTCACACCTGGATTTGGGGATCCTCTGCCATTCCTCCTTGCAGATCCTCTCCAGTTCTGTCAGGTTGGATGGTAAACGTTGGTGGACAGCCATTTTTAGGTCTCTCCAGAGATGCTCAATTGGGTTTAAGTCAGGGCTCTGGCTGGGCCATTCAAGAACAGTCACAGAGTTGTTGTGAAGCCCATCCTTCCTTATTTTAGCTGTGTGCTTTGGGTCATTGTCTTGTTGGAAGGTAAACCTCTAGGAAGGGTTCTGGTCGTCCCAAACGTCTTCCATTTAAGGATTATGGAGGCCACTGTGCTCTTAGGAACCTTAAGTGCAGCAGAAATTTTTTTGTAACCTTGGCCAGATCTGTGCCTTGCCACAATTCTGTCTCTGAGCTCTTCAGGCAGTTCCTTTGACCTCATGATTCTCATTTGCTCTGACATGCACTGTGAGCTGTAAGGTCTTATATAGACAGGTGTGTGGCTTTCCTAATCAAGTCCAATCAGTATAATCAAACACAGTTGGACTCAAATGAAGGTGTAGAACCATCTCAAGGATGATCAGGAGAAATAGACAGCACCTGAGTTAAATATATAAGTGTCACAGCAAAGGGTCTGAATACTTAGGACCATTTGATATTTCAGTTTTTCTTTTTTAATAAATCTGTAAAAATGTCAACAATTCTGTGTTTTTCTGTCAATATGGGGTACTGTGTGTACATTAATGAGGAAAAAAAATGAACTTAAATGATTTTAGCAAATGACTGAAATATAACAAAGAGTAAAAAATTTAAGGGGGTCTGAATACTTTCCGTCCCCACTGTATATATATATATATATATATATATATATATATATATATATATAGATATATGAATTTTAATGACAGTATACATGAATTGGTTATAACTAATTATGCGGTGCTCCCTTACAGTATATATACTGAATATACATCACTTATACTATAAATTAATAAATAGGTGCAAAAGTGTTAAATAAATACATAAAAAATGTAATACCAAAATTTAAAAGCCACATAAAATCACCACAAATTCCGTGATGTGATAAGTGTCCATGTCGCCACCGTAATGCAGGTGTGATCCCAACACCTTCACTCCAATGCGCTCACCAACAGCGGCCCGTCCATAAGGGGTGCACGGGCGCTGCCCCCCCATCCATGCGTCTGGCCCCCTAATCTACATGCATGGCGCCGGATGAATGGATTCCAATGGGAGGATGTTTTTTCTGAAGCATGTGTTTAGAGCCAGAGATTTTAATAGGCTTCAAAAAAGGGTGGGCTTGGGGCGCAGAGCACTGCACTCCATGCCCACCCAGTTGTGTGACAATAGCGAATGAATATTCATTATTGTAACACTGATTCTGCCTCCCAGCCAATCAGCAAGCGGGTGCTGAGACCCATTTCCGGATTGGTCAACAGAAGAAGCTACCCTATTGGCTGAGGGAGGAGACACACATTGAGGACACTGCCGTGATGCAGAGAAAGAAACACAGGGGAAGCAAGACGCCCATTGCCCTGGAGGGATACGCTGCCCAGGGTAAGTTTTGCGGGTGACCGACCGACTGCCCCCGACCCTGACTGGGGAGTGGGGTTGGTGCTATTGACCTGACCGGGGGTTGGCTGGCAGTGCATCGTTTACCGCCCCCCCCCCAAGAAAATAAACCACCGGCCACCACTGACACTCACCTTAAGGGACAGACCTAAAGAACATACGTCTGTTAGGTCAAATGCACTTGGAACCCTCAGGGGTATGAATAGGTAGGTGTTCCTTCAATATAGGTATCCTCATGGAATTGTGATGTTCTTGGTGGTAATAGTGGGCTAGTATCTCTTTAAGAGGCCCTCCATCCCATTTCCTTTGCTCTCAGTCTCTCAAAAAACATAAGGTGGGTATCCACAGAGTAGTATGTAATACACTCCCGTATTTATTAGAAAAAATGCACTTACAGTGCCTTGCAAAAGTATTCACCCCCCTTGGCTTTCTACCTATTTTGTTACATTACAGCCTTTAGTTCAATGTTTTTTTAATCTGAATTATATGTGATGGATCAGAACACAATAGTCTAAGTTGGTGAAGTAAAATTAGAAAAATATATAAATAAAACTATTTTTCAGAAATAAAAAACTGATAATTGGCATGTGCGTATGTATTCACCCCCTTTGTTATGAAGCCCATAAAAAGCTCTGGTGCAACCAATCACCGTATTTATCGGCGTATAACACGCACTTTTTTCCCCTTAAAATCAGGGGAAAATCTCGGGTGCGTGTTATACGCCGATCCCCGCCGATCCCCCGCTGACTGTAAGCGGAGGAGCGAGTGCCGCCGACATTCATGCATAGCCAATTGTACTTGGCTAGGTTTGGCTAGCTTCGCTCACAGTAACGCCCAGTCCCGCCCTAAGATGGACATAACACAGGGACTGGGAGTGACTGTGAGCGGAGCTAGCCGAAGCTAGCCGAGTACACTCGGCTATGTATGAATGTCGGTGGCGCTCGGCTCCACCCACAGGACTACGAGAGGAGCCGAAAGCAGCCGAGAGCCGCCGAGAGACACAGGACCGCCTCTGTGTCTCTCGGCGGCGCCATATTTAAAAACTGCAGTGACACTACAAGGCTGCAGTGTCACTGGGCAAGGCTGCAAATGACACAACAAGGCTGCAGATGACACAAGACTGCAGTGTCACTGGCCAAGGCTACAAATGACACAACAAGGCTGCAGATGACACAAGGCTGCAGATGACACAAGGCTGCAGATGACACAACAAGGCTGCAAATGACACTGAAAGGCTGCAAATGACACTGAAAAGCTGCAAATGACACTACAAGACTGCAGATAACACAAGGCTGCATTGATGGGCATTTAAATGTAAGTTTTTTCCTTAAAATTCCCTCCTAAACTTGGGGTGCGTGTTATACGCCGACGCGTGTTATACGTCGATAAACATGGTATTTTCAAAAGTACATAATTAGTGAAATGATGTCCACCTGTGTACAATCTAAATGTCACATGATCTGTCATTACATATACATACCTTTTTGAAAGGCCCCAGAGGTAACACCTAAGCAAGAGGCACCACTAACCAAACACTGCCATGAAGACCAAGGAACTCTCCAAACAAGTAAGGGACAATAGGTAAATTAAGTGGGTCCACGCTTAGGACATGCATACAGGTTGCAGCCTCCCCAAAAAGACCCCCCTTAAGGGGCCTCAAAACATAAAGATAACACACAGAAAAGGGTTATGGAGCAACCTATGTACCAAAGAGTGATCTGTCGGGTCACTCTTTAGTGGCTGGACAGCTTCAATAAATAGTGATAAGGTAAATTTGCTAGTAGCTCACTCACAGGTGAAATACAGGGATCCACCTGGGTATGGACACCTCCCTCAGTCCGAGCAGGGGAATAATTAACACCAGTAGATGTGAATAATAAACAATTTGTGCAGATGATAAGTGTCCAAAAAATACCAGTTAATATGTAACATGTAACGTGAGGTAGTCCTCTAGTAATGACCGTGTATTTAAAGTCCAAACACCAATCTGTTACTAAAGAAAAAAGTCCAAAAATACACTGGTGTGCCAGGAATAAAATAAGATAATAAAATTATTATATATGTATAAGTGTACCAAAAAAGTGTGTATACCAAGGAGAAAATATAAAAAATGTAAAAAAAACAAAAAAGACAAAAGAGTGCAGAAGTCACACCAAAAAACAGAAAAAAAAATGCAGTGTTATCGCACCATGTACAAAAAACCCATGGGTGCATTAATTCCAGGGAAAATGACTGTTCGTGCTTTAGTGGATTGTTGAAGGTGACTTTAGTGCTCACAGAATCTTGACAGGTGACTTGCGTGCTCCCACTCATAGGTCCCCACTCACCAGATCCTATTACCCCTACAGGGGTGATAAGCGTGCAAATCCTCAGTAGGACCGATAGCCACAGGTGTCAGCCTCTTCAATCCTCAAGCAGCCTTAATTTCCGAGCATTAGTAGGTGTAGATGCTCATATTCCTCATGGAAAAGAAAGATTGGCTTCCATAGTGTAGTATCCAATATACGTTTATTTAAAAATATTTAAAAAACCAAAATTCATAAATCAAACAGCCAAACAGAAGGTACAGTCTGTGCACTCATACAAGGCTGCACTTGCAGGTAGATAGCGAGAGAAGCCCGAGCTGTGGGTGGGCAGCGTGCATGCGCTCCAGCTGCGTTCTATCCACTCACTCTGGTTCCTGAAAGTCACGTGGACCAGGAATATGAGCATCTATACCTACTAATGCTCGGAAATCTTAAGGCTGCTCGAGGGATTGAAGAGGCTGACACCTGTGGCTATCGGTCCTACTTTAAATACATGGTCAGTACTAGAGGACTACCTCACGTTACATGTAATTATTGTTTGGTTACATATTAACTGGTATTTTTTGGACACTTATCATCTGCACAAATTGTTTATTATTCACATGTACTGGTGTAAATTATCCCCCTGCTCAGACTGAGGGAGGTGTCCACACCCAGGTGGATCCCAGTATTTCACCTGTGGGTGAGCTACTAGCGAATTTACCTTATAGCTGTTTATTGGAGCTGTCCAGCCACTAAAGAGTGACCCGACAGATCACTCTTTGGTACATAGGTAGTGCCATAACCCTTTTCTGTGTGTTATCTTTAAGTAAGGGACAATGTTGTTGAGAAGTACAAGTCAGGGTTAGGTTATAAAAAAAATCCAAATCTTTGATGATCCCTAGGAGCACCATCAAATCTATCATAACCAAATGGAAAGAACATGACACAACAGCAAACCTGCTAAAAGACATCCGCACACCAAAACTGACGGATCGGGCAAGGAGGGTATTAATCAGAGAAGCAGCACAGAGACCTAAGGTAACCCTGGAGGAGCTGCAGAGTTTCACAGCAGAGACTGGAGTATCTGTACATAGGACAACAATAAGCTGTACGCGCCATAGAGATGGGCTTTATGGCAGAGTGGCCAGAAGAAAGCCATTCGTTTCAGCAAAAAACAAAATGGCACGTTCTAAGTTTGCAAAAAGGCATGTGGGAGACTCCCAAAATGTATGGAGCAAGGTGCTCTGGTCTGATGAGACTAAAATTTAACTTTTTGGCCATCAAAGAAAATGCTATGTCTGGCGCACACCCAACACATCACATCACCCAAAGAACACCTTCCTCACAGAGAAACATGGTGGTGGCAGCATCATGCTGTGGGGATGTTTTTCAGCAGTCAGGACTGGGAAACTGGTCAGAATTGAGGGATAAATACAGGGATATTCTTGAGCAAAACCTGTACCACTGTACCAAACACACTGCTAAAGCAACGCTTGAGTGGTTTAAGGGGAAACATGTAAATGTGTTGGAATGGCCTAGTGAAAGCCCAGACCTCAATCGAATAGAAAATCTGTAGTCAGACTTAAAGATTGCTGTTCACAAGTGCCAACCATCCAACGTGAAGGAGCTGGAGCAGTTTTGCAAGGAGAAATAGGCAAAAATCTCAGTGGTAAGATGTGGCAACCGTGTGATTTGAGGCTAGGACGGAGGTTCACCTTCCAGCAGGACAATAACCCCAAACACACTGCTAAAGTAACACTTGAGTGGTTTAAGGGGAAACATGTAAATGTGTTGGAATGGCCTAGTCAAAGCCCAAACCTCAATACAATAGAAAATCTGTGGTCAGACTTAAAGATTGCTGTTCACAAGCTCAAACCATCCAACTTGAAGGAGCTGGAGCAGTTTTGCAAAGAGAAATGGGCAAAAATTTCAGTGGTAAGATCTGGCAACCGCAAAAGGTGGCTCAACAAAGTATTGACTTTAGAGGGTGAATAGTTATGCTCATTGATTGTTTCTGTTATTTTGTCCTATTTGTTGTTTGCTTCACAATAAAAAAAATAACATCTTAAAAGTTGTGGGCATGTTCTGTAAATTAAATGATGCAAATCCTCAAACAATCCAAGTTAATTCCAGGTTGTGAGGCAACAAAACACGAAAAAATGCCAAGGGGGTGAATACTTTTGCAAGGCACTGTACATTTAAAAACAGGCAAATGTGCCTTTAAACTCAGTTATACAGCCACAAACCAGCACTCGTGGCATCAGAGTCACCCGGCTCCTCCCACGCGTTACGTCACTGTCCTCTTGAGGGAATCATGAGGGCAGCGATGTAACGTGTGGGAGGAGTTGGGTGACGCTGATGCCACGAGTGCTGGATTGTGGCTGTATAACCAAGTTTAAAGGCACATTTACCTGTTTTTAAATGTAAGTGCATTTTTTCTAATAAATTCAGGAGTGTATTACATACTACACTATGGATACACACCTTGTGTTTTTTGAGTGATTGGGAGCAAAGGAAAAGGGATGGGAGCATTTTAAAAAGATACTAGCCCACTATTAGCATCAAGAACATTGCAATTCTATGAGTATACCTATATTGAAGGAATACCTACCAATTCATACCCCTGAGGGGTCCAAGTGCATTTGACCTAAGAGACGCATGTCCTTTAGGTCCATCACTTAAGGTGAGCCTATTGGAGGCAAGGTTATGGGTTCACACCTGCATGACGGTAGCAACACATTGTTATCACTTAAGCACAAAGTGAATAAGAAATTATTGTGGACATTTCAATGTGGAACTTGACTGGATCAATACTGTAGTCTTAGATATTTATGGACACTTATCACATCACGGAATTTGTAGTGATTTTATGTGGCGGTGTATTACATTACTTATGTATTTATTTAACAATTTTGCACCTGTTTATTAATTTATGGTATAGGTGATATATATATATTTTTTCATATAACATATAAGGGAGCGCCGCATAATTAGTTATAACCATTACATTCACATGCAGGAACGTATATGTATGTGCGCAGGACCCAATAATTTGTACTTAGGTAGTGGTAGCACGGAGGAATTCACGATTATTATACATGAATTGATATTTATTATATTCACAGTATATGAAACACTTCTTTGATATTTAATGTTATATTCCATGAAAGTCTAAAATACATTGCATAAGTCAACCTTGAAAGCCAGAATGATTAACACTAAAACTTTTTGGCAGAGACAATTTCACAACTTTCTATAGCATTATATCAATAAACTTACAAGATATGTAATTCACTTTGAATCCAAGAATAACTCATTGGTGTATTATGCAAGAAACCTAAAAAACCCTTTGATACTGAGTGATAATATTTGGAGAATATCAGAATGTTTTGGAGCCCAGGTGTAATGGTAGGTTACAGCTTATTAACTCATGACATCTAATTATATTTATTGTTATAGAATGTCAGTCATTTTTCCTTTCTTTAAAGCCATTTTTTTATTTGAGAAGTAAATGTACTGCGAATATCACTATTGTGCATTTATTTTTGTGTTATTCATGTTTTCCCACCTAATGTAGAACAAAATAATTCCAGTTAGCTGTTAAAGGATATTGAAATCCAAGAAACAAAACATAATATGCTTAACAATACTTACATGTGTCGGCAACATTTGTTTACTTTTTAAGATTTAAATTTTTTTTTTTATTTTCACTTAGTACACAAGTGAATAAACTTCCTGTCCTTGGATAGCTATGCCCATTCTTTCATTGTATCTAGAAAGGACTGGTAAGCTGCATTATGTTACATTTGTGTTTTGGAGTTCAGATATCCTTTTAGTTAATGTGTAAGCATGAACAAAAAATGCATACATTTTACAGTCTGTCAACAACATTATAGTACTAGTTATGGACTCAACCAAATCTGGACTGGGTCCCCCTAAACACACATACAGTATATATATATATATATATATATATATATATATATATATATATATATATATATATATATATATATATATATATATACACAGTCAGGTCCATAAATATTGGGACATCGACACAATTCTAATCTTTTTGGCTCTATACACCACCACAATGGATTTGAAATGAAACAAACAAGATGTGCTTTAACTGCAGACTTTCAGCTTTAATTTGAGGGTATTTACATCCAAATCAGGTGAACGGTGTAGGAATTACAACAATTTGTATATGTGCCGTCCACTTTTTAAGGGACCAAAAGTAATGGGACAATTGGCTGCTCAGCTGTTCCATGGCCAGGTGTGTGTTATTCCCTCATTATCCCATTTACAAGGAGCAGATAAAAGGTCCAGAGTTCATTTCAAGTGTGCTATTTGCATTTGGAATCTGTTGCTGTCAACTCTCAATATGAGATTCAAAGAGCTGTCACTATCAATGAAGCAAGCCATCATTAGGCTGAAAAAACAAAACAAACCCATCAGAGAGATAGCAAAAGCATTAGGTGTGACCAAATCAACTGTTTGGAACATCCTTAAAAAGAAAGAATGCACCGGTGAGCTCAGCAACACCAAAAGACCCAGAAGACCACGGAAAACAACTGTGGTGGATGACCGAAGAATTCTTTCCCTGGTGAAGAAAACACCCTTCACAACAGTTGGCCAGATCAAGAACACTCTCCAAGAGGTGTATGTGTGTGTCAAAGTCAACAATCAAGAGAAGACTTCACCGGAGTGAATACAGAGGGTTCACCATAAGATGTAAACCATTGGTGAGCCTCAAAAACAGGAAGGCCAGATTAGAGTTTGCCAAACAACATCTAAAAACATCCTATGGACAGATGAGACCAAGATCAACTTGTACCAGAGTGATGGGAAGAGAAGAGTATGGAGAAGGAAAGGAACTGCTCATGATCCAAAGCATACCACCTCATCAGTGAAGCATGGTGGTGGTAGTGTCATGGCATGGGCATGTATGGCTGCCAATGGAACTGGTTCTCTTAAATTTATTGATGATGTGACTGCTGACAAAAGCAGCAGGATGAATTCTGAAGTGTTTCGGGCAATATTATCTGCTCATATTTAGCAAAATGCTTCAGAACTCATTAGACGGTGCTTCACAGTGCAGATGGACAATGACCCGAAGCATACTGCGAAAGCAACCAAAGAGTTTTTTAAGGCAAAGAAGTGGAATGTTATGCAATAGCCAAGTTAATCACCTGAATATGAAAATATATATCAGCGCACGTATGACAAAAAAACTGGAAGCAGCTGAACACCAGGGTCAAACGGTCAAATCCCTCTAAACAAATAAATCAAAAAGGTGCAGCGCTAAAATCAATAAAACAACCATAGAGAATATATAAAAGTGCTAAAATCCCAGGGGAAGGAAATAACAAAGTGATAAAACTAAAATAGATAAAGAGCACAAAGAATGTCCAAATGTAAAATGTCCAAATATGAAGACATGAATCCACCAGGCAAACGTGATGATCACAGAAAACATGTGTGGCTGATAATGGAACCCTTCACCATGAACCAAATGGCCTCTCACCTGGTCACAAGGATCAAACAAGCAATCTCATATGGGTCAGCAGATAAATGAAAAAGGTCCAAAGGCAAGGGACTCCTGTGTCCCAGAAGACTGCAATGAATAGTGAGGTGCTGGAACCCCTACACAGGCTGCAGGCTCCCCATTCTTACACCACAAACAACCATTGGTGAGCCTCAAAAACAGGAAGGCCAGATTAGAGTTTGCCAAACAACATCTAAAAACATCCTATGGACAGATGAGACCAAGATCAACTTGTACCAGAGTGATGGGAAGAGAAGAGTATGGAGAAGGAAAGGAACTGCTCATGATCCAAAGCATACCACCTCATCAGTGAAGCATGGTGGTGGTAGTGTCATGGCATGGGCATGTATGGCTGCCAATGGAACTGGTTCTCTTAAATTTATTGATGATGTGACTGCTGACAAAAGCAGCAGGATGAATTCTGAAGTGTTTCGGGCAATATTATCTGCTCATATTTAGCAAAATGCTTCAGAACTCATTAGACGGTGCTTCACAGTGCAGATGGACAATGACCCGAAGCATACTGCGAAAGCAACCAAAGAGTTTTTTAAGGCAAAGAAGTGGAATGTTATGCAATAGCCAAGTCAATCACCTGCCTGAATCCGATTGAGCATGCATTTCACTTGCTGAAGACAAAACTGAAGGGAAAATGCCCCAAGAACAAGCAGGAACTGAAGACAGTTGCAGTAGAGGCCTGGCAGAGCATCAGCAGGGATGAAACCCAACGTCTGGTGATGTCTATGTGTTCCAGACTTCAGGCTGTAATTGACTGCAAAGGATTTGCAACCAAGTATTAAAAAGTAAAAGTTTGATGGATGATTGTTAATCTGTCCCATTACTTTTGGTCCCTTAAAAAGCGGGAGGTACATATACAAACTGTTGTAATTCCTACACCATTCACCTGATTTGGATGTAAATACCCTCAAATTAAAGATGAAAGTCTGCAGTTAAAGCACATCTTGTTTGTTTCATTTCAAATCCATTGTGGTGGTGTATAGAGCCAAAAAGATTAGAATTGTGTCGATGTCCCAATCTTTATGGACCTGACTGTATATGTATATATATATATATATATATATATATATATATATATATATATATATACATACATGAGTTTTTGAGCCAAAGCGTTGAATCACTCCAATTTATTGTACACGTAACATACGAATGTTAAAATACAAATCCAAAATCACCTCCATATTGCGCAAGCAAAAGCATAGATGCCCTTATAGATACTATATATCCTCATATGAAATACAGCCGTACCTATGATGCAGCCGGAGGAACCAGCGAAACCGGTCAGGATGGAGTATCTTCCTCCATCAGCCTCATTCTAGATGACCCTCTTGGAGGATGCTCAGCAGCGTTAATTATTCATCTGGCTTATGACTTTCATGGGGACAACTCTCTTCTTTGACTGACATAGCCCTGTGATGTTCAATGCATGACTCTGGGACTTTGCACTATACTTGATACATGATCTTCCAATTATTTGTAAGACTATGGTGGTTAGCTTCAAGCATGTATGGGAGGTAAAGAGACTTATAATATAAAATCCTCTGGACCACAATATTATAAATATTAATGCTCCAGATGAATACATGTGATTTGCATATTGGAGTTTATGAGTTAAAGCTTCAACTTGTCGGGACATACACAAGCCCATATCGGTCAAATGACAATGTGCGAGGGAAGTATAGTACTGTTTTTATGATCTTCGAGTAAGGAGACCTCCTCTAGACCATGTTTGACACTACATCCTACAACAGTGTACTCTACCCTTAAACATTTACCATTACATATAATTGTTTCTATTTGGATGGGATTGGCTGCTTAATCAAAAACCTTCACCTTTTTACACTGGACTGAAAATTTATATAAAGAATATGAATGCATGGAAAATGCAGGTCCCATATCGAAATGAAAACATGCTTCTTTCTTTTTTTTTTTTCGAAAAAATGAACATTATGGGGCGTTCGAGTAAATTCGAGTGCCGCGTAATGCCCCATAATGCACTGCGGGAGCGCAGTGCATTGCTGTATGATGATTGGCCAAAGCATGCACCATGACCTGCATGCTTTGGCCAATCCCAGCGCCCTCGGCTAAGAGAGCCATAATTGGCCAAAGGCAGGGTGCCTTTGGCCAATCATGGCTCAGGGAGACTAAGTCCATACCCCACACTATATAAGGCTGACTGCACGTCAGCCCCATGTAGTGTGTTGTTGGCGTGGATGGAGAGAGAGTGTCATTTAGATTGAGCAGGCAGGCAGGTTATTCAGTTAGCTGCAGTGTATTTAATATATATATATATATATATATATATATATATATATATATATATATATATATATATATATATACAGTCACGTGTATATATATATATATATATATATATATATATATATATATATATATATATATATACATATATATATATATATATATACATACATACACACACTGCATCCAGTTTAGCTATATCTGACTGCAGGCCATTCCTGGTGTACTTTTTCTAATATACTTCAGGCAGGCAGGTTATTCAGTTAGCTACAGTGTATTTAATATATATACAGTCAGTCTCGTATATATATATATATATATATATATATATATATATATATATATATGTGTGTGTGTAGCACTAACTCTCGGTGGAGCTGCTGGTTTAAGCGGGCTTGTTACCTTCACTCTCCTTCCCTCTGTTTTACCGACACCGGGTCTAGGGTTCCCCGTTGAGTTTACCTCCGGACAATACACCCACCAACACTTGCATACGTTTTCAATGCTTTATTATTAAACGATTTACTAAGGAAGCAGCAGGAAAAAGGCAGAAGGGAAACTGCAGAAGAAACTCAAATATCTTCTTATAAAATTCTTGACAAATGTCCTGGTAGAATTTGGATATTACAATCGAATGCGCTACCTTGGTGGGACACACTCTTTGCTCGCCTGGATAGGCTTCTCTCACTTGCCTAGCAGCCAGCACGTAGCACGAACAAAAGTCTCTGCCACAGACTTATTTGGGATAAACCTGTACGATCCTCTGCCACAGGATGTATCGGTTTTATGCGATGAACATCAGTCACAGTGCTTGAACCTTTAAGCCAACCCGGCAACACTATGCTGTATAGTTACTTTTAGGATACGTCCTCCAACCGAGTCACCAGGCCCGTCTCCAGACCAGCACGCTGCGTGATCCTTCCATGATGTGTCCTCATCTGGGATCTCCTCGGTTATCCAGCTTCTTCCCTTCTGGATAGACAGCTCGGGACCATTCCTCGGGCTGCTGTGGTAGGCCCCAGACAAGCTTCTGGGCCCACCCCTGCGACGCAGCGGCGTGGGCCTCTGGAACGGAGGACCGCGAGATTGCTCTCTAACGCATACCTGTCGGCCAGGAGGGCCAGCAGGTGGCTGTAAAACGAACCCCTAATATGGCGTCTGTCCCATAAATACCCTCGCCCAGAAAGCAACTCGGAGGACCACATCCACCGAATTGTCTCCGGGACAGAAGAGCATCCATACGCTTCGACATGTTGCCTTTCCAACACTGGTCAGTAATAACAGCGACACCCACCGGCCAGTCTGGAAATCCATCCAGTGTAGTCAAGCCTATATCTGACTGCAGGCCATTCCTGGTGTATTTTTTCTAATATACTTCAGGTGGTGTACACAGTACCGTGCACCCATAGTGCAGTTGCTACTACTTTTCTGGTGGTGTACACAATACAGTACACCCATAGTTGTTATTACACTTCTGTTGGTGAACACAGTACCGTGCACCCATAGTGCAGTTGCTACTACTTTTCTGGTGGTGTACACAGTACACAATACATACAGTGCACCCATAGTTGCTATTAGACTTCTGGTGGTGTACACAATACTGTGCACCCCTAGTGCAGTTGCTACTACTTTTCTGCTGGTGTACACAATACATACAGTGCACCTATAGTTGTTATTACACTTCCGTTGGTGTACACAGTACCGTGCACCCATAGTGCAGTTGCTACTACTTTTCAGGTGGTGTACACAGTACACAATACATACAGTGCACCCATAGTTGTTATTACACTTCTGTTGATGTACACAGTACCGTGCACCCATAGTGCATTTGCTACTACTTTTCTGGTGGTGTACACAGTACACAATACATACAGTGCACCCATTTTCTATTAGACTTCTGGTGGCGTACACAATACCGTGCACCCCTAGTGCAGTTGCTACTACTTTTCTGGTGGTGTACACAATACATACAGTGCACCCATAGTTCTTATTACACTTTTGTTGGTGTACACAGTACCGTGCACCCATAGTACAGTTGCTACTACTTTTCTGGTGGTGTACACAGTACACGATACATACAGTGCACCCATAGTTGCTATTAGACGTCTGGTGGTGTGCACAATGCCGTGCACCCCTAGTGCAGTTGCTACTACTTTTCTGGTGATGTACACAGTACACAATACATACAGTGCACCCATAGTTGCTATTAGACTTCTGGTGGTGTACACAATACCGTGCATCCCTAGTGCAGTTGCTACTACTTTTCTGGTGGTGTACACAGTACACAATACAGTGTAGTGTGGTTTTGCTAAACAAAATTTACAGCATGTCTGGAGAGGCAGACGCTCACAGGCCACTAAAAGAGGGCAAGCAGGCTCTGTGTCTACAGTCAACAGTGCTGGTCGTGGACACGGTGCATCCTCAGCACATGGCCGTGGGGCACGCCTGTCCTTTTTTTCTGCAGCTGGCCGTGTTATTGAGCCACAACATGCAGTTGGTGGAATGGATAACAAAGCCGTCCTTATCCTCTCATCCTCTGTCACCCAGGCTCAGAGTAGTTTGCCTGCCAAAGCAGCGGCCTACTCCATCGGCTCCATGTCAACAGTCGCTCCTTCCCTAGCCCCACCATCATGCACGGAGGGGTCCCCTGAACTATTCGACCACAGTGTTGGGTACATACTGCAGGAGGATGCGCAGCAATTTGAAGGCTTTGATGATGGTACCCAGGTTGAGGAAGGGACTAACGTGATAGAAAAATTGTAGTGCATGATGAATATATGAGTGATCAAAGTGTAAACAGTGATCCTAAATTGTGCTTCAATCCAGCAAAATATTAGTGATATGTCCAAATATTATGTGGTTTATATAAAGTCTATAACGATAAAAAAGTGCAGAGTTTAATGTCCAACTAAAAAAAAGAGGATATCATTGGAAGAAGGATGATGTTCCAACACTTGACAGAAGATTGAATCCACAAGGAGGACACCTCAACCAGATAGAACAATCCTGGAAATGCTGGTATATATAAAACTCTTACCAGATCCTGTAGATTCCCTTTTCAGCGACAGGGAATCAAATGAGCAGGGTGCCACCTAGGGAGTAAGGAAGGATGTCCCGACACTTGAACCGCCCAGGCTGGATTCTGCGTGGATCTCCGGGGGCCACCAGGTAGGTCCTCACAGTGGATACCAAGGCACGGATCAGAAAAGCAAAGACATCTTAGAGTAAGAACTTGGTCTCATTCAGATGGTATGTGGAGAGAAAAAATATACCTCCACATAGTGCAGATAAAAATGGGGCATTTTTTATTTCTAAAAAAGACTTATAACAATAAAACGTGATCACTATATAAAAAACAAAGTGGGCAACATGAAGGATGATGAGTAAGCCCGACGCATTTCGACCTAGGGGTCTTCTACTGGGGCATGAGTAACGTGAGCCTAGAGATTTTTTGGCTGGTGCTACACTTAAAAAATGTACCTGTTCCAAATTACAAACAGATTCAAATTAAGAACAAACCTACAGTCCCTATCTTGTTTGTAACCCGGGGACTGCCTGTATACTGCTGTTCAGAGTATATAGGGCCTGGGGGCACCACGCCTTTTTTTTTAATTTGGGTGTGGGGTTCCCCTTAATATCCATACCAGACCCAAAGGGCCTGGTAATGGGCTGGGGGGGGACCCATGCCGTTTTTCTCAATGATTTTCATCTATATTGAAATTGACCCAACATTACATTACAGCCGCAAGCAGTTTTAAATTACTTTTATTCCTTTAGAAATGTCATTTTGTGCAAGGACTGTTCTAAACACAGGAAAAATGCGCCACTTTACAGACATACTATAGTCACCCCCCAGGCACGATATTTAAAGGAATATATCACTTTTATTGTTTCACTTTAAGCATTATTAAAATCACTGCTCCTGAAAAAACGTCCGTTTTTAAAACTTTTTTTTGCATTTATACATGTACCCTGGGGCAGGACCTGGGTCCCCAAACACTTTTTATGACAATAACTTGCATATTAGCCTTTAAAATTAGTACTTTTGATTTTTCACGTTCGTATCCCATAGACTTTAACGGTGTTCGCGTGTTCCCACAAATTTTTTGCCTGTTCGCATGTTCTGCCGCGAACTGAACCAGGGGGTGTTCGGCTCATCCTTATGTGAGAATTTAGCATTCTTTGATAAGGACCTTGAGCACATTTTGTGATTGTTGCATTTGTCAACAGCATTATTAGAAAAGTTTTTGTTTTTCTTATTCCTCCAGTAACATAATTGTATTACCTGTTGATTTTGCCTGTAGATCGATTATTTTTCTCCTTCATGAAACAGGCCAGGCTGTCCACAAAACCATTTTACACTGGTGGGTTGGGAGGCTTACAGTGGAGAGATTTTATTGATATGGCTTAAACCTTTTTTCCAAAAGAATAAATACTGTTCCTGGTTATTCCTAAAAAAGTGTTAGCTAGAGTTGGACTTTCTATGCTTATATACTTAAGACTACCCTGTCCACAGCTTGAAAATGCTGACGTGCAATTTTGCTACACAACAAATAGTTTTGTCACTTTATTAATGAAAAAATAATGCAACTACTTGCAGGATCAGCATGTAATAAAGCTATGTTACAGGGAATAGACAGAAAAACAAAAACTGCTGTCAATGCTAATGACAAACTGCAGCACGTGTAATTTTTAATTTTGCTCACAGTTACACATATCTTATTTAGATAGATACAGTGAAAAAATAAATTTTAGCTATTGAGATTATCGTTACTTCAAATTATATGACACTACAATGGGTTGTTACAGCCTGGTCCTCCTTGACTCCACCCCAGCTGAAACATACCTTGTTTAGGTAGTGGATTGCCATTTCCAGTCTGGCTGAAGAAAGCCATTTTGTTTGTTTTGAACACAATGTCTGTTTTACTTTTAAAAATGGCTGGCTGGTGATCCCAGGCTCTCCATATTACAACTGGGGCTTTGATGTGGGCAATCCAGCTATAAAAGCTGTTTAAAATGAAAACTGATATTTAAAGAGCCAATGTCCGTTTTTGCGTGTCCTGGGCCAGAACAGCACAGGCGCTGAAAACCTCTGAAGGCGGTATGGAAGAGGTGATTGATGCCTTGGTTCAGAGCATGGTGGCCCATCAGGAGGTTACATGGACACACATACAAGCCCAGCAGCAGACCTCCATGAAAGCCAACTACCGCCATGAGGAAAATCAGGCAAGACACAAGGAAACACAAGCACGCCATGATAAGGTGATGGCTCAGCAGCAACAGGCCTTGGCATATGCACTCACAGCGCAGCAGGAGAATACACACTTGCTGCCCACCCAGCTTTCAGCCCAGCAAGAAACCATGCAGCTGTTGAAGCTGAGAACAGCAGAGAGCTGGCCCCAAGATCAGTGGTCTGTTCTCATTGTTCCTTTGCACACAGGGGATCCAGGGCTATTTAGATCTATCATCTAGTGATGTCAGGAACTATAAACATTTGAACGTGGAGATCCTGGCTCATCTTAAGATTATTACTACTGTACAGAGTCAAAGGGTACACCTCTGGAGGTACAGCCCAGACTGGCCACCCTGGTCTCAGATGCATGACATGGTTCAGCTGCTCAAGAAATGGCTGCAGCTGGAAGAACTGATAGAGCTGGTCATATTGGACTGGTACCTGCTGAGGTCATAGAGATCCCAAGACATCGGACCAACTTGTAGAAATGGTTGTGAGATACTCTGTGGTGGATGACCTGCTAAGACCTGCCAAGTCCAAAGGAGCCCTACCAGTGAAGAAAGTACAATTTGGCTACCAGCACTCAGGAGAGCCAAGGAGTAACCACCCCAATGTCCCAGAGTTGTTCTCCGGCGCGGAGGAATGAGAACGTGCTGCGCTGGCAGTGTCACTCCATCGGCCATGTCCAGGCTCAGTGTCCCCTGCAGGAGGAACCCATCAAATTTGGGGCTACATGGAGGATGTCCTTCTATGCCCAGAAGATATGTACAGTCCACCTGGAATGTGACATCTTTACACCAAGGCTCTCCTGGACTCAGGTAATATGCTAACTGTTGTTCATAATGGGAAAGTGGGTCCCCATAACTATGACCAATGACAATAAAGACTGTGTGTGGTACAGTTACCCAGGAGGTTGGAGAGGTACCCCACTTGATTCATGATATCATAGTGGAGTGGGAATGTCCTCTCTTTGTAGAACTATGGGACTATGTAAGCAGGGGACTGCTTGTACGAAGCGACCATATATTCCCTTTAAAGGACTAGACACTGTGAAAATATTGATGTTGCACCTGTGGTAGATGGACTACAGACAAAGAAAACCTGTGAGGGGGTGAACTGCCTCCTATCTCGGTCATGGTTGGGGGAGACATACAGAAAACTTCCCCACCACAGGGTTAACAACAAATTGATTGCATCTGTGCCTATAAACACTATAGGGCTAAACCCTATACTACTAAGATACATAAGTTTATTGTATTCATAAAAACATTACAATTTATAGTCTATTTCAGTCTATTTCAACATAATTTCTTTGTTTCCCTGCCAATGATTTATGCCCGGGACCTGTTGATTTCTTTAATGAATCACAGTACAGAGCCCTGTATTTACTAACAACACAAAGCAGCAAGGAGAAAACAGATCCACATCTATAAGTAAAAGCAGCACACATTACACATTGTTAGGCACACAGTTAACCCTTTGATTGCCTTTAGATGTGAACCCCTTGACAGGCAGTGTCATTAGTACAGTGACAACATATATCGTTATCACTGATCACTGTATAGTGTCAGTTACTCCCACTCAGTGTCATTTTGTGTCAGATTGCCCACGCACTAATGTTACATAGTTACATAGTTGGTGAGGTTGAAAAAAGACACAAGACCATCCAATTCAACGTGTGTGTGTGTGTGTGTGTGTGTGTGCGTGTGTGTGAGAGTGTGTGTTATGTCAATAGTACATTGTATACCCCTGTATGTTGTGGTTGTTAAGGTGCCCATCTAATATTTTTTTATTATAGATGCTCCATGTTGATACCACTGCTTGTGGAATAGAATTCCACATCCTTACCGCTCTGACAGTAAAGAACCCTCTACGCAGTTTAAGGTTAAACTGCTTCTCTTCTAATTTTAGTGTATGGTCGCGTGTCTTTTTAAAATTCCCTTTCACTGAAATTTTTTTCCCTATGCTAGGGTCACCAGTACAGTATTTTTTACATTGATATACCTCTCAAGTGTCTCCTCTCCAGAGAGAATAAGTCCAATGCCTGTAGTCTTCCCCCATAGCTCCATAGCTAAGGTCCTCCAGACCCTTTATTAGCTTTGTTGCCCTTCTCGGGACTCTCTCCAGCTCCAGTACATCCCTCCTGAGGACTGGTGCTCAGAACTGGACAGCATACTCTAGATGCAGTCAGGACCAGAGTCTTGTAGAGTGGGAGAATTAACGTTTCTATCTCTGGAGTGAATCCCCTTTTTAATGCCATTATTCTGTTGGCTTTGCTTGCAGCCGCTTGGCATTGCATGCCATTGCTGAGCCTGTCATCTACTAGGACTCCAGTTCCTTTTCCATCCTAGATTCCCCCAGAGGTTCTTCCCCTAGGGAGGGGCATGCATTCGTATTTTTGGCACACAAATGCATTACCTTACCTTTTTCAACATTAACCACTAGGCTACCGCCCACCGTCATATGACGGCGGGACGAGGCAGCTCTTGTTCTGGGCGGACGTCATATGACGTGATCGCCCCCCTCGAGCCGCTAGGGGGCGCACGCGCGTGCCCGATGCATCGCTCGGGACCCGGTCCGCATGCCCGGTGGCAGCGATGTCCACTGGGCACCCGCGATTGCCGGGTAACAGAGCAGGACCGTGGATCTGTGTGTGTAAACACACAGATCCACGTCCTGTCAGAGGAGAGGAGACCGATGGTGTGTCCCTTGTACATAGGGACACCGATCGGTCACCTCCCCCAGTCAGTCCCCTCCCCCCACAGTTAGAATCACCTCCCTAGGACACACATTAACCCCTCGATCACCCCCTAGTGTTAACCCCTTCCCTGCCAGTCACATTTACACTGTAATCAATGCATTTTTATAGCACGGATCACTGTATAAATGTGAATGGTCCCAAAAATGTGTCAAAAGTGTCTGATATGTCCGCTGCAATATTGCAGTCACAATAAAAATCGCAGATCGCCGCCATTACTAGTAAAAAAAATAAATAAATAAAAATGCTATAAATCTATCACCTATTTTGTAGACGCTATAACTTTTGCGCAAACCAATCAATATACGCTTATTGCAATTTTTTTTTACCAAAAATATGTAGAAGAATACATATCGGCCTAAACTGAGGAAAAAATTTGTTTAAAAAAAAAAATTGGATATTTACTATAGCAAAAAGTAAAAAATATTGTGTTTTTTCAAACTTGTCCCTCTTCTTTTGTTTATAGCGCAATAAATAAAAACCACAGAGGTGATCAAATACCACCAAAAGAAAGCTCTATTTGTGGGAAAAAAATGATAAAAATTTCATCAGGGTGCGGTGTTGCATGACCGCGCAATTGTCATTCAAAGTGTGACAGCGCTGAAAGCTGAAAAATGGCTTGGGCAGGAAGGGGGTGAAAGTGCCCAGTATTGAGGTGGTTAAACCTCATTTGCCATGTAGTTACCCACCCCATTAATTTGTTTAGGCATGCTTTAAGGTTTCCACATCCTGTGTAGAAGTGATTGCCCTGCTTAGCTTTGTAAAGTCCCACTATAAGCTGCTGATCACCGCCATTAGTAGTATAAAAAAAAAAATACCAGTATATATACCATAGTTTGTAGACGCTATACAACCTCTGGCAAAAATTATGGAATCACCAGTCCCTGAGGATGTTCCTTCAGTTGTTTATTGTTGTAGAAAAAAAGCAGATCACAGACATGGCCAAAAACTAAAGGCATTTCAAATGGCAACTTTCTGGCTTTAAGAAACACTAAAAGAAATCAAGAAAAATAATTGTGGTGGCCAGTAACAGCTAGATTTATAGAACAAGCACAGGGAATAAATTATGGAATCACTCAATTCTGAGGAAAAAATTATGGAATCATGAAAAACGAACAAACAAAATAACACTCCAACACATCACTAGTACTTTGTTGCACCACCTCTGGCTTTTATAACTGCTTGCAGTCTCTGAGGCATTGACTTAATGAGTGATAAACAGTACTCTTCATCAATCTGGCTCCAGCCTTCTCTGATTGCTGTTGCCAAATCATCTTTGCAGGTTGAAGCCTTGTCATGGACCATTTTCTTTAACTTCCACCACAGATTTTCAATTGGATTGAGATCTGGACTGTTTGCAGGCCTTGCATTGATCTTATGTGTCTTTCTTCAAGGAATTTTTTCACTGTTTTTGCTCTACGGCCAGATGCATTATCATCTTGATAAATGATTTCATCATCCCCAAACATCCTTTCAATAGATGGGATAAGAAAAGTGTCCAAAATTTCAATGTAAACCTGTGCATTTATTGAAGATTTAATGACAGCCATCTCCCCAGTGCCTTTACCTGACATGCAGCCCCATATCATAATTGACTGTGGAAATTTGCATGTTTTCTTCAGACAGTCGTCTGCATAAATCTCATTGGAACGGCACCAAACAAAAATTCCAGCATCATCACCTTGCCCAATGCAGATTCGGGATTCATCACTGAATATGACTTTCATCCAATCATCCACAGTCCACGATTGCCTTTCCTTAGCCCATTGTAACCTTGTTTTTTTGTGTTTAGGTGTTAGAGACGGCTTTCTTTTAGCTTTTCTGTATGTAAATCCCATTTCCTTTAGGCGGTTTCTTACAGTTCGGTCACAGATGTTGACTCCAGTTTCCTCCAATTTGTTCCTCATTTGATTTGTTGTACATTTTCTGTTTTCAAGGCATATTGCTTTAAGTTTTCTGTCTTGACGCTTTGATGTCTTCCTTGGTCTACCAGTATGCTTGCCTTTAACCACCTTCCCATGTTGTTTGTATTTGGTCCATGTTTTAGACACAGCCGACTGTGAACAACCAACATCTTGTGCAACACTGCGTGATGATTTACCCTTTTTACCTACATACTAACAAGCAGATTTAATCTGATGCAGGTGTTAGTGTTTGTAATGAAAATTTACAGGGTGATTCCATAATTTTTTCCTCAGAATTGAGTGATTCCATAATTTATTCCCTGTGCTTGTTCTATAAATCTAACTGTTACTGGCCACCACAATTATTTTTCTTGATTTCTTTTAGTGTTTCTTAAAGCCAGAAAGTTGCCATTTGAAATGCCTTTAGTTTTTGGCCATGTCTGTGATCTGCTTTTTTTCTACAACAATAAACAACTGAAGGAACATCCTCAGGGACTGGTGATTCCATAATTTTTGCCAGGGGTTGTAACATTCATGCAAACCAATCAATATACACTTATTGGAATTTTATTTTACCAAAGACATGTAGCAGAATACATTTTGGCCTACATTTTTAAAGACATTTTTTTTGGATATGTTTTATTCCAGAAAGTAAAAAATATTGTTTTTTTTTCAAAATTTTCCACCCAATAGTTATTTTCAGTAGAAAGATAACAAGAGAAAATAGTGGTTGAGCTAGATAGCTTGGCTACTAAGTGGGCTCTGGACATTCTACACTATTTTCAGCTTGGCAGGAAGTTTCACCTGGGGCGTACTATGCCCCACTGACCTGGATGAGACAGAACAAGCACACAAATGCTAGGGTAAATAGATGGTTCTTGGCCCTACAAGAATCCAAATTCATACTGGAAATCAAGCTAGAGAATCAACACCAGAACACTGATGCCCTCTCTAGAGTACACTGTACGGTGTCTCACACCACCTATGACAACTCCACATCGAGGCAGAGGGGAGAATCAGCCCACAGGTGTCTGTGAGGTAGAGTGTGAGGCAGGACACACTTGGAAGTCAGAGTGGTGGACTGTGACTGAGACCCTGCTAAGTAACCTGCCGGTGACCTGGATTTTAAACCCTTGAGGCAGGTGAGGATGTAACGCTGTTAACAGGCCCGGATTTACTCCCTTTGCCTCCTCAAGGCCGGGTCCTTCAATGCCGAACACTGAAAATAACTGCCTTTAATTGTACAGACTGAAAATACTCTGTAATGCAGAAAATGCCTTTTAAAGATTATAGCAGTAAAAAAACTCCCTACAGTTTTTTAGTTCTAACTTTTCTTTTGGCAAACTCATTGATTATATCTTCATAGGACAAAGTATTTAAAAGTTCTGACTCAATGGCAAGTAAAGGCTGCGGACATACCACAGGAGGTGAACAGAGGCTGCGGGGATACCACAGGAGGTGGACATAGGCTGCGGACATACCACAGGAGGTGGACAGAGGCTGCGGACATACCACAGGAGGTGGACAGAGGCTGCGGACATACTACAAGAGGTGGACAGAGGCTGTGGACATGATAGTGTCTTCCTCGCCCCCTCACAGTAGCTTCTCTGTCCTCCATCACATTACTTCTCCACATCATCAGTATGGTGTGCCCTCCTCCTGTGCCTCTTTCCCCTCTCCACAGGTCAGGACAGCACAGGGGTAAGCAATTTGCAATTTTTCAGGGCAATGGCTGGTGTTAGTGCTTCAATGATCCCCGGCACCATGGTTGGTATGGTGTCAGGATGATTGAAAACGCATTATTTCTATCATTACATTGTAATATAAAATGAAATAGTTCAACTCACCATAATGCAGAATCATTGGGAGCCCTGAGCGTGTCACTTGCCACCGTCGCTTGTCACTTGCCACTATGCCTGCCACCAGATGAGGATGTCACTTGCCACTATGCCTGCCACCAGATGGGGATGTCACTTGCCATGCTGCCTGCCACCAGATGGGGGGATTTCACTGATGTCACTTGCCACGCTGCCTGCCACCAGATGAGGATGTCACTTGCCACTATGCCTGCCACCAGATGGGGATGTCACTTGCCACGCTGCCTGCCACCAGATGGGGATGTCACGGATGTCATTTCCTACGCTGCCTGCCAGCAGATGGGGATGTCACTTGCCACTATGCCTGCCACCAGATGGGGATGTCACTTGCCACGCTGCCTGCTACCAGATGGGGATGTCACTTGCCACTATGCCTGCCACCAGATGGGGATGTCACTTGCCACGCTGCCTGCCACCAGATGGGGATATCACTTGCCACTATGCCTGCCACCAGATGGAGATGTCACTTGCCACGCTGCCTGCCACCAGATGGAGATGTCACTTGCCACGCTGCCTGCCACCAGGTGGGGATGTCACTTGACACGCTGCCTGCCACCAAATGGGAATGTCACTTGCCACTATGCCTGCCACCAGATGAGGATGTCACTTACCACGCTGCCTTCGTGGCCCTGTAAATAACGGCAGAACAGCGGTGCAGGCAATGAGAGATGTCATCTCTCTCCCACGCTGCCAAACCGCTGACATTACTTGTCTCCTCCATGGCTTGGCAGCAGAGGCGCCACGGCCCGGTGTTGGGCCATGGCCCACAGGTTGGAGACCTACTCTCGATCTTTTAAAAAATGTCGCTGGGTGGCGCAATAATGCTACTGTGCATGCGCCGCCCGACCGAAAGTGTACAAGCTTTCTCGAGCCCGGTTGGCTTTGGAACGGCACATGCGCAGTTGCGTGGTCGGCTCGCGGCCATCTTTTTTACGGGCACCGGTGCCCGTAACGGACTTTAACGGGCAGCCCAAAAGGTGGGGCGATCGTGAAAGCCGAGAAGTCGCCGCAGGAGCGGCGCCGCCCCTGCACCACTGCCGCCCCGAGGCCTGGCCTTGGTGGCCTTGTGAAAAATCCAGCCCTGCCTGTTAAAGGACAAGTTTTGCAGGTGGTAGGCTGAAAGTTAGATTTTTGTACCAGGAGTTTGGACTGTTTTGTTTCCTGTCTGGCTGAAGAAAGCGGTTTTGTTATGGTGTCAGGATGATTGAAAACGCATTATTTCTATCATTACATTGTAATATAAGATTAAATAGTTCAACTCACCATAATACAAAATCATTAGGAGCCCTGAGCGTGTCACTTGCCACCATCGCTTGTCACTTGCCACTATGCCTGCCACCAGATGAGGATGTCACTTGCCACTATGCCTGCCACCAGATGGGGATGTCACTTGCCACACTGCCTACCACCAGATGGGGATGTCACGGATGTCACTTGCCACGCTGCCTGCCACCAGATGAGGATGTCACTTGCCACTATGCCTGCCACCAGATGGGGATGTCACTTGCCACGCTGCCTGCCACCAGATAGGGATGTCACAGATGTCACTTGCCACGCTGCCTGCCACCAGATGGGGATGTCACTTGCCACAATGTCTGCCACTAGATGGGGATGTCACTTGCCACGCTGCTTGCTACCAGATGGGGATTTCACTTGCCACTATGCCTGCCACCAGATGGGGATATCACTTGCCACTATGCCTGCCACCAGATGGAGATGTCACTTGCCACGCTGCCTGCCACCAGATGGAGATGTCACTTGCCACGCTGCCTGCCACCAGATGGGGATGTCACTTCAGACGCTGCCTGCCACCAAATGGGGATGTCACTTGCCACTATGCCTGCCACCAGATGAGGATGTCACTTGCCATGCTGCCTGCTACCAGATGGGGATGTCACTTGCCATGCTGCCTGCCACCAGATGGGGATGTTACTTGCCACTATGGCTGCCAAAAGATAGAGTTGTCACTTGCCACGCTGCCTGCTAGCATCATGGGGATTGCCACAGTTACCTGGCTGCCACCTAAAAAATAGCAGTTTGGCATGAATTCATTTACATGTAAAATCAATCTCCCTCCAGCATTGCAGAATACTTGCAGCCAGGTACAATGCTGTCAGCCTCTCCTCAGTGCGGGTACATTCGCTGCAGGTGAAGGTGTCATTTGCCACGCTGCCTGCTACCAGATGGGGATGTCACTTGCCACTATGCCTGCCACCAGATGGGGATGTCACTTGCCACACTGCCTGCCACCAGATTGGGATATTACTTGCCACTATGCAAGTGATATCCCCATCTGGTGGCAGGTAATGCCAGGCTTTCCATATTACAACATTTATTCTTTCCCCATAATGTTAGAGAAAGTGATAACAATGCAGTGAGGAAAGAAAGAAGATCAGTAGTAGTATCTGACTTCCATCTAATAAAATATTTTCTATTTTATTCTTCTGACTTCAAAAATGAACTTCGGATTTCATAAATTCTCTCTATTTTTTTAATTCCTTTCTATATTGTTTGATTAATTTATTCCAATTAAAAATAATTAATAAAAGTAATCCCTTTTTTTGTGAATAGATGCTGCATGTAGCAGCAAACTTATCTCAATAACCGATGGTAGAGCTACATTTTCATAATAATTATTTGATATACTCAACGACAAAAATGTTTCAGGATATATAAAGGGCCATCAATTACTCCTGGGGTTTTTAGGGTAATATGATCTTTTAATACAGCCCTGAGGTAACCGTATGCAGGTGGTAAACACTGATGATCAAACAATCTGATCAATGTCAAAATTAAGTCATACAGTATAAACTTTAGGACATAGTATATGATTATGTGTAAACTGTAAAAGGCAAATTGATCTAGCTAAAATTCCAGCCTGATGAACTCACCTATCTGCTTGGAAGTACATTGTTTATTATTCTTTTCCCTGTTTATAAGTACCATAATACATCCAGCTAGATATTTATTTAATTAACTGTATACATTTACTGTTTCTTTTATCGCCCCTGCGGTACAGCAGCACAGTCCGATCATATAATGACCTACATATAAAACCTAGAAATTATTGTGCATGTGTTAATAACATTACAGATTATTTTACCTGCACTTGTTTAGCTCTTGGAAACATTTCAAAAGAATGAATATATATATATATATATATATATATATATATATATATATATATATATATATATATATTTCCCAATTTGACAGGTCAAGCTTCAACAGGAAATGTCATAAGACTGCTGAGGCAGGAATATTTCATGATGGATCCAGAAGTAGCTATCTTAACATTTTGGACCAGTTTGCTAAGAAAACAATCTTCAAACAGTGTATGTGTTTGTATAACAAAACTGAATTTCACCAAGGGAATAAGAGATGAACATGAGCAGTGTTTTTCCAACATGGCCAGTGGTGCAGCAGACAGATTAAATGCTACAGTTTAGAAAAATGAGGTTTCTTGTCCAGCTTTTCATAGTCATTGGGGTGAGAGAGGATTAACTGGAAACTCACAGCTGGCAATGGGCGACACGTGGCTGCTGTGATACAAAAATACATGATCCAAATCTTAAAGTTTATGCTCTTTTTTTACTGCATTTTGAAAAATGAATGTAAATCAAAAAGGACACTTAATGTACATAAACATAAGCTATTTTTTCCCCCCCCCTGCTGCTCTAAAACCTAAACTGGTACTAAAACTTTTTTTATTACTTATTCAGCAACAGGACTTGGGTTTCCCCCAGGCTCCTTTAAAATATTCACAGCAAAGGTCCAGTAGGTGCTGACAAAGCCCAGGATCCGGGCTTTGGCAGAGCCACTGATTGGCTGGTTCTGTGTGAACATCACCTGATAGCCATGTTACCCTCTGCCCTAGCTGTGTTCCAGAACTGCTGCTTGGCAAGTATTGTAGATGTTTTTGAACAAGTTTAGGTTTTAGGGCAGAAACTGAGGATTGGGGTGGTGGAGAGAAGGATGTCAAGTTTCCATAAAAACTCTGATAGAAGGTTGGAATGTGATTGTCGTGTTATAATGCAGCATATATTTCAGACCTCGTGATGCAAGAAAAGAAAGGATCCCTTATTTTATAAAAAAAATACCATCTCCATTTTTTAAAGTAATTCTACTCTGGACACAAGACACTCTGGTGTATTTTATTTTCAATTTATGGGGCAAAAACATCCACCCAAATCCTAAAATAAAAATAGAAATAAAAGGAAAATATCAGTTTTATCCCTTTTTTTGGAAACTGCATACATGCTTTTTAGGAATATAAAGGTGTATTTGAGTTATTAAGGTAAGTTATTGTCTTGAGTCAGGTTATGTTATTAAAATGTCCTATTACAGTCTCCTTTATATTGCAATACAGTTTACAGTTCGGAATATTGTATCCTTGTCTTCACTAATCCACTTGTAAATGGGTAACTGTAAAGACAGAAGCTTAGCTTTTGCTGTCTCTTGGGGTAGAAAGCCTCAAGTGGATTTTTTTTCATACAGGTTGTGGAACAGCTTTTGAATATTCCACAAACAGCTTAACTGGACTTTCAGCATCACAAAAGTATAAGCAACAGTTCCTACACCAAATAACTTAGGAACCTTATTCACATTAATACAGCATAAATATGCATCCTAGCCTGCCCAGCTCTAACTGAACTTCAAGTCCCTTTCTTGCAGGGAAATATACCTTGTGTCTTCATGTCCCAAAACATGGGGTTTAGTTGTCATTAATTACTGTTACATACTGTAATATCTCTTAGAGCTAGATGCTAGCATTTCCACAAGGTTTGTGAGAGTTTGAGAGGCTTATATGATGGCAGCTGCCTTCTCTATACAAGCCAAGGTCTACAGTGCCTTTAAAAAGTATCCATACCCTTTGAAATTTTCCACATTTTGTCATGTTGCAACCAAAAAACGTAAATGTATTTTATTGATATTTTATGTGATAAACCAACACAAAGTGGCACATAATTGTGAAGTGGAAAGAAAATGATAAATGGTTTTCAACAATTCTTACAAATAAATATCTGAAAAGTGTGGTGTGCATTTGTATTTAGCTCCCTTTACTCTGATACCCCTAACTAAAATCTAGTGGAACCAGTTGCCTTCAGAAGTCACCTAATTAGAGTCCACCTGTGTGTAATTTAACCACTTTCCGCCCGGCCTATAGCAGAATGACGGCTGGGCGGTGGTTCAGTTATCCTGACTGGGCGATCGGTGGTGTTGTGTGTCACTCTGACACACCGCATCTCTGGTCGTAGTAAGGTGCCTCTGACGGAGGCTCCTTACCACGTGATCAGCTGTGACCAATCACAGCTGATCACAGCGTGAACCAGGAAGTTCCGGTAAACGGCTTTCCTTGGTTCGCGCTTACAGGGAGAGTCGATCACACCTGTCAGTACATTATCATCAGTGCTGCCCATCAGTACCATCTATTAGTGTCCATCAGTGCCACCTGTCAGTGCCAATCAGTGCCGCCTATCAGTGCCAATTAGTGCTGCCTATCAGTGCCCATCATTGCCACCTATCAGTGCCAATCAGTGCTGTCTATCAGTGCCCATCAGTGCCTCCTGTCAGTGCCCATCAGTTCCGCCTGTCAGTGCCCATCAGTGCCGCCTGTCAGTGCCCATCAGTACCACCTATCAATGCCCATCAGTGCCGCCTATCAGTGCCCATCAGTGCTGCATATGAGTGCCACCTTTCGGTGCCCATCAGTGCTGCATATCAGTGGCGCCAATCAGTGTCCATCAATTCTACATATCAGTGCCTCCTCATCAGTGCCCATCAGTGCCACCTTATCAGTGCTGCCTCATCAGTGCCCATCAATGCCCCCTCAACAGTGCCCATTAGTGCTGCCTCATCAGTGCCAATCAGTGAAGGAGAAAACAAAATTTTATAACAGAAACAAAGAAAAACTTTTTTTTCAAAGTTTTCGGTCTTTTTTAGTTTGTTTGGCAAAAAATAAAAACCCCAGTGGTGATCAAATACCACCAAGAGAAAGCTCTATTTGTGGGAATAAAATTTTAAAAATTTAGTTTGGGTACAGTGTTGCATGACTGCACAATTGTCATTCAAAGTGCGACAGCGCTGAAAGCTGAAAATTGTCTTGGGCAGGAAGGGGGGAAAGTGCCCGTTATTGAAGTGGTTAATCTCAGTATAAATGCAGCTCTTCTGTGAACCCCTCAGAGGTTTGTTAGAGAACCTTAGTTAACAAGCAGCATCATGAAGGCCAAGGAACACACCAGACAGGTCAGGGATAAAGTTGTGGAGAAGTTTAAAGCAAGGTTAGGTTATAAAAAAATATTCCAAGCTTTGAACATATTACGGAGCACTGTTCAATCCATCACCCGGAAATGGAAAGAGTATGGCACAACTACAAATCTACCAAGACATGACCGTCCACCTAAACGGATGGGCCAGGCAAGGAGAGCATTAATCAGAGAAGCAGCCAAGAGGCCCATGGTAACTCTGGAGGAGCTGCAGAGATCCACAGCTCAGGTGGGAGAATCTGTGTACAGGACAACTAGTCGTGCACGCCACAAATCTGGCCTTTATGGAAGAGTGGCAAGAAGAAAGCCATTGTTGAAAGAAAGCCATAAGAAGTCCTGTTTGCAGTTTGCTAGAAGCCATGTGGGGGACACAGCAAACATGTGGAAGAAGGTGCTCTGGTCAGATGAGACCAAAATTTTACTTTTTGGCCTTAAAGCAAAATGCTCTATGTGTGGTGAAAAACTAAGACTGCACATCACCCTGAACACACCATCCCCACCATGAAACATGGTGGTGGCAACATCATGTTGCGGGGTTGCTTTTCTTTAGCAGGGACAGGAACAGGGAAGCTGGTCAGAGTTGATGGGAAGATGGATGGAGCCAAATACAGGGCAATCTTAGAAGGAAACCTCTTAAAGTCTGCAAAAGACTTGAGACTGGAGCAGAGGTTCACCTTCCAGCAGGAAAATGACTCTAAACATACAGCCAGAGCTACAATGGAATGGTTTAGATCAAAGCATATTCATGTGTTAGAATTGCCCAGTCAAAGTCTAGACCTAAATCCAAATTAGAATCTGTGGCAAGACTTGAAAATTGCTGTTCACAGATGCTCTCCATCCAACCTGACAGAGCTTGAGCTGTTTTCCAAAGAAGAATGGGCAAAAAAGTCACTCCCTAGATGTGCAAAGCTTGTAGAGACATACCCAAAAAAGACTTGCAGCTGTAATTGCAGTGAAAGGTGGTTCTACAAAGTATTGACTGAGGGGGGCTGAATACAAATGCATGCCACACTTTTCAGATATTTATTTGTAAAAAATTTTTGAAAACCATTTATCATTTTTCTTCCACTTCACAATTATGTGCCACTTTACAGTATGTTGGTCTATCACATATAATCCCAATAAAATACATTTATGTTTTTGTTTGTAACATGACAAAATGTGGAAAATTTGAAGGGGTGTGAATACTTTTTCAAGGCACTGTAACTGGCCTTGACCAGGCAATGTTCCCAGGAGCAAACTACACCCTTTTCCTTAGCAGACTGGGATTCCCAGGGATCTAATTAAACTATTGTATCTATACTGGCATAAAGAAATGCCCGTCGCAGATTCTAACCCCCTTTTGTGTTTAACTATCACAAAATGTTGTCTTCCTACCTTCTTTATACTCACCTTATTCCTATGTGCAGTAGTCCTGTGGTGCTCTGTATACTGTGAGCCCACTGCCAACTCTGTAATGGCAACTTAGCAGGTTATAGTCAGATGCACATGCTAACTAAGTGGTATTTTTAAATATATAAATTATACTGCAAAGTGACTTGCATCAGGAATTATAGAATGCAACCCTAACGCCTGCTGGGAATTGCACTGTAGATATAGATGCAAAAGATAAGTAACTGATGCTCCTAAGACCCAAAATGGCTTTAGTTCCTGGCAGTAGGATGCAGGCACCAGACTGGAGCTTGTTTGCTCTTCCCACTGCAAAGTCTGCAAAAGAAAACTAGCTGCATTCTAATTCTAGTTCTAATATACCTGTATTGTAGCAAAACATTATTATTTCAAACACATAAGCCCCATACACACTTTCAGATTTTCTGCTGATTTTTTCCTTCAGATTTACCATATAATATGAGGTCAAACCTTAGGAGTTTCCATTTGTATGCAATCAGGCTGGCCCTTGCACTACATGGTTTTGGTAAATCTGAAGACAAAAATCAGCAGAAAAACTGATAGTGTGTATGGGGCTTTACAAACAAAGCCCCACATATAGACGTATAGTAGCTCTCTGCCAATTTCACCCAGTAATGGACTGCTTCTTCTGAGAGATTAGATTTAGGTCCTAGGTGGAGATCACTTTGCCTGTGTTTGGAAAAATTAAGTTTTACTACAATGCTGGTAGATTTGGAGGGCATCTAGTTTTTTTGGATGGATGAGTTACACTCTTGTAAGTAGTTGGCAAAAATGCTATTCCTTTACGGAGAATTTAAACAGAAAATGCTAAATCTAGAGAGTGTGAATGCCTTAGATTGCCACTCATCTATTTATTTTGAATACCACAACTCTCATTTTGGATACCACAACTTCTAGATTTTTTATTATTTCAAGGGCACATACACATTCCTCACCATACAGCCTTCATATGTCACTATAACTTCCAACTTCCACAGGTACTGGGAATTTTCATACCCGTCATGTTGTCACATTATGCTCAGTTTAGTGGTAGCCAGTGCATTTTTGTCTTTACTGTATTTTTAGTTGTCTCTGTATTTGCTCGCATACTCTTTTTTTTGTATTGTAAAACTTTCAAAGTCCAATATATGTATTAAAATGGAAAAAAAATAAGGAAATTGGTATTAAAAAAGGTGATGCTATTTTACCTCCATTTTACTACTATTTCAACAATGTCATGGATAAAAACGAAGCTTGCTTGGTACACAAATAAAGATCCTAGCCTAAAAAAAATATACATTAATTAATTTTGCTGGTAATAAGTAGGAGAGTGGGCAATTAGTGAACACCTGGTTTATATTGTAATTTTATTGTTTGGCATCAATGTCAGGTGGATTCTTTATTTTTTTTGTGTGGTAATATTTGAACGCTACACTTTCGCATAAACATCAAATACAGTAAATCATGTGTAGGAGAAGAACAACATGATCTTCTTTAAATTGAACCTGTAGCCAGGCTATGGACATTTAGGCATTTATATATTCTTAACCAACAGTACATGTGCTTTGAAACAAGCCCCATTTGACCTCTGTATCAGTAAACACTGTGGAGCAATCCTTCTTCAAATTTCACAGCAAAAGCTCATAAAGTGTATCTGAAGCAAAAGCTTATATTTTTGTTGTGGATAAAGTAGGGAAGGATTAAAACTTCTGCCAAGTTTTTATGCTATCTGTTGTCTCCTAGACATAAGAAGGTCCTGGAAACATCTTCTAAAGCCTGCTACACACATGCCAAATATCGGCCCTTGTATACACCAGCCTGTTTGTCAGAAGCTGGCTGAGCGGCCAGCTTCTGTCAAACGGGCATGTTGGAAAACAGCATTCAATCTGCGTCTGATCTGTGTCAGGGGTCATATTTTGAGTTTTAATTTATTTTGAGAGGTTCTTAATTTTTATTTCATGTTGCTGTTTATGTTTGGGGTGCTTAACGTGCAGCAGTAATTTGTTGCTGATCATCTGTTCTCAGGGCAATCTTTTGTTGGCAGCATGTACATAAATTATTTTGAGAAAAAAAATAAGTACAAGAAAAGTGTGCACCTAAACCACCTGCAATCATATCAGTCATATTCACTGCACCATCTCCCCCCCCACTTCCCACATCCCATCCCCAGGTAAGACTATTATCCCTGATTAATACTGTCCTGTTACTGGCCAATTTTACACCTTTGTATTCTGCTGCTGCTACATGTAACACAAGTTAACTGTGAAAGAAAAAAATCAGTTACACAGCCAAATATACTATGCAAGTGCATTTTCAATGTTACCTGGCAGCTGCATGAAAAGGTCCTCTACCCATTGTACAGATTATTTTAAAAACTTTTTTTTCCTTGGTGCATGTCCCCCCGGCAATGTCCAGCTCTCTGTGTAATTTTTACAGTAGTTTGCCTTTTAGCCCTAAAAATGGTCAGAACTAATAAGATTGGCCTCCCATAGATTTTAATAGCATTTAATTGGGTTTGCCAAATTTCAAACATAATTCTTTGAACTCTTGGGGAACTGAACATAAGCATATTTGCCTATCCCTATCAACTGCCTGGACTTCCTGGTACCATACATTTCCCACATATTAAGCAATTAATAGGGATGCACCAATACCACTTTTTTAGCAATGAGTACGGGTACCAATACTTTTCTTAAGTACTCGCCGATATCAATTACCAATACCTATTTTCTGCATTTAGGGAGATCAAGATGAGAAGGAGGAGGAGGAACAGGGAGGGGGGGGTCTCCATCATCTATCAGCGTGCTGTTTAATATTGCCACCTTAATGAGACCAAGTAATAAAGCATTGCTGACCCCACATCTAGGGGGTCCATATTGTCATCCAAGTTCTCCTCTTCCTCCAGTCCCATCTCCTTCATCCCATGTCCCCCTCCTCCTGCAGTCTACACAACACTGGCTGCTGTTCCCCAACTCATAAGACCAATGAGAAGGGACTAAAACGCAAAAAGGGAGCACTGTTCCAAAGTAGTAGAAACAAGGATAAATCCATGAAATCAACAGCAGATATACAATTTATTGTTAAAAAAATCATCATCACGGTCAGATAATTGTGTGCATGGAACAATAGGTGCAATAGGAGCAAATAAAGGTGGAGATGTACAGGAGCATTAAATAACTTACATAGATGGTAAGGTGCACTTCACTGCCAGGTCAAATTGATGGATGGCCCAGCCCCTGGATCTCCCGAGAGGTCTTGACAAGGGACGAAGTCGGTGACAGAGTCTCCTCTGGCCTGTGAGTATGTCTCCTTCAGGTCTTCCCTACTGTCACCGGCTCCATCCCTTGTCAATACCACTCAGGAGATCCGAGCCAAGCCATCCATCCATTCGACCTGGCAGTGAAGTGCACCTTACCATCTATGTGAGTTATTGAATGCTCCTATACCATGGATAGCTATCGGCAAATTTGCCTAGTTTTGTTTACATTAATTTGTCAGCGGCCCCGCTCCTTAACAACCAGTAATTGCTACATTCTTTTGTGTATATTTCAGTTGTCAACGGAAGAATCCCACCAACAGCTGAAAGAACCAAGCCAGCAGGTATCGGTTTTAAGTATCGGTGCATTTGCCGATACTCGTGCAAATGCTTAGTATCGGCACCAATACCGATACCATCCGGTATCAGTGCAACCCTAGCATTTAAGCAATTTCTCTATCCTGAAAATGCATGGTACATATTTAGACTGTGGTTCAATCCTCTGAAATGCTAAACTTTGGAATTCCAAAACAGCCCTCACGTACCACCCCCCCTGCAATATGAAACTGGCAAAATCCTGAAAAACAGAAAAACTACAAATCTCTTCTCAGTTACAGAAGGTACTACAGTTTCTAAAGTTGGCTTCATATGAAAAATCTTTTGGAAAATGGGCAGATAATAGGAAGAGAGAATGCAGGTAATTCACAAATATCACAATTTAAATAGTAAGGAAGGTTTAATCCCACATACGTTTGTATTTTGCTGTCTTTGTCCTGTTTGGGAGATTTCCCTTTATTTCCTGTCCTGGAGACCAAACAGGGAATGAAAGGAAATCTCTAAAATGTAAGGGGAATATCCCCTCTGTGTTGTCACCAGAGCAGGTGTCTACATTGGAAGATTTCTTGTCTTCTCTTGTTATGATGACAACTCTATAATTTTGGATTTCCATCACTTTCTGTCTTGACAACAGTGTTCGCCAGGATGAATAGAAAAGAACAAATCTACTAGTTTTGGCTATATAAAAATTGTACGTTTTAATAATCATGGCAATATTTTCCACGAGAGCTGGATCATTCACGAGTTTACTCAGGTAGGAGAATATCCAGGGGGGCTAGCTACAACCTTCCTTCTCCTGCAGTTAACCAGTGGCATTACATTTCTGTTAAAGCTGTGCACCTGCCTGTCACTTAACATGAGAAACTACACTTTTAGGCAGTTAGTGTCTGAACAAACCATGCCAACACAGACAATGCAAAATAGTTGGCAAAATAGTTGGCTTCTATGCACCTATTGCAATCTATAGAAATGCCAATATAAGGGATCGAGAATTAAAGGTATCTTGTATCTTGTCTAGGGCTCCATCCTGCCTTAATTTGTCTCTATTTATCTCAATTGCACTTATGTCTCAATGAGCAGGACAGCAGGGTAAAGGGTGGCACCAAGTCTCAACCAAGTCCCCAAGTCTCAAATTGTGATCATATTTCATGTATTTTGTCGCCCTCTTCTGTCCTCCTCTCTAGACCATTGTGACTAGATTCAGCAAAAAACCTGTAGAGAGAATGGGGTTCAGAGGATATTTGGAGGAGTCAGAAGTCTCTTTATAGTTTAGAAAAACATGAAACCATTACTTCTATTTCTTGTTTGGTGGTCTTTACAGTTAAAAGGTCAAAATTCCTCTCCCTGCTTTAGAGTATGCACTTCATTGTATATAGATCTATGCTATTTCTTAAGATTCATAAGACATTGTTATAACACTGTACGTTTGTATACACCCATGTTTTGGGTGGATACCTCTACCTCTACTCTAGCTTTGTAACCTGTGTTTTCCTATCTCAATAAAAACTTTTGGAAAAAAAAAAAAAGGTAAATATGCATACACTGTAAAGCATACACCTATGCTTCCTCAAATAGTGCAGTTTTAGCATTACTTTTTACTAAAAATAATTATATGACACATGGAGTGTAGCTTGTACAAACGTTTTTTTTTTGTTTTTTGTTTTTTTTATGAATTAGCTATGGCAGTATGATTAAAAAATCCTTCCTGCTCATGATATCAGAATGCATTAAGCTGAAAAAACTTAAGGCTTTAGAACCACTTTAATTTTATTTTCTGGCATATATATATAGATATATAGATATAGATATATATCTATATATCTATATATCTATATATCTATTTAGATATCTGTAGATATATCTATATATAGATATCTATATATAGATATCTATATATATAATTTTTTTTTCTTTTTTTTTCTTTTTTTTTCTTTTACTTGATCCAAATTCTCTTTTAAAACTCTTAAAGTATCTCTTTCTGTATGATGACATTCATATAGACTGTCAGACTTTGCCTACAGTCTCATACTTCACATGGACAGATGATTGCAATGCAGTGCTATAAAGGGGGTGATCTTGAAACTACGCAGGAACAGCAAGCACACAATGCCAAGAAAGAGCCTTCCTTGTGTATACTATTGCTGGCAGCTAAGATATGTGCTTTGCTTGTTAACAGCTGACATCCAAAAGGCCGCTTTAGCTTCAGCAACTTGTAAAGCAGACAGGGCCTTGGGAAAACGGCAGCCTGCTGCCCTCAACAAAAGACCCTGTTTATCACTTGGAGATGCAATAAAATTAACAAATGTCCAGAGTAAACCTAATTCACTGTGCTACTTAGTTTTTGAAATACATAAATATGTCAAGTGAAAGGCCTCTAATAGACCCTTTTATCCTGGTAATAGTGTACATATCATTTTCCTCTCATTAGTACAAAAACTACCTAGGGAACTATCGGCCCATCCTTCATCTATTTAATCTGCATTAGCTTCCTTTTACCTTGTGTTTAATCTGCTTTCCCTGAAGGTATTTTGAATAAATCAATAGGAATACATGATTGTTTAATGATTTTTAGAAGAGCTCCTTTCGACCACGGCTGCATGATTTAGAATGACTAATTCCACTTTTTACAATTGATTCCTTCCCTTGTGTGGACAATTCATTTGTACCGCAGCACACAAAGGAAACTAAAATAAAAATTAGGCAGAACCTACAGTGTTAACCCTTTATAACAGGAAATGGTTATGAATGGAATAGTAGTTCTTTCACTAGCATAATCATGTTGATGTTTCTTTGTTACTTCTCTAAAGAATTGAAAGAATGAATATATTACACTCTTAAAGGAGCACTATCATCAAACATATTGTATTTTGAGAGTAGTATGGGCTTAAAATATGTAGTTATACTATTTAAGTTAGTTATTCAATTTACTTCACGTGCCTTTAGATACACTTCTCTCCATGTTTACCCAAAGGGCAGGCAAAAGTGAATATGACAGGTTTGGGATAAATAATAACGTTGCTGGTGGTGCTTGAACAGTTGCAGCAACAGTTTATTTTATAGATTCACACCACTCCTCACAATGTTATAAAAAAATCATATATGGAATACTAGCATTATTGCATATAGTTATAAGAACATATTATTTTTCAGGATAGTGGTCATTTATATGGACCTTACAGTCCATATGTTGTAAGTGATTTTGCACAATAAAAATTAATTAGGAGAAATCTATAGTTGCCAGGTGTTATTGATTTTTGAGGACTGTCACAGCTTTTAAAAATTCCCCGGGATGTGCCCTTAATTTTCAAAAGTTGCTATTTGTAACAACATTTCATTTGCTATTAGTTAGAGTCAGTCTAAGTATTAATGTTTCTTGCCTTTTTTAAGGTATTTGTTTGGACATGTAAACATATTCATTTTCCAAGGGAAAAAGCATTTAATCTTCAAGTAATAATCACCCAACGTCCTTAAAGGAGTTCTATATAGTCACAGCATATACTTTCTTGTTGTAGCATCAGTATTGTAATAGCAATGCAAACAATTGTTATCATTGACAATCCAATATAGGCTTAAGCCGGGTACACACTATTGTTTTTTTTTTTTGTTCAACCCCGTGGGTTGAACGAAAAAAAACCTGCCAGCTCCAGTCGGAGCTGCTGTACTAACCATGTTAGTTCAGCGATCTCCCACGCTGAGAAGTTGTGTTCTGACAGAAGGATGGCCCTCCTACCAGAACACTCTAAATCTGCTCTCTCTGCCATTGGCTGAGAGCTCTGATCAGGAGTTGGTCGGATGCTGGTTTTCTATTATGCACGTCCAACAGAAGCCGGTCGAACAGCCGGCTTCTGTCGGACAGAGTGACATACACACAGGCTGACCATTTTTTTCGAACCGGCCAATGTCTCCTGACATTTGGCCCCTGTGTACCCAGCTTTACTTGAAAAATATCCTATCATGTTGTGAATTCTGTTTGTCTGCTGGCCATCTCACACAACTTCCCCAGATTTCCTGCTACTTTTACAACTATTCCTCTGTTGTTTACATTCTATTTCAAAGGACTACATATCCCATGGTACTTTGATGACAGCAAGCAGTGATTCCAGGACTGACCCCACCTCCTGAACCTATTCCTCTTAGTACCTCTGTAGTTCAGAAGGCAGGCTCTGTGAATTGTGTGACATAGCAGTCCCTACTCACAGGACATGGTGAACATGTGTCACAAACTAGTCATTGTGTCCAAGGAATCCCGTAAGTTTGATGACTCTCGTTATAATAACATTTAAACGAAAAGAAAATTCATATCAATATCGAAGGATCTACAATCTATGAAAAATTAGACTCATGCAGTTTGACATGTAAATTGCCATCATCCCTAAATATATAGGAAATATGAAATACATCAAGAATGGGATTTTTAAGGCAATTATAGAAAATGGAGATGTGTATGTATGTGTATATATTCATAAAAAGATTGAAAATGTATTGGTACAATTTAAACGTGATAAAAACATTTTTCCCCAAAGGGGGAACCCAAGCAAAGAAGCACACATGTACATGTATCATAATATAGCTAATATCACAAACGGCATCACCCCACTACACATAGAATACCATCCATGAAGTGAATGAATGATGATGAGTAGTGGGAATATCCAACGCGTTTCAATATATGTATGAAAATATAATCTTCTTCAGGGACTGATGCCACTTCTGAAAATACAGAGTAAAATATGAATGCATATTGAAATCCTCATGGATAAATATGGAACATGAGAAACATTTTAAATTTATTCAAAAATAGAAAACTTACATATCAAGTATATTATTGGAAAGGGCATGCCTTCAACACTGATGATCATCTTTCAAGTCTGCAGAAAATATGTCTTTCATCACATATGGGGGTCATAAATCCCAAAGGGGCACACAAAACATGGAACAGGGGGGAGACACAAAGTTTACAATTGGAAAAACTGGGAAAGAAAGGGGGAATTGTAATCATTTGTATATCAGATATATAGTATGACATATATATCATTGAACACCTCCCTGGGGTTCCCCCAAGCCACCAGGGAAAAGAGGGGGAGAAAACCCTGTAAAAGGAATGCACCCAATCCCAGGGAAAAGGGAAACCCTAACAAGAGGGAATTTATACCCAATCACTGAGAAAATGTGCCTCCTAAATCTGAGGTAGTAAGCACGAAAACATATATAGATTGTGAAGTAAATACTTACTTGAACAAACTCTCATATGTGTTCAGCCCAAAGGGATGAAGAAGAGTGACCGCAAGAAATCCGCACTGCACCTGCACACAAGAACTGCCACGTAGCAGATCTGATGGTGATGGATGTGAGCGCAATGATGTCACCCGCAAGAAAGCGGGAAGACGTCATATGCACCACAATGAGATGGACGCGGTCTGCAGGCCACACAATGGGGAATAGGTGTAAGAGGAAACATCCTCAGCACCTAATGGGGCCGAGCTCCATTCTAAAAAATGGACATACATATCCAGGAATGGAAGCTTTAAAAGAGGTTCCACCCAGTGAAAGAGGGAACACCAAAAAATGTCCCTAAATGACTGGGGAGAAACAAAGTAGCCCTATAATGCAAATATAGCATATGGGCTTGGGTGTGCCGGATATGTATTGAGACTTGCAGACAAAAAATGAACATATTGGCGAAGAGGATGCCCCCTCCATTACAAATCAAAAAATAGGAAAAAGATTGATAATACCAAATATATATAAAGCCAAAAAAACCCATAACAAATGTTAATAGGCATATTATAATAGTATTGAAAACACCAATAGATATAGCCACTTAAATTCAACACACAGGACACATGGGTAGGAAGGAATTCCCAGTAGGGGAGTATGACAGATAAATATATCCAGAAAACAGCCAAAAATCAGCCAAATATTAGCCCAAAGAGTATATCAGCCAAGTATATCAGTCAGTAATGGGTTGTCCCAATATCGGCTAAATATCAAACAGAAAAATATGGTCAGATATCCACCGGCAAACTATGGCTTACATAATTAAAGGCACAGCAGAGTTTAGTTTGAAAATAAACATTGGGGTCCCAAGATGGATATGGTAATAGGGTGCAATCCTGAACCTCAGTCAATTTTCCAAAAGGTCTGAAGCTTTCAGCTTCATTTAAACCGGGGGGGGGGGGGGGGTAGTGGCATTTAGATATCTAATCCAGCACATTTCACGCTGGAGTGCTGGAGTAGAATCTTATTCTAGTCCCCTCCCCTCATTGCAATATTTACTCGAGCCAGCACTGTGAAATTCACCTTAGGCACTCTATATCCATGCCTCTTGGCCACATGTCTGCCAAGGGGAAGGTATAGATTGCCAATTCGCATACTATGCATATGTTGACTAACTTGTTGTCCAAGCTCCAGTCGTGTTGTGCCTACATATAAGGCACCGCAAGAACATTGTAATAGTTAGACCACATCCTGTGTCGTTGACACGGAAACGCTCCTCATTTGGTAGAGTAAAGAAAGTCCTCTTCCCAATAGACATGTGCTCACTGAAATATTTCATTTCGGAATTTCGTTTTCATCCGAAAAATTAATTTATTTAGTTACTCCCAAAATTCGTTTTTATTTATTTTGTTTCATTTAAAAATGCATTCGTCCAAAAATCTGAAATAATTAAGGTTGAATCTGTCATTGAAGGCTTATGGTGTCTGTTGAATGTTCTAAGAAGATTCGACGGAGCAGTTCAAACTGTACGATGCCGCAATCATACATTTCCGTTCGAATATTCCACCTACAAGCTATTGTAGAATTCTAATGTTGTATGATATTATTACTAGTCAACCAACATTAGAATTCTTCTATAGCCTATGGGCGGAGCATTTGACCATAAATGTCCACTCGCGGCGACTGCTTCGTCGAATCTTCATGTCGAATCTTTTCTCTCTATGTTGAATAATCTTGGACTAATAGAGTTAGGTAAGGCACATTCGACCTTTCTTGCTATTGTCTCTATAATGTTGAATCTTTTCTCTCTATGTAGAATAATCTTGGACTAATAGTGCTAAGGTTAGGCACATTCGACCACAGGTTCGATGGACACAGATCGCTATTGTCAGCATCATGTTGAATCTCCTATCTATATCGAACTGTTGTTGCAACGAAAATGAAAACAAAGCATTTGTTTATGTCGGATCTTTCAGTTTTTGGATTCTGCACGATCATTATTGTTTGTTAAAACCATAACGAAAATACCCGAAATTCGGACGAAAATGCATTCGGTCGAAAACGAATGCACATGTCTACTTCCCAATTACCTCACAAAAAGAATAGGCCCCACAGGGGAAAGTGCCCCAGGTTTTACATGAGTCCTTTCTCAAACTACCTCTATATTTGCTTTGTGTGAGCATCTCACCAATGAATCCTGCTTTCCTAAAAGTAATTTGTGGATAAGGAGTAACTAAACTTTTAAGCATCGGATCCTCAGTGAGAATTGACCAATGCTTCGAAAGAATTTTCCTCACACTTGCATGTTCATTAGAGTATCGCATAATAATCCTGGTTACATCATCTTTTTTCTTTGCCTTAAAGATAAGATCTTGTCTATTTCTATCCTTCACTCGATTAAAAGCCTTCTTGAGAGAAGATTTAGTATAACCTCTAGTTAACAACCTTTTGCTTAATTCGTTAGCTTCCTGTTGGAAAGCTTCAAAAGTAGTGCAATTGCATCTTAATTGTAAAGATTGACTGAAGGGTATGGACTTCCCTAATGGTTCAGGATGGAAACTGCCCGCGTGCAATAAAGTGTTGCCGGAAGTCTCCTTCCTGAATAGACTACTGATTAGTCTACCATCCTGATTCTTTGAGATGCTAATATCCAAGAAATTGATTTTATGATGATCATAGACCATTGTAAAAAATAAATTAAAATCATTGTGATTCATTTGATGCAAGCATTGTTTTAAAGTGTCTTCTGCACCATCCCACACAAGAAATATGTTGTCTATGTATCTTTGCCACATGACGACATGTAGGTGGTCAATTGATCATCTAACAAAAAGGCTTTTTCCCCACTTCCCCAGGTACAGGTTGGCGTATGAGGGGGCACAGCCTGTCCCCATAGCCACACCCTGTACCTGGAGGTAGTGGGAACCCTTGTACATGAACACATTGTGTATCAAAATAAAGTCCAACATTTGGAGTATAAAGTTATTAAATTTCCATTCATTTGTGGATCTTTGCTGTAATATGCAGCCAATAACTGTGACTCCTAGGTCATGGGGGATGCTATTGCATAAAGATTCGACATCTATTGTTACTAGACTTGCCGATTCAAAAATTTCCATGTTCTCCAGAATTTGTAGTAAATGGATTGTGTCTTTGGTATAAGACGCCAATTCCATTACATGTGGTCTTAGATGTTGATCATTGACTTGGTTAATCCCCTCTGAGATGCAACCATTACCAGAAATAATGGGTCTCCCAGGGGAATTTGTGATGTCCTTATGCTTCTTCGGAAGGGAATACATGGTAGGTGTATGCGGGTGTCTAGGGCGAATGAATTCCCACATTTCACTTGTTAAAACATGTGCTTCATCTATCAGCAAATAAAGCTCTTGGTTGAATTTATCAACCAAGGAAGACAAAATTTTTTGATAACATTTTCGGTTATTGAGGATCTTGAGACACATATTTTCATATATTACATTATCCCTCATTACAATGTTGCCACCCTTATCGGACCCCTTAATGGTTAATTCAACATTCTCCCTTAGAGATTTCAATGCCAATTGTTGTTCCGAATTTAGGTTATTAATTGTCGTGTCCTTTTTTATTGCCTCTATTTCTTTAGTTGTTTGTTTGACAAACAATGCTAGGGCCGGATTCTGATTCAAAGGAGGAAATTTGTGTGATTTCCTCTTGAATTTATTTTTATTCCGATCAAAGTCTTATTTCTCCTCTTCATTGTCTTCACTGTCCAAGTCGTCTTCCCAGACATCATCAGACAGTTCATTTTCCTGCAGCAGCAGATTAAGCTCACGTAGTGCCCTAAAATCAGCAGCTGTGAGATCAGGAGTATTAGCCTCCTCCTGTACAGACAGCCTACAGTTCATACTTTTGAATAATAGATTTCTTTCTTTAACTGTTTCAAAACTATCCAAACTTTCATTGGGACAGAAAGACAGTCCCAAGGAAAGCGCCTGACCCTCAGCCTCAGTGAGTGTATGTGATGATAAATTAATTACATTTAATTGTCCTTCTGAGTGATTTTTGCTGCAGTAGGTTCCTGCTCCTTCTGCAGTGTAGGTGGCTGAATTGTGTTGATTTTGTCTAAAAAATCATCTAATTGTGTTTCTGTTTTGGGCATTGTCCCAGAATCCTTTTGAATTTTACTAACTTTACCTTTACCTGTATTGGAACCCTTAGTGCCTTCATTATTAATTTGAGTGTGTCTTGAAGACCCACCACCTTTACCTTCACGTGCTGGATGCATTGGTTGAGTTTCTGTGGTCTGTTTCTTGTTGACATGTTGTACTTCCCCCTCCATGTCCTGTTGTTTAGCAAAAGGACCCTTTCCTTTTCTAAAGTGGCGATCTGTACAGGAGGAAGCTGAAGAGAAGGCATTAGACGGTGTATCAGAATAGTAATCATTTTTATTATTAGTATCCTGATTTTTATTAAATTTTTTATTTTTATTTTTAAAATTCTTATCTTGGTGCCATCTGTATGCTCGGCCCTCTCCAAAAGCATACTTATCTCTCCAATATTTATTTTCCTTCTTCTGGAGAATGGTTTTACCAAATTCCTTCAAATGATCTCTTCGAGGTTATTGTAATCCTCATGTATTTTTAAAGGAGTGAGTTGAGCATACAGAGCACCAATCTCCACATTCAGATTTTTGAATTGTTGTCTATACTAATTTTGCAAGAGCATCATTAAATTTTTAGAACACTCATTTAGCTTATTAGTTATTTTAAGATTATTTGTGATATGATCAATAATAAGCTTTAAAAGGCCCTGGGGAAAAACAAAACCACCGACACAAAAGAGGTTCCACCCAGTGAAAGAGAGAACACCAAAAAATGTCGCTCAATGACTGGGGAGAAACAAAGTAGCCCTATAATGCAAATATAGCATATGGGCTTGGGTGTCCCGGATATGTGATGAGACTTGCAGACAAAAAATGAACATATTGGCGAAGAGGATGCCCCCTCCATTACAAATCAAAAAATAGGAAAAAGATTGATAATACCACATCTATATAAAGCTGAACAAAACAACATAACAAATAGGCATATTATAATAGTATTGAAAACCCCAATAGATATAGCCATGTTAATACAACACACAGGACACATGGGTAGGAAGGAAAAATGGGGGGAAAATGTTTTTATCATGTTTAAATTGTACCAATACGGGGGGCGTGTCCAAGATGGCGACGGTGTAAGACGCTTGATCAGGGAGCTCTGCAGCCATCGCGGGGAATCTATCCTGTTAACCCATCCTGCCAAGCCTTTTAACCATCTGAACCCTCTCCCGACCTCCTCCTGCGGATGCGGACACGGAGCCGGCGACGTTTTGATCACCACAGGCCGAGCAATACCCAGAGTAACTCAGGCAGCGCGGCTGTCCACGTGGGGAAGGTGAGCAACATGGCGACGCAGACGGACGGCCAGAGCCTGCTCTCACGGATCAGAGCAATTTCACGGCTCTGATGCAAGCCATCACGGGCTGCCAATCTTCCTTGTCCACACTAACTACCAAGATAGACACAGTGCAATTGGAAATTGGTCTCATTAGACAAGACTTTGAGAAGGTGCGGCACCGGGTGACAGAGGTGGAACGCAGAGTGGGCGATACAGAAGACGTGGTCAGAGATCACTCGGCCTCCCTGCATACCCTACAGGTGAGGGTGAAGCATCTGGAAGCACGGGCCGAAGATTCCGAAAATCGGAACCGACGCAATAATCTGCGGATTATAGGACTCCCTGAGGGGTCGGAGGGCTCAGATGCGTCTGCCTATACTGAACGGCTGCTTCGCTCACTGTTCCCGCAAGCAGCTTTCTCTCAGTTTTTTGCAATCGAGAGGGCCCATAGGATGCCGCTGACCCGAGGTCCCCCTGGATCCCCACCTCGCACATTTATATTCAGGCTGCTGAACTTTAGAGACCGGGACCTGATACTGCGCGAGGCTCGCAAGATGGCGGAGGTTCGACACGAGGCGGCCCGCCTTATGTTCTTCCCGGACTTTTCGGTAGATACTCAAAAACAGCGCAAGTCGTTCGACGCGGTGAAGCAGGCTCTCAGAAACAAGGGACTGCGATACAGCATGCTATTCCCCGCCCGACTTCGTGTCCAGGATGGTGAAAGCGTCAGGTTCTTCACTTCCCCCAACGAGGCCCTGCAATGGCTGAACACCTTGGCCCACCGCTAGAAGAGCTGCCTGCTTTGACACCAGGTAACTGTTTATTGCGGCAGCCTTGACCTAGGAAACCCTGTCGGATGAGTAAAGTTCTCCTGACATAGTTTTTCTCTATGCCAAGCAGCCAAAGCATACAAGATTTACTGTCTGAGGAAGAGCAGGGGGATGTTTGCTGGATCGCTTTCACTTACTTACCCTGCCACCTGCTAGTTACTCAGATAGATAGACATCATCTCTGTTGGAGACAAGCATCAATGACTTTTCTGTTCTTCCTACTTTTTTCCCTTATTTTTCTTGTTTTCTGAGGATCCTTTTTTCTGTACCTCTGTGGATCCAGAGACATTTGCTGAATAGCGGGTCCAATGTGCCATACTCCCCTCCTCAAGGTAACAGTCGATCTGACAGAGAGGTATAACTCCTCCACTGCCTAGGGTATATAGAGGGAGAGAACTGCTGAACAAACGGCCCTGATCCTGGCTAACGGCTTGGTTCAATATTGGTCATGCCTGGTACCTGAGCCACGGAATGCAACGAACTTGCTTAGCTCAACCAACCTAACTTTCCTTTTGTAATTTCTATTTTCTGATCTGCAATTTATTTTTGGTCTAGGAGAAAACGGAACTTCCCTATATTTTAATTTTCTCTAAAAAAAGTTTTTCTTTTTCTCTTTTTGGGGGGGAGGGGGGGAAATGACGGGAACGCAAATTTTCAAGTTTGTGCCCCTGGCTTCGGCCAGGTGAAATCTCTGTGGACTCCCGCTTGATGGCGGCATCTCCTTCAGATTGAGACTGATATACCTTTTGAGTGGTGGATTTCTACCACGCGTCCTCTAAGTTCATGACCCCGATTGGTCAATGATCATAATCAGTTATTGGGAACAAGCACACTTTGGTTTGGGGGGTGTGCGGGGTGGGGGGAGGGGATTAAGTTTGGAAGGGTACTGTTATGATAGTTACACACAGGAATGTATGTTGTATAGATACAATGGTTTAGGAGGATGGATATTAATCAGAATGTCAATCTCAAATGCGTTGTGGGGTAGGGGGTGGATCTGTTTCCCTCGGGACCCGGGTGCACTTCCCCTTCAGTCTGCCTCAAATTATCTCAAAATCCCATGGCTCCTATTACATTAATCTCTTGGAATGTTCGGGGGATGAACTCTCGCATCAAGAGATCCCTAGTTTTTAACTTTCTTAAAATGCACCGCCCTGATATCTGTATCTTGCAAGAGACCCACCTCACTGGGGGCCGGGTCCTCGGTCTTAAAAAACCGTGGGTAGGACATTACTACAATGCCACATTCTCCACATATGCTAGGGGGGTAAGCGTCTTAGTACATAAAAACTTATCATTTACACTGTTGGACCTGCACCTGGACCCCGAGGGCAGATATGTAATACTACATGCAGTTGTTGCAAATGTGCCCATGGTGATAGTGGGACTGTATATACCCCCTCCGGCATCGCTACTGATACTTCACAAAATTATGAAGTGTATAGCAGGTTACCCCACGGATAAGGTACTGTTAGCGGGGGATTTTAACATGCCTCCGTGTCCACATGTGGACAAGTTGGTGTCAGAGGCGACCACAGAGTCCTCGCTATCCAGATGGGCTACTACTTTTGGTCTTACAGATGTCTGGCGGTGGAAAAACCCCCTGTTAAGATCATATACCTGCCAGTCTGCCTCCTATAGGGCCATGTCCCGCATTGACCTGGTACTCGCCATGAGTGCCATCTTGGCGATGGTGCGGGAGGTCTCCCACTTGCCTAGGGGTATATCGGACCACTCTCCGGTCCTGCTCCGTTTGAGGATGGCCCCTGCCCCCACTGACTGTCTGTGGCGCTTGTTCCGGTTTTGGGTATCAGATGAACGTGTAGCTGCTGATGCGGAGGTGGCAGTGCGGGAGTTCTGGACTGATAACCCGCCTGCTACGACACCCGCAACTAGCTGGGAGATGTTCAAATACCATGCTAAAGAACATTATCAAAAGGCCATAGATCTCACAAGATGTCAGACTAGGGCAGCTCTGATGCAGGCTGAACAGAGGGCTACGGATTTAGAAGCTCAGTATACGGTTAGCGGGGATGAGGCCTATAGAAAAGACCTGCAGTGTGCTATGAGAGAGGTTGTGTTACTTCGAACATCGGCCACCAAAAAACTATTACTACATCAAGCGCAGCGTATATTTGAGCAGGGGGAGCGGACCGGGCGTCTATTAGCGTGGCTATCTAAGGAGCAAGCGGTCTCAACTAATGTGGCCAATATTAAAGATGCTTCGGGGCGGTTATTGTCGGACCCCCGAGATATTAATACCTGTTTTGCGTTGTATTACAGGGACCTATATACGTCCAGGGTGGGATACTCCGCCGTTGATCTTCAAACATATGTTGAGGCCATTAAATTGCCATTCCTATCGGAAACAGCTCGCAAGCGTCTAGATGCTCCAATAACACTCAAAGAGCTCCAAAGTGCTATAGGATCCCTTCAAGCGGGAAAAACCCCAGGGGATGATGGATTCCCTGTTGAAGGCCCACGCTGAGACCCTTGCTGTCAGGCTGCTGGAGGTCCTCTCCGCTTCCTTTGAATCTGCTTCTCTGCCCCCTTCCATGTCAAGAGCTGTGATTGTGGTCATTCCCAAACCTGGCAAGGATCCCAAATTATGCTCTTCGTACAGACCCATCTCGCTCCTCAACGTGGATGCGAAGATCCTTGCAAAGGTTCTGGCTACCAGACTCAATGCAGTTATCTTGTCGCTAGTTCATGGAGACCAAACAGGCTTCATGCCGGGCAAGGGTACAGATATTAATCTACGGAGACTATTTACTGTACTAATGAGACCGGCTGCTGAAGGGGGGGCCAGCGTTGTGGCCTCCCTGGACGCAGAAAAAGCCTTTGACTCGGTGGAGTGGGAATACCTATGGCTAGTACTACAAAAGTTTGGGATAGGACCTAACTTTGTAAAGTGGTTACGACTGCTCTATTCAGGTCCAACAGCCAGAATTCATACAAATGGCATCCTATCTTCCTCTATTCCCCTCCACCGAGGCACCGGGCAGGGCTGCCCGCTCTCACAGGCCCTCTTTGCTTTGGCGATCGAGCCGCTGGCGATACTACTTAGAGCATCTACGGAGATGGGGGGTATCTCATTCCCTCCCCTGATAGAAAAAGTATCACTCTACGCGGATGATATGCTGCTGTACCTATGTGACGCCCAACAATCATTAAAAGCCACTCTGACTATCATTGACAGATTTGGAAGGTTCTCTGGGGTCAGGGTGAACTGGGAGAAATCTCTCCTGCTCCCCCTGATGGATGCTCCGCCGCCGGCTGGCCCACCTCTCCCTCTTAAAAGAGTGACGAAATTCAAATATTTAGGCATTAACATACAGACAGATCCGAAACAGTATCTAATAGACAACGTATACCCTATTCTTCAACAGTTTATCCAGCGTTGTTTGGTCTGCAAAACGTTGCCGCTGACCCCGGTCGGGAGGGTAAATCTTATCAAAATGTCCTTCCTTCCTAAATTTTTATATGTTTTTCGCCACACTCCAATTCCCATCCCTAACTCGTTTTTTGTAAAGCTAGACCAAGCTATTACCTCTTTCCTGTGGGCGGGGACAACACCCAGAGTGCCAAACAAACACTACAGCTATCGCTTTCAGAGGGTGGCCTCTCCCTCCCAAATTTTAAAAAATATTACTGGGCGGCAGTGTTGGTCTCGGTAAGGTGGTGGTTTACTCAGGATAATACCAACCCAGCGGTAAACCTAGAGGCAGCGATTCTTGGCTCATACTCTGAGCTCAGTAATTTGGTCTATAGAGGTCCGAGGTACAGTCCCCAAGTCACATCACATATGAAAACGACAATTAAGGTATGGCAGCAGGTTTCTCACTATTTCAATGACAGGCGGGCTGTCTCTCCATATACTCCGCTGTGGGGCAACCCAACAATGCCGCATTTCCAATCTGTCCCGGACCCTCAGGTCTGGGCCAGATACGGTGTCCGGACATTAAGGGATATTTTCAAGGAGGGGCAGCTTCTCTCATTTGTAGAGCTAAAGGAGAAGTTCAGCCTCCCCCCATGGATGTTCTTCCAGTTTTTGCAGCTCAGACATGCGGCCCGGGCGCAATTTCCGGAGGGGGTGGAACTAGTGATTCACTCGGTTGAGTCCCTACTGATAGCTAAAGACATAGATCGTACGCTGTCCTCTATATATCTTAGGCTTACCTGCAAAGCTGCCTCTGGAACACTTACACTATTTAACAAATGGCATTCAGATATCCCGACTCTGACTGAAGAGGATTGGTCAGAGGGACTGCAGCAGTGCATACCATTTATGATCTCGGCCAGAGATAGATTCACCCAGCTAAAGTTTTTGCACAGGGTGTACTACACCCCGCATAGACTTTCCTCTATATACCCAGGATCGGATGATACTTGCCCTAAATGCAGACAGACGGTGGGGACCTTTTTTCATGTGGTTTGGTCATGCCCTATAGTGCAGAATTATTGGACCACGGTGGTGGCGGAGGTTAACGGAGTGGCGGGATTACATCTAGAGGTAGATCCGCTTATCTTTCTCCTGGGCATTACTGACAATTTGGCCACAGCAAAATAAACAAAACTGTTTGTGTTTTACACAGCTTATTATGCCAGGAAAGAGATATTAATGCGCTGGAAGTTAGGGGATCCTCCCATGGTGGGGGCATGGAGGGCCCAGGTTAATGCGGCATTGCCACTATATAAACTTACTTATATGGGAAGAAATTGTCCTCAAAAGTTCGACAAGATCTGGGCGGCCTGGGTTGAAGCGAGACACCTCACCATATAGATGTTTTCGGGAGCCCCTTCCCAGGGGGCCTTTGGAAAAAAGGCAGACATGGTGTTTCTGACATCGGCTCGGGTGTTTAGGGGGTTTGGAAATACTGAATCTGCAGAAGTGTGGGGGTAGCTTGCCCTCCTGCACTTTCAGATACCTGCCCTACATGGCACCTTTTCCCTTTTTCCCATTTCTCTTGTTGGCAGAGAGTCCCTGGTGGAGACGGGTGGTTTCTAAACGAAAAGGGGTGCATAGCCTAAAAAGACTACAGTCTGCTAAGGTGTTTGTGAAAATCATTGGGGAATAAGAATGCTATGTAGGTAAACAGATTGGGGGGAAGATGCATAGACGACTCATGTTCCTATAGCGCATGGTTATTAGACCTCAATATGTACCACTGTGAATCTGGTTCTATGGATATTTTTGTATAAGATAATTAATCTGATTTCTCAAGTGTACTGTATTTTCTATTTCAATAAACATTACCTGTGTTAAAAAAAAAAAAATTGTACCAATACATTTTCAATCTTCTTATGAATATATATACAATCTCCATTTTCTATAATTGCCTTAAAGATCCCATTCTTGAGGAATTTCATATTTCCGATCTACAATCTATTGCATATTCATGTGAATTCCTCTATCTATTGATATGTTATATACAACAGAAACTGTATGTATAATTGTTATGCTCAAATGTTACTTCAATAAAACCTTATTGTGTCACAGAATTTAATGAATGTGTGGGAATCTTCAGAACGTACGTTTACAGACTTCAAGATAATTTACATTAATAGAAGTAGGCTAGAAATATTTGATATACAAAAGTTTGCCCATACATATGCTTTAACTTCTGCCCTCTAACATGACCAAGATACTGTTCTCCTTAACTTCTGGTCCAGTGTTACTTTTGGCACCAAACTGCAGCAAGAGTGTGACACCATTGCTGAAACAAGCCCAGAACTGTATAAAGTGTTAAAATGTTTTGGTCTTTTTTTGGTGTAAAAGGTCACATAGACATAAAAGGGTAGATTGAATCCTTCATCCCTATTGGCTATAAGCCGAACTGCCCGGTTTGAGACAGTTACAGGGAACTTCAGAGAAGCTTGGATGTGAAAATCAATAGGAGTTAAATATTTCAAATTACAAATGCCCATTTCCTGGGCAAAGGTGTGTCAAAAAATACCATGGGCTTAGGGGGTGAGCACTGCTAAGATGAACACGTACAAATGCAAAACATTTTTTTATAGAATCCATTCAGCCAGGAGTACTGATTTCTTATGGGTGTCCGAATCCTGCCCGCGAATGGGCACATATACAGAAAGTGCTGTAGCAGCACTGACATTTACAAAGGCAAAAAAAAAAGCTTGCTGAGTTCCCTAAGCTGTCATCAGCTATATAAGGTATATGGTTGGGTATTATAGAAGTGGTATTTGGGAAAGCATGTGAGAGAAAAATATTACATAACCTGGACACTATGTGAGGGCATGTATGCATAAGGCCTCAAAATTCTCTATTGAGCATGCTCAAGGTGGTGAGCTTGGTATAGAAACGTACAGTATCTCACAAATGTGAGTACACCCCTCACATTTTTGTAATTATTTTATCTTTTCACATGGAAACACTGAAGAAATTACACTTTGTTACTGTGTAAAGTAGTGAGTGTACAGCTTGTATAACAGTGTAAATTTGCTATCTTCTCAAAATAACTCAACACACAGCCATTAATGTCTAAACCGCTGGCAACAAAAGTGAGTACACCCCTAAGCGAAAATGTCCAAATTGGGCCCAATTATCCTTCCCCCCCCGGTGTCATGTGACTAGTTGGTGTTACAAGGTCTCCGGTGTGAATCGAGAACAGGTGTGTTAAATTTGGTGTTATCGCTCTCACTCTTTCATACTGGTCACTGGTAGTTCAACATGGCACCTCATGGCAAAGAACTCTCTGGGGATCTGAAAAAAAATTTTTTGCTTTACATAAAGATGGCCTAGGCTATAAGAATATTTGGCAAGACCCTGAAACTGAGCTGCGGCATGGTGGCCAAGACCATACAGTTGGTTAACAGGACAGATTCCATTCAGAACAGGCCCCGCCATGGTCAACCATAGATGAGTGTACATGCTCAGCGTCATATCCAAAGATTGTTTTTTGGAAATAGACGTACGAGTGCTGCCAGCATTGCTGCAGAGGTTAAAGGGGTGGGGGGTCAGCCTGTCAGTGCTCAGACCATACGCCGCACACTGCATCAAATTGGTCTGCATGGCTGTCATCCCAGAAGAAGCCTCTTCTAAAGATGATGCACAAGAAGGCCGGCAAACAGTTTGCTGAAGACAAGCAGACTAAGGACATGGATTACTGGAACCATGTCCTGTGGTCTGATGAGACCAAGATAAAATTATTTGGTTCAGATGGTGTCAAGCGTGTGTGGCGACAACCAGGTGAGAAGTACAAAGACAAGTGTGTCCTGCCTACAGTCAAACATGGTGGTAGGACTGTCATTGTCTGGGGCTGCATGAGTGCTGCCGACACTGGGGAGCTACAGTTTATTGAGGGAACCATAAATACCAACATGTACTGTAGGGATGAGCCGAAACCCCCCCCGGTTCGGTTTGCAGCAGAACATGCGAACAGGCAAAAAATTTGTTCGAACAAACGACCAATGTTAAAGTCTATGGGACACAAACGTGAAAAGTTATTGCCATAAAAAGTGTTTGGGGACCTGGGTCCTGCCCTAGGGGACATGCATCAATGCAAAAAAAAGTTTTAAAAATGGCCGTTTTTTCGGGAGCAGTGATTTTAATAATGCTTAAAGTGAATCAATAAAAATTAAATTTTCCTTTAAATATCATGCCTGGGGGGTGTCTATAGTATGCCTGTAAAGTGTCACAGTTTTCCCGTGTTTAGAACAATACCACAGCAAAATGACATTTCTAAAGGAAAAAAAAGTAATTTAAAACTGCTTGCAGCTGTCATGTATTGTCGGGTCCCGGCAATATAGATGAAAATTATTGAAAAAAATGGCATGGGTTTTCCCAACCAGTTCGTTACCAGGCCCTTTGGGTCTGATATGGATATTAAGCTGAACCCAGCACCCAAATTTAAATAAAAAAATGGCGTGGGGGGTCCCCCAGGCACTATATACTCTAAACAGTATATATACTATACGGCTTGCCCTATATACTCTGCAGCAAATTGGGCCTTAGGTGTTGGTGGTACCAGAACACTGTAAGCCCTCACAGTTACTCTTGGTGAGCACAGGAACGGGGCCTGCTGTGAAATACTATATCAAAAATTGTAATTACATGCCCCTGTTAAACAGGGGCAGAAAAATTGGGCATTTGTTGGTGGTGGTGGTGGCACCAGAACACTGTAAACCCTCACAGTTAAATTTGTTGGGCGCAGGAATGGGTCCTGCTGTGAAATATTATATCAAGATGTGGAATTACATGCCCCTGTTAGACAGGGGCAGAAAAATTAGGCCTTTGGTGGTGGTGGTACTAGAACACTGTAAGCCCTCAAAGTTAATCTTGTTCGTTGCAGGAATGGGCCCTGCTATGAAATATTATATCAAAAATTGTAATTACATGCCCCTGTTAAACAGGGGCAATAAAATTGGGCCTTGGGTGGTGGTGGTGGTGCCACAACACTGTAACCCCTCACAGATACTCTTGTTGGATGCAGGGATGGGCCCTGCTGTGAAATATTATATCAAAAATTGTAATTACATGCCCCTGTTCAACAGGGGCAGAAAAATTGGGCCTTGGGTGGTGGTGGTGGTGCCACAACATTGTAACCCCTCACAGATACTCTTGTTGGGTGCAGGAATGGGCCCTACTGTGAAATATTATTTTAAAAATTGTAATTATATGCCCCTGTTGAACAGGGGCAGAAAAATTGGGCCTTAGGCAGTGGTGTTAGTTCCCTAAACCAAAAATATTGGAAACTAGCATCATCAAGATTGAGGAGGAATAAGATAGCTCCAACAATACTGAACCCTGTCCTGCATCCTTCCCAGCTGCCAGAAGAGTTACCAGTGCGCCGTGAACGAAAGGTAAAGTCCCTGCCCATGCCTGCTGGACCATGAGTCAGCGGTAATATGCACCTTACTGCTGACCGCCCTGTCCATCAAGGCCAAAACATTACCTTCCACATGCCGGTAGAGAGCCGGAATGGCCTTCCGTGAAAAGAAATGCGTTTTGGATCCTGCCATTGAGGTACATCACATTCCACAAATTCACGAAAGGGGGCAGAGTCTACTAGCTGAAAAGGCATCAGTTGCAGTGCTAGCAATTTGGCCAAGCTAGCATTCAGATGCTGAGCATGTGGATGGCTGGGATTGAATTTCTTTTTACGGTTCAGCAACTGGGTTAGAGAAATTTGATTGGGATGCACTGCTAGCAGATTGGCTGCAAGTACCTGGGACACCTATTGCTATACCTTCATTCCTCTCCGTGCAGGTTTTTGAGAGGACTGGAGGTATAGTGGGATTGGAGATCCCAGATGAGGAGCAAGGAGAAGTCTGCCTTTTTATTTGATGCGGGTCTTTCAAGTGCTGTTGCCAATGGACTGCATGGCAGGTTGTCATATGTCTGGTCAAGCATGTGGTTCCCAAGCGGCTGCTGTTCTGGCCATGCTTGATTCTCTTCATACATAGGTTGCAAACAGCAAGGGTGGGGTCTGCTGCACACATGTCAAAAAAGTCCCACACCAAGGAACTTTTAAAAGTCAGCGGGGATTCAGCAGCCCCCTGCACCTGCAGAGCTCTGCGTTGTGATGCAATAGGGTGGCTGCCCTTAAGCTGCCCCCTAGAGGACATCCTGCCTCGTTGGAGTTGTGCCTCCTCCTCCATCTTCCTCTCTTCTCACAGGCACCCAAGTGGCAGTATGCTGCAGCTGGGGGAACATGACTGCCAGTTTCTTGTCCTTTTTGGACACCCCCTCTCTCTAGGCTCACGTTTCATGTGTTCTCCCTTCCTCAACCTGGGAACCAACATCAGAGCCTTCAAATCGCTGCACATGCTCCAGCAGCATGTACCCAACACTAGTCAAATAGTTCTGGGGACTCCTCCATGCATGATGGTGGGGCTATGGAAGGAGTGACTGTGGACAAGGATGGAATGGGCTGCTTTGGCAGCTGCATTGGAAGGCAAACTACTCTGAGCCTGGGTGACAGAGGATGAGGAGGATGAGGACAGCTTTGTTATCCACTCCATCAACTCTTCTGCATGTTCTGGCTCAATAACACGGCCAGCAGCAGGAAAAAAGGACAAGCGTGCCCCACGGCCACCTGCAGAGGATGTATCATGTCCATGGCTAGCACTGACTGTAGACACAGAGGCTGCTTGCCCTCTTTTAGTGGCCTGTGAGCATCTGCCTCTCCTTGGTGGCCTTCCGGACATGATGTATATTTTGTTTTGCAACACCACACTATACTGTATTAGATGCTGTGTACATCACCAGAAGTTTAGTAGAAACTCTACATACTGTATTAGATACTGTGTACACCGCCTGCACTGTATTAGCAACTGTACTATGGCTGCACTGTATTTTATACTGTGTACACCACCAGATGTGTAGTAGAAACTGTACACACTGTATTAGATACTCTGTACACTGCCTGCACTGTATTAGCAACTGTACTATGGCTTCACTGTATTGTGTACTGTGTACACCACCACAAGTGTAGTAGAAAATGTATACACTTTATTAGATACTGTGTACACCACCAGAAAAGTAGTAGAGTAGTAGAAACTGTACCACGGCTGCACTGTATTGTGTACTGTGTACACCACCATAAGTGTAGTAGAAACTGTACACACTGTATTAGATACTGTGTACGCTGCCTGCAATGTATTAACAACTGTACTATGGCTGCACTGTATTGTGTACTGTGTATACCACCAGAAGTGTAGTAGAAACTGTACACACTGCATTAGATACTGTGTACACCACCAGAAAAGTAGTAGAAACTGTACTATGGTTGCACTGTATTGTGTACTGTGTACACCTCCAGAAGTGTAGTAGAAACTGTACACACTGTATTAGATACTGTATACACCGCCTGCACTGTATTAGCAACTGTACTACGGCTGCACTGTATTGTGTACTGTGTACACCACCAGAAGTGTAGTAGAAACTGTACACACTGTATTAGATACTGTGTACGCTGCCTGCAATGTATTAACAACTGTACTATGGCTGCACTGTATTGTGTACTATGTACACCCCCAGAAATGTAGTAGACACTGTACCCACTGTATTAGATACTGTGTACACCACCAGAAAAGTAGTAGAAACTGTACCACGGCTGCACTGCATTGTGTACTGTGTACACCTCCAGAAGTGTAGTAGAAACTGTACACACTGTATTAGATACTATGTACAGCACCTGCACTGTATTAGCAACTGTACTATGGATGCACTGTATTTTATACTGTGTACATCACCAGAAGTGTAGTAGACACTGTACACACTGTATTAGATACTGTGTACACCGCCTAAACCAGTGTTTCTCCAGTCCTCAAGGCGCCCCAACAGGTCATGTTTTTAGGATTTCCCTCAGATGAAACAGCTGTGGTAATTACTAAAGCAGTGAAACTAATCAAATCACCTATGCAAAATAATGGAGAGCCTGAAAACATGACCTGTTGGGGCGCCTTGAGGACTGGAGTTGAAAAACACTGGCCTACACTGTAAAAACAATTGTACAAAGGCTGCACTGTATTGTGTACTGTGTACACCACCAGAAGTGTAGTAGAAGCTGTACACACTGTATTAGATACTGTGTACACCACCAGAAAAGTAGTAGAAACTGTACTATGGCTGCACTGTATTGTGTACTGTGTACACCACCAGTAGGGATGAGCTTCAAGTTGGAGTCGAACTCATGTTCGACTCAAACATTGGCTGTTCGCAAGTTCGCCGAACAGCGAACAATTTGGGGTGTTCGCGGCAAATTCGAATGCCGAGGAACACCCTTTAAAAGTCTATGGGAGAAATCAAAAGTGCTAATTTTAAAGGCTAATATGCAAGTTATCGTCATAAAAAGTGTTTGGGGACCCAGGTCCTGCCCCAGGGGATCAATGCAAAAAAAAGTTTTAAAAACGGCCGTTTTTTCAGGAGCAGTGATTTTAATAATGCTTAAAGTCAAACAATAAAAGTGTAATATCCCTTTAAATTTCGTACCTGGGGGGTGTCTATAGTATGCCTGTAAAGGGGCGCATGTTTCCTGTGTTTAGAACAGTCTGACAGCAAAATGACATTTTGAAGGATAAAACTTTTTAAAACTACCCGCGGCTATTGCATTGCCGACAATACACATAGAAGTTCATTGATATAAACGGCATGGGAATTCCCCAAAGGGGAACCCCGAACCAAAATTAAAAAAAAAAATGACGTGGGAGTCCCCCTAAATTCCATACCAGGCCCTTCAGGTCTGATATGGATATTAAGGGGAACCCCGGCCAAAATAAAAAAAAAATGACGTGGGGTTCCCCCTAAATTCCATACCAGACCCTTCAGGTCTGGTATGGATTTTAAGGGGAACCCCGCGCCAAAAAAAAAAAAAAAAAACGGCGTGGGGTCCCCCCAAAAATCCATACCAGACCCTTATCCGAGCACGCAACCTGGCAGGCCGCAGGAAAAGAGGGGGGGACGAGAGTGCGCCCCCCCCTCCTGAACCGTACCAGGCCACATGCCCTCAACATTGGGAGGGTGCTTTGGGGTAGCCCCCCAAAACACCTTGTCCCCATGTTGATGAGGACAAGGGCCTCATCCCCACAACCCTGGCCGGTGGTTGTGGGGGTCTGCGGGCGGGGGGCTTATCGGAATCTGGAAGCCCCCTTTAACAAGGGGACCCCCAGATGCCGGCCCCCCCCTGTGTGAAATGGTAAGGGGGTACAAAAGTACCCCTATCATTTCACTAAAAAACTGTCAAAAATGTTAAAAATGACAAGAGACAGTTTTTGACAATTCCTTTATTTAAATACTTCTTCTATCTTCGTCTGACAGTTCTTAAATAACGGAGCCTCCCCCCATGCCATGGGTGCGGAGCGGCCCGAGGAGAAGATAGAAGACGCCGCGGAGGAAATGCTGGACGAGAACGCCGGAGGAAGAACCAGAAGAGCCAGAAGAACCAGAAGAACCAGAAGATGAAGGAAGATAGAAGAAAGAAGAAGTATTTAAATAAAGGAATTGTCAAAAACTGTCTCTTGTCATTTTTAACATTTTTGACAGTTTTTTAGTGAAATGGTAGGCTTACCATTTCACACAGGGGGGGCCGGGATCTGGGGGTCCCCTTGTTAAAGGGGGCTTCCAGATTCCGATAAGCCCCCCGCCCGCAGACCCCCACAACCACCGGGATGAGGCCCTTGTCCTCATCAACATGGGGACAAGGTGTTTTGGGGGGCTACCCCAAAGCACCCTCCCAATGTTGAGGGCATGTGGCCTGGTACGGTTCAGGAGGGGGGGGGCGCACTCTCGTCCCCCCCTCTTTTCCTGCGGCCTGCCAGGTTGCGTGCTCGGATAAGGGTCTGGTATGGATTTTTGGGGGGACCCCACGCCGTTTTTTTTTTTTAATTTTGGCCGGGGTTCCCCTTAATATCCATACCAGACCTGAAGGGCCTGGTATGGAATTTAGGGGGACTCCCACGTCATTTTTTTTTTTTAATTTTGGTTCGGGGTTCCCCTTTGGGGAATTCCCATGCCGTTTTTATCAATGAACTTCTATGTGTATTGTCAGCAATGCAATAGCCGCGGGTAGTTTTAAATGAGTTTTTTCCTTCAAAATGTCATTTTGCTGTCAGACTGTTCTAAACACAGGAAACATGCGCCCCTTTACAGGCATACTATAGACACCCCCCGGTACGAAATTTAAAGGGATATTACACTTTTATTGCTTGACTTTAAGCATTATTAAAATCACTGCTCCTGAAAAAATGGCCATTTTTAAAACTTTTTTTACATTGATACATGTCCCCTGGGGCAGGACCCAGGTCCCCAAACACTTTTTATGACAATAACTTGCATATTAGCCTTTAAAATTAGCACTTGTGATTATTCATGTTCGTGTCCCATAGACTTTAACAGTGTTCGCGTGTTTGAACAAACTTTTTTCCTGTTCGCATGTTCTGGTGCGAACCGAACAGGGGGGTGTTCGGCTCATCCCTAACCACCAGAAGTGTAGTAGAAATTGTACACACTTTATTAGATTCTGTGTACACCGCCTGAAGTGTATTAGAAACAGTACACCACGGAATGCACTATCGATATAGGCTACACTGGATGCAGAGAATATATATATATATATATATATATATATATATATATATATATATATACTGTATATATATATATGACTGTATATATATATATATATTAATACACTCCATGCACTGACTGAATATAGAGTAAACACTGAATTTATAGTCTATGCTAAATGTGCAGAGTATGTATATATATATATATATATATATATATATATATATATATATATATATATATATATATATATATGTATCAAATACACTGCCACTAACTGAATAACCTGCCTGCTAAATCTAAATCAAGCTATTTCTCCGTCCACACCAACAACACTACACAGGGCTGCCGTGTAGGCAGTCTTATATAGTGTGAGGCGTGGACTTAGTCCCCCTGAGCCATGATTGGCCAAAGGCACCCTGCCTTTGGCCAATTATGGCTCTCTTAGCAGGTCAGGTGCATGCTTTGGCCAGTCATCATACAGCAATGCTCTGCGCTCCCGCAGTGCATTACGGAGTGTTCCACGGCGCTGAAATTTGCCGCGAACGCCCCGTAATGTTCGCTCTTCGGCGAACGGGCGAATACCAAGCTCATCCCTAATGTACTGTGACATACTGAATCAGAGCATGATCCCCTCCCTTTTGGAGACTGGGCAGCAGGGCAGGATTCCTACATGATAACAACCCCAAACACACCTCCAAAATGACCACTGCCCTGCTAATGATGCTGAGGGTAAAGGTGATGGACTAGTCAAGCATATATGGTGGTCACACAAAATATTGGGCTCAATTTTGACATTTTTACTTAGGGGTGTACTTACTTTTGTTTCCAGCAGTTTAGACATTAATGGCTGTTTTGAGTTATTTTGAGGGGACAGCAAATTTATACTGTTGTACAAACTGTACACTCACTACATTACACTGTAGCAAATTGTCACATGAAACGATATAATAAAATATTTACAAAAATGTGAGGAGTGTACTCACTTTTGTGAGATACTGTATCAGTTGTAGGTATTGGAGCTTCAACAGAGATTTGAGTCTAGTGGAGACAATCACCCTTTTGATTGGGGAGAGGCCTGACACTGACCAACCATGAAAGCTCTGGCTGTGGGAAAACACTAGATTGCCCATGACCGGTGCCAACATGGGACAATATCTTGTATTTTCGAACTGTCAAGTCCTAATCTCTTATCAGATCTTTGGGTAACAGTAACCATCAGCGCAAATACAGTGCAGATATGAATAATCACAACTCATATATCATTAGTCCATTGTGATGTCAGGGATTCAGGGGTTAATAGTTTTTCAGATAAAAGGATAAAATAATAAGATAGTGGTTTGGCAACGGCGGCTGCTGTCCTCATAGAGCTGACTCTGTGTAGAGGAAGATAAAGGGGAGAACACAGGAAGCGCCACCTGAGTGGCCAATAGGAGGAGCTGAAGCTCTGAGCGTGTAACCTGCTAGTCCTTTCCTCTTTCCTTGTGGAAGTTCCCCCAGATGTGCTCCTGTGACCCGTGACGTCATCCATGAGTGTCCAATGCCGGTTCCAGCTCCCTCCTGGTGGCCACAGGACGTGCTGAGCGACCGGACCATTACACAACTACACATAGTGACCAGATCCGGATCCAGGGACCTCCAGATGGACTCCACATACCCATACAGATGAGCCTTTTATGTTCTTACTTCTTGTGAGTTTTGTTACTTTGCCATTAAAGCTGCTTCTATACTACACTCAGGTGGCACTTCCTGTGTTCTCCCCTTTGTCTTAGATGAATCAATAAATCATGTGCTGTGCTATCCCCTTAATGACCTGCAGCAAAAAACCTAAAAAAACAAAGTTGTTAACTAAAGTGATGTGCCTATAAATTCCAAGAATAAAAAAAATATATATATATATACAAGCAACTGTTGTCATCATACAGCTTACAACATCATAAAGCGTGAATATACATTTCATAAAATATAAATATTGACACAAAAGTGATCCATAAAGTGCTCAGGTGCATATAGGTCCGTCCGTTTTTTCGGGAGCAGTGATTTTATTAATGCTTAAAGTGAAACAATAAAACTGAAATATTCCTTTAAATTTTGTACCTGGGGGGTGTCTATAGTATGCCTGTAAAGTAGCGCATGTTTCCTGTGTTTATAACAGTCTCTGCACAAAATGACATTTCTAAAGGAAAAAAATTCATTTAAAACTACTCGCGGCTGTAATGAATTGTCGGGTCCGGCAATACAGATAAAAGTCATTAAAAGTCATTGAACAATAATAAAAAAAAATGCATGGGGGCCCCCAAAATTCCATTACCAGGCCCTTCAGGTCTGGTATGAATATTAAGGGGAACCCCACGCCAAAATAAAAAAAAAATGGCTTGGGGTCCCCCCCAAAAATTCATACCAGACCTGGGTCTGGTATGAATTTTAAGGGGAACTCTGCGCCAAAATTAAAAAAAAATGGCGTGGGGTTCCCCCCAAAAATCCACACCAGACCCTTATCCGAGCATGCAACCTGGCAGGCCACAGGAAAAGAAGGGGGGACAAGAGAGCGCCCCCCCTCCTGAACCGTACCAGGCCACATGTCCTCAATATGGGGAGGATGTCCCCATGTTGATGGGACAAGGGCCTCATCCCCACAACCCTTGCCCGGTGGTTGTGGGGGTCTGCAGGTGGGGGGCTTATTGGAATATGGAAGCCCCATTTACAAAGGGGACACCCAGATCCCAGCCCCCCCCATGTGAATTGGTACCATTTCACAAAAAGAAAGTGTAAACATTTTAAAAACCACAGGAAACGGCTTGGGACAAGTCCTTTATTAAAAATAAAAAAATAAAAAATAAAAAAGAGATTCCAACGATGTAATCCAATAAATCCATGCTCCTACTCCAGCGATGTAATCCAATTCTTGATCTACAGTGATGGATGATCTCCAGCGACTCCAGCAAGGAACACGCACAGGATCCTGCCTCCACCGGAGGCACCCAGCCAATGACGCAGTGCTAGCTTGACAGCTCTTATGTCCCCTTTGTTAAAGGGGGCTTCCAGATTCCGATAAGCACCCGCCCGCAGACCCCCGCAACCACTGGGCAAGGGTTGTGGGGATGAGGCCCTTGTCCCCATCAACATGGGGACATCCTCCCCATGTTGAGGGCATGTGGCCTGGTACGGTTCAGGAGGGGGGGCGCTCTCTCGTCCCTCCCTCTTTTCCTGTGGCCTGCCAGGTTGCATGCTCGGATAAGGGTCTGGTGTGGATTTTTGGGGGGAACCCCACACCATTTTTTTAAGTCTTGGCACGGAGTTCCCCTTAAAATCAGGTCTGGTATGAATTTTTGGGGGAACCCCACGCCATTTTTTAAAAAATTTTGGCACGGAGTTCCCCTTAATATCCATACCAGACCTGAAGGGCCTGGTAATAGAATTTTGGGGGGGCCCCCACGCATTTTTTTTACGCTTTAAAAGATTTTATTTAATGCAAACAAAGCCCTATTATAGGGTACTCACATGGGTCTGGTGCATTAGTGCACTGCTCTATAGCATGCCTTAATAGCGCCAAGCCGTGGATGAGATTGTGTTCTCCTACTCCATATGACAGATCAGCTGCCTCCTGCACCATCCAGTCCCCTCCCCTACGCGTGTTGATACAAAGGAAATATCGTATCTTCATCAGGAGGATAGTTTTGACAATTCAAAAGCGTGTACTGACCAAACTTAATTGCGAGGTCACATGCTCTGAGGTGAGCGGCCATTACCTTGGGGTGGGGAGCACCTGAGTGTAGTCACTACTGAAGATCACTATATTCACAGTCACCTATCAAGTTTATTATCTTTAGATTAAGGACGCTGAAAACTAACCCTGGATGGTCAGAGTATCATGGACCTATATGCACCTGAGCACTTTATGGATCACTTTTTTATCAATATCAATATTTGTATTTTATGAAATGTATATTCACGCTATATGATGTTGTAAGCTGTATGACGACAACAGTCGCATATATATATATATTTTTTTTATGCTTGTAATTTATAGGCACATCACTTTGGTTAACAATTTAGTTTTTTTAGGTTTTTTTGCTGCAGGTTCAAAAGATCATTAAAGGGATAGCGCAGCACACAATTTATTCATCTGTGATTCTTACATGTTAGTATGGGACGTGATTAATGCTAGCAGCTGTCATCATACTATTATAAGATAGTGGATCTTTGATTTGGTAGCTCGCAAGACCTTTACTACTATTCTCCCCTTTGTCTTATCAGGTCTTTAATGAGGAAGGGAAGGGGTTGGATTAGCGGTTGATACATGGGACAAGCCCATGGGACAGAGTTCAGAGGCACAGGTGAGGTGTCCTGTTCAATGCAAACCCAGAGCTCATTCTAGCCTGGGAAAACTAAGGTGGAATTCTAATAAGGACTGGTGCCATGCGGTAAAGCTCAAGGTGTGGTACCCCTATGCCCCCTTCTGTTTTCCATTTGACCAAGTTTTTTTGACCTACGTGGACTTTTTTACCAGGCGATAGATGTGAGAGCAATGCCGTCCTCATCAATCTAAAGAATAAGCAGAGAACAGAGATGGGCATGGTCTGAAAAACATAGAGAAAGCAGGGTAAAATATAATTTTATAAAAGGACATTCTCCCCAACCAAGAGTGCTGTAAAGACTTCCGCTGGAGAAGTGCGCATTGAGTAGGGGTTAATAGGGGTAAGTAGCAAGACACAGAGGCATTTTACAGCTCTGGGCATATGAAATCAGGGAGATTGTTTTAATTGTGTTATCCCAGACCTCACGTGTTGGGGAGAAGTCAATTTGGTCTAGATTTATTAATGTGAGGACAACATGTAGCAGTTAGCTCGAGAGGAGTTTGGCATATACTTTTAAGTCCACGTTTATCAGAGATATGGGCCTATAGCTGGAAAATTGCATTGGGTCCATTTTTGTCTTTGGGGATTAAGGTGAAGTGGGCTTCCAGAGACTGATTTGGAAATATAGAGGATGCTGAGATGGCCCTGAAGGTTGTGTTTAGGATAGGGACTAAGGTTTCCTTAAATTGCTTATAGAAGGAGTTAGTAAAGCTTTCTGGGCCTGATCTCTTCTCAGTGGGATGGGATTTAGTTATGTGGAAGATCCCCTTACTTGTAAAGAAACTTCCTAATGTTTGTACTACAAATGGTAATCAAGCATTCGAGTGTGCCCAAATTTGTTAGAAGAGGATGACATTGTGTTCTTATTGTTATATAGGTTTGTGTAGTACCTGTTGAACACATACACAATTGCCTCTGAAGAGTGTACTATTCTATCCTGAGGGGCAATAGATTTTTGGGATGTATGTTCGTGTGTGTTTGGCTCTGAGGGGCTAGTGGGTGGCTGTACTTGTTGCCATATTTTCTTATAGGGTTCTAAATATACAGTGACTGTGGCTGAGATAAGATTAATCTATAAGTTTATGTAGCTCAGACCACTTTTGTTGGAGCACCTGAAATGTGGAAGTGTCATTGGAATGTTTGAGTCGGATCTGCAGGATGTGTATTTTGGTGAGAAGTGCCTTTATGTCAGAAGTAAATACCCTCTTTAAATGTGCCACTTGGGCAATTAGGTCCCCTCGAATTACACATTTTGAAGTTTCCCATTTCAGCGATACTTCTTTTGTATCTTTGACATGGTCTGACAGAAAATTAGAAATAGCCTGGAGAACTGCCACACGGATGGGTTCATCCCTGAGGGGGTCTTGTTCAGCCTCCAAGAGGGAAAAGGTTTGAGAGTACTTGAAGGGTGAAAAAGAGTGGAACGTGGTCAGACCATATCTGGGTGCCAATGACAGCTTGGGGTTCCTGTTTTAGATAACAATTGAAAGTCAAAATTTTGAATTTCTTTTTAAAGTGTATATACTTTAGTAAGTTTATGAAGGCATGCTGTATCACTTTTTAAGTGTCCTAATGTTCTAATTGTTATGCTTTATTTTGCATTTGCTTTGTTCAGCATTGCTTGTGTGTTTTTATGGTTTAAAATTATTATTATGGTTACAGTGACTGTATTCTGTTGCAATTGTATCCAACATCTCTTTAAATACCTATAAATTAAGCAGAGATTTTATCATTCTATTACTTTGGGCAAAGTTGATATTGATATAAAGAGTATTCTTAATGCCATCAAGATTCCACATGAAATGTCCAAATACTTTAACAGAGACAATTACTATTGATCTGTAAAAAAAAGAAACCATAAAATCCTTTCTACTTCAATCTCTCTACTTTAAAGTTAGAGCACATGCCAGGAAAAATAAGAAAATGAATGCACAGGTTCTTCTAGAACTGACAAGATGGGATAGGTCACATAAACCCCGTGCAAAGGTCTATCAGCTTTCTCTACTAATATCTAGATGCCTATAATAGCATTGCTTAGGTCAGTGCTAATTCAGACAATGATGTTTAACGGTTTGCTTTGATCTACTCTCACGCATATTACTTCCATTGCCTTCCTTTCTGTTTTGTAGATTGCAATTACTTTTTCCATTTTAAGTGAAAGCAATACCCATAAAAAAGGTACAGTGTCAAACTATTTCACATTGTGGGTGTTTCTTAAAGTAAGTTGCAGTTTTTTACAAAGAAATTTAACAATCTGATATTATAATACCATTGTATGTAATTACTAGGAAAAACAGCTACTCAATCAATGCTAATACTGAGGCTTAGTTAGGAGTTTGGGCTGGGCATATTTGAGCTGCCATGCCTGCACTACACAGCTCCAGCTTGAATCCTGGCTGCCAATATAATGAAGTCCTAGGGGGGAAATGGCAGGAAACACTGCTGATCACCATTACAAATCAGCATTTTGATAAAAGGCAGTAAATGACACTTAGCCACTGCTCACCAACATAAGAATGGCTTTTAAAGGGAAGGGGCATTAAAGGAAAGGTCTAAAAAGCTGTTATCAAGATAAGCTTTAAAGTGGAATTGAACTCAAAAAGTGAAGTTGAGCTATGTAAAGGGTAACAAGCAATGCTGGATACTAGTCATTTGCCCCGCTTATACAATTCAGGCCCTCTTTAATATTTAATTATTTCTTTATTTTACCCCCATGATCCTCTGCACATCAGCGGAATCTGAAACTAAGGCCCCTTTCACACACGTGCACCATTTGTCCATTTTTCATCCATTCATTGATGGATGAAAAACAGACATCAATGCATCCCTATGGAAAAACAGATGTAAACGGATGATCATCCATTTACATCCATTAGCTTCCACTTCCATCAACATCCATTTTTTGGAACATATCAAAGCCCTGGTTTTCTTCTGTTAAAAAAACAAAAACGAATCAGACGAAAAACGGATGTAAACAGACAAACGGTTTGTTTTTGCATGGAAAATGGCTCTGGGATTTATGTGGTTAAGGACTCTAGCTAGAGGATGTAAAAAATGCATGACAAAACTGATAAAAAAAACTGATGTAAACTTTATCCGTTTTGTCTTTGAAAAACGTGACTGAACTGAGGAAACGTGTGAAAGGGGCCTAATTGAAATGGGACACAGAGCTGAAGTGATTGATATAATATTACATCTGCAATGTCTCAATTTTTAGCTTTTCTACCCTGCTTATTACCCACACTGGGAGATTATAACAGGTATATACAGGGGTGTATCTACCGTGAGGCAAACAAGGCATTTGCCTTGGGCAGCATACTTCAGGGGGGGCAGCGCTGATCTCTCGCCATCTGTGCAAGTGATCAGAATTAAATCTGGAGCACTGTCACAGAAGAGCAGGGAAGAAAGCTGTGCCTCTCCACTGTATTAGGCTGCCAAGCAGGGGCGGAACTACCAGGGTAACAGCGAGCAGGTCCTGGCATTCTGCCACCTGGGGGGCCCTGACAAGTGGAACAGGTGCCCGCTGCCATCATAGACAGTATTGGGGCCCCTCCTGCAAACTGGGTGCTGTGGGGAGGCTTGAGTCCACCAGCATGCATCGAGCCTGTCACCATCATTTCCCACACGGCAGAGGCTCTTTACCACGTGATTGGCTCTGTCCAATCACAGCCAGTCACTTTGGAGATCTGCGTGCACACCGCTCGATCGGGGTTGAGGGGTCGGCGATCGGGGTCGAGGCTTGTCCCTCGGACAAAGCCCGGCCCCAATCAGGGTAAAGAGCCAATGAAATTGGCTCTTTACCACCTGACTGGCTGTGTCCAATCACAGCCGGTCACAAATGTAAACAAACCACGGGTAACTTCCTGTTACCGGGTTCTTCTCCTCACACGCGATCCAGTGTAAGGAGGAGATCGTGGGAATAGTGAGTTACCGATTACTGTGATATTTACTGTGCCCAGATTGCCCCCTTGAATAAAGAGGACCTGTCATCATCCTATTCGAGTACCTGTCTGTGAGCTCATCTGAGTAACTGTCATCCCATCTGAGTACCTGTCATCCCTTCAGAGTACCTGTCATCCCATCTGAGTACCTGTCATCCCATCTGGGTACCTGTCACCCCGTCAGAGTACGTGTCATCCTGTCGGAGTACCTGCCATCCCGTTGGAGTACCTGTCATCCCATTAGAGTACCTGTCATCCCATCAGAGTACATTTTCATCCTGTCTGAGTACCTGTCATCCCATCAGGAGTACCTGTCCATGATCCCATCAGTAGTACCTGTGCGTGAGCCCATCAGGACTACCTGTCCCGTGAGCCCATCAGAGTACCTATCTGTGCAGGTAATTACTACTTACGTGCAGCTAATTACTACCTACAAAATAAAAAAATGAATAACCTCTAGGTGGGACTTTGAATAACAACAACATGAAAAAATTTATATAATATTGGTATTTTTTGAAAAATATGAGATTAAAAAAATCATCAATCACATATATGATGATTAATAAAACACACAATAGACAATTGACATATACATATTTTCTTGCAATAGAATATTGCTACATAGGTCTAGTAGTTACTCTCCAATTGTGTCAGCAGACTGCATGAGTGCCATTTTCCTGACAATATTCCACCATCAGCAACCAGAAGAAGACGCCAAAAAAAAAAAAAATGTCGGGTGTGCACCAAAAGAGGAGTTAGGAAAGATACCAATTTCCATTGTCCCCAATGTCCCTCTCAACCTGGCCTTTGCATCAGGGAATGCTTCAGACGCTATCACACTGGTTGGTTTTCTCTTTGTTTTGTAATTCCCAGAACAGGGTCTGGAGTCCGGAGACTTCAATGCGATTTGGATGGGAGAAGCCTCTACCCCTGTCCCCATTTTTTCCTGTCTGAGGCTCTAAGCTTTATGGTCCTACCTGCTGTCTGGACCAATACTTTGGCTTTGCTGACAGTATCTCTGCTTGCACTGAACCAGGACTTTTCATGGATCATGTGCCTGTTGCCTGGACCAATACTTTGGCTGTACTGACCATATCACTACCTGCTGCCTGTACTAACTATGGACAGTATTCCTGCCTGCTGCATGGACGATCCTTTCGCTGATGCCTCCTATCTGGACCAATCCTTTGGCTGTGCTGACAACATCTCTACCTGTACTGACTATGGACAGTATTCCTGCCTGCTGCCTGTTTTGCTGTCGCTTTCCACGTTCCTGGCTGCTGCCACATTTTCCCAAAATTTCTGGAAAAAAATGAACCGTTCAAAAGACTCACTATGCCTCATAGATTACATGTTGGGGTGTTCGATTTCCAAAATAGTGTAATTTTGTGATCATTCCCATGGTCCTGGTGCTCTAGGGCTGTCATAAACCAGATGTGACCAGAACTGTGTGACTGCAACAGAGTGAACCAGACATAAATAGGTGAAAGTAAGTTTATTTAAGGAAAATGCATATGTGAACACACCACAAATACAAGTGAACAACCAAACAATCAGTGATATAAAACCAACCAGCATATGTAGCAAGAGGGAGTACCAGAATCGTAGTCAAGCCAGGCCAAGGTCATAAACACGGAATCAGTAGCTGGGAAGGGAGATAAACAGGACAAGAGAGGATGGATGGATACAGGAGGGACGGGTCAGGTACAAGGCTCAGAGTCCAGAGTCCAGGGTTCAGGGTTCAGGTAAAAGACAGGAAACAGGATCAACAGGTTCCAGGTTCCAGGAATCAGGGTTCAGGTTACAGGATCAGGCTGCAGGATCAGGGTAACAGGATGCAGATCAGGGCTCAAGGACAATACCAGGGCAACATAAGTGTGCAATTGCCGGGTATTTATACTGCAGCTCTGCTAATTAACGTCAGGTGACACCTGTCTGCAGAGGGGAATACCTGCTCCATACTGCCAGGATCCATCCGCTGGTGGACGCCAGTACTGCGGCCCAAAGATGACATAACATTAACAGGGAAAAGCTCTCCTGACAGTTCCAAACTGCCAGGAGACACCTGCTGGTGGACCTCAGTACTGCATGCCGAATAACAGATATTACCAGCGGATGGAACATTTCCTGACAGTACCCCCCTCAAAGGAGCGGCCTCCGGACGCTCCAACTGGTTGTAATTGTCCATAGTCTATGGCATCAAGCAGAACAACAGATGGGGGTACATCAGGCTGGGCCACAGGCACTTCAGGCGGGGCATCAGGCACGTCAGGGCAGACAGCGGGCACATCAGGCCAGACAGCGGGCTCCGGGTCCTTGAGCTGGGCAGCGGGCTCATCGGACTGGACAGCTGGTACCGAGACATCAGACCAGGCAGCAGGTACTGGACCCTCAATCTGGACAGCGGGCACAGGCATTGGTACAACAGGCTGAGCAGCAGACACTGGCACCTCAGGCTGGGCAGCGGACGGTGGCACAACAGGCTGGGCAGCAGACGGTGGCACAACAGGCTGGGCAGCAGACGGTGGCACAACAGGCTGGGCAGCAGACGGTGGCACAACAGGCTGGGCAGCAGATGGTGGCACAACAGGCTGGGCAGCAGACGGTGGCACAACAGGCTGGGCAGCAGGCATGGGCACTTTAAGCTGGGCAGCAGGCATGGGCACTTTAAGCTGGGCAGCAGACATGGGCACTTCAAGCTGGGCAGCAGGCATGGGCACTTCAAGCTGGGCAGCAGGCATGGGCATTTCAAGCTCGGCAGCAGGCATGGGCATTTCAAGCTCGGCAGCAGGCATGGGCACTTCAAGCTCGGCAGCGGGCTCATCAGGCTGGGCAGCGGACTCATCAAGCTGGGCAGCAGGCTCATCAAGCTGGGCAGCGGGCTCATCAGGCTGGAGAGCAGACTCATCAAGCTGGAGAGCAGGCACTGGCACTTCCGGCTGGAACACTGGCACAGAGACATAAGGCTGGGAGGCAGGCACCGAGACGTCAGGCTGGGAGGCAGGCACCGAGACGTCAGGCTGGGAGGCAGGCACCGAGACGTCAGATTGGGAGGCAGGCACCGAGATGTCAGGCTGGGAGGCAGGCACCAAGACGTCAGGCTGGAAGGCAGGCACCGAGACGTCAGGCTGGAAGGCAGGAACCGAACATCAGGCTGGAAGGCAGGCACCGAGACGTCAGGCTGGAAGGCAGGCACCGAGGCGTCAGGCTGGAAGGCAGGCACCGAGGCGTCAGGCTGGAAGGCAGGCACCGAGGCGTCAGGCTGGAAGGCAGGCACCGAGACGTCAGGCTGGAAGGCAGGAACCGAGACGTCAGGCTGGAAGGCAGGAACCGAGACGTCAGGCTGGAAGGCAGGCACCGAGATGTCAGGCTGGAAGGCAGGCACCGAGATGTCAGACTGGAAGGCAGGCACTGATACGTCAGGCTGGAAGGCAGGCACTGATACGTCAGGCTGGAAGGCAGGCACTGATACGTCAGGCTGGAAGGCAGGCACCGATACATCAGGCTGGAAGGCAGGCACGATACATCAGGCTGGAAGGCAGGCACCGATACATCAGGCTGGAAGGCGGACACATCTGACTGGAAGGTAGGCACATCAGGCTGGAAGGCAGGCACCAAGACATCAGGCTGGAAGGCAGGCACAGAGACGTCAGGCTGGAAGGCAGGCACAGAGACGTCAGGCTGGAAGGCAGGCACAGAGATGTCAGGCTGGAAGGCAGGCACAGAGACGTCAGGCTGGAAGGCGGACACATCTGACTGGAAGGTAGGCACGTCAGGCTGGAAGGCAGGTACATCAGGCTTAGCCACTGAAGCTCTGTAGGTGAGGGGTGCAGCAGACTGGAAAGGAGGATTGGGATATGGCAGAGAAGAGGTAACAGTAGCTGGAGGAAGTACCTGTGGGTTTGTGGGCAGCTGAGAAGGGACAGGTGGGTTGAATGCAGGATAGGTACAGGGAGCAGAGACTGGATATGAATATTTGGTTGGCAGCAGCGTATACTGAGCTGCAACTGAGGTTGACACGGGTGATGGGGAAACATACATTTGGGTAGGCTGGTGTTTGGTGGCAGAGGTGGTTTGTTTGACTGGAGCTGCTTGCATCATGTCAGACCATGCTGAAAGTATAGGTTGTACAAACTGTGCTTTTAAATCTCCCTGTCTAACAAAAGACTGAGCAGACACAATGCACTCCGCAATCACCTGTGGGGAACAGGCTGAATAGTGCTCACAAAAATCGGCTGGATCATCTTCAAAAAGCCACACTAGGGATACAACCTGATTCAAATCAAAAGGAGGAGTGAAATCATCACGGCCCTCTGGAATACAGGGCAGGGCCAGCTCAGTACAGATCTTGATCAAAGGCTGCACCTCCCCAAACAATATATAACCCTGATCGACCAGTGAGTGAGCCAAATGTATAGTAGCAAACAACTGGTCACTAGACCATCCTTTCAAAGCCTGGCGGCAATAATCACTACATTCAGATGCCAGCAGAGAAAAATAAATCACCTCATCGGCATTCATGTTTGCAGCCAACTGAATCAAAATGGTTCCCCAGTGCAGCCACTTCTGGTCAGGGATGGCCCTGTGATTCTGTCATAAACCAGATGTGACCAGAACTGTGTGACTGCAACAGAGTGAACCAGACATAAATAGGTGAAAGTAAGTTTATTTAAGGAAAATGCATATGTGAACACACCACAAATACAAGTGAACAACCAAACAATCAGTGATATAAAACCAACCAGCATATGTAGCAGGGAGTACCAGAATCGTAGTCAAGCCAGGCCGGGGTCATAAACACGGAATCAGTAGCTGGGAAGGGACATAAACAGGACAAGAGAGGATGGATGGATACAGGAGAGAGGGGTCAGGTACAAGGCTCAGAGTCCAGAGTCCAGGGTTCAGGGTTCAGGGTTCAGGTAACGGACAGGATCAACAGGTTCCAGGTTCCAGGTTCCAGGTTCCAGGAATCAGGGTTCAGGGTTCAGGATCAGGCTGCAGGATCAGGGTAACAGGATGCAGATCAGGGCTCAAGGACAATACCTGGGCAACATAAGTGTGCAATTGCCGGGTATTTATACTGCAGCTCTGCTAATTAATGTCAGGTGACACCTGTCTGCAGAGGGGAATACCTGCTCCATACTGCCAGGATCCATCTGCTGGTGGACACCAGTACTGCGGCCCAAAGATGACATAACATTAACAGGGAAAAGCTCTCCTGACAGTTCCAAACTGCCAGGAGACACCTGCTGGTGGACCTCAGTACTGCATGCCGAATAACAGATATTACCAGCGGATGGAACATTTCCTGACAAGGGCCTTCAAAAGTGTGATAGGTTGTCAGGAAATTATATGTGTAATTTATGCTCCTAGAAACTGAGTAAGATATAAATCTGCGCGTGTATGCCTATAAGCAGCTGGACACCAGGGTCAATCAATCAAATCCCTTAAGTCAAATTATAAAAGATGGTGCAGCGCTAAATGAACTAAACATCAAGGGATACTATAAACGGTTAAATGAGAGGATACACGCGCAGATTTATATCTTACTCAGTTTCTTGTTCAATTATCATTAATCTAGCTGCGGTATGGAGGTTTTTAGTTATTTTGATAAAAGGGATATTAAGATCAATGAAGTGTTCTCTAGGAATCCCACATTGGAACCCACCAATGATCTCCCCCAATCTTTTAGGAAATTGGGTTACATTTATGAAAAAAAGATCAAGACCTGGTGGGATATTACATCTTTTGAACAATACCTAGCTGCTAGACTTATCCCTAGACGTCTTAGGTGGGATTTACCCCCCAATGATGGACTCACTGATGTACAGTCCATGTCAGAGTGGAGTGATTTCTTTGTCAAGAGAGGCTTTGAGCTGCTTGAATTTCTCTTGATTCGTAAGAGAAAAAGAATGACAGCTCTGGACTCCCAAATTAAGGATATCACTCAAAATTTAGAACCTTCAAAAGACAGTGAAGAGTTCTTGAGATTATCAAGTGAACTAAAAAATAAACTCATAAAATGGGACCTAGAATCACAGAATAAAAAGAAGAAGAAGTTCATCAGAGATTTTGATGACTTTAATGGAGGGGTGATTTTCAAATGGCAAAGTACCCCCACAGAGGATACGGCTCCTAATGTTCAGACTAGTCAGTCCAACATTGCAGTCACATATCCAAACACCCCTAGAGCCAACCCAGTGTATGAGTATGATCTTCCCCATACTAGAGCACCCCAGTCCTATCCCAATAATGGGAATAGGAAATTTAATAACAAAAGGGGAAAGAATACGAGAGGAAAAGGTAGAGGAGGAGGGTCTGGATCATATGTTCAAGAGATTAATCACTCAAGAAACCCTCATCACTTTGAAGCCCCATCTCAGCACAGAGGGTATCATGATAGAGGAGACACTTTTGGGAGAAGTAGTCCCTATCCCTCACATGACAGACCGATTTCCACACAAAATCGGTTTGCTCCTCTCATTGATCATACTACATATGAGGGTAATTATAATAATAATTTTTTAGGCCAACGGGGGGCACAGAGATACCCCCCACCGCAACATCAACCTCACCAAGGGGAACCTTGGAGACAGCCTGCACCATACACACCCCCAAACCCGGGCCCCCCGCGAAAGCGAAAACAAAGAGAGGAAGGAGAGGGGGGAGGCGAATACAAAAGGCCCAAATCACATCAGGTATAGGGATTTATAACCTGAGCCATGCCACTCTCAATGATGATGAAATGAAAGTTCTAGATCGAGGTTTGAAGTTCGCACCAATTAAAAATCTCAATAAATTTGATACCTATGTTAGTATTCAAAAATACATTAGAACCCTTAACATGAAAAAATATTTCTTATCCCATCCTTCTCAGGGAACGAAATCTTTGGCACAGAATTACTCCACTTTACGTAATAGGTCTACTTTTAATCCACATATCTCAGATAATAAACATCTGGAAGTTTTTAAGACTATGGTATCCAATGATTTGGAAAAATTACAAGTTAAGAGAATATCTGACCCATTGTTTATTAAGCGTGGTATTAAATCCTTAACGGAACGTAAGGACATTGTGATCCGCCCCGCTGATAAGGGGGGTGGGTTAGTCATTCTCAGTAAAGAGTACTATCAAAGAGAAATGAGTCGTTTATTATCAGATCGAGACACGTACTGCGTTTTGAATAGAGATCCCATGTTGGCATTTAAAGATGAATTGCATAACATTATTGAGGATGGCAAGGATCGGAGGATCCTTAATAAAAAAGAGGCTTTATATTTGGATCCTTTGTTTTGTAGAACACCGGTTATTTATTTTCTACCCAAAATTCATAAGGATGTTAATAACCCCCCAGGAAGACCCATAGTCAATGGGATCGATTCAGTTTCAGCCAGGTTAGGACAGTACATCGATTTCTTTTTGCAGCCTCTTGTCATGAAAACGCCAGCTTTTTTGAAGGACACGAAGCACATCATTCAGATCCTAGAATCTTTGAAATGTTCCCCTTCTACCACTACTTTTTTGGTCACAGCGGACGTCAGTTCCTTGTATACCATTATTGGTCATAAGGACGCCATGACCTCAGTAGAATGGGCTCTTGCTTCTTCCTCCTTGTCTGGTGGGCATCAGGAGTTTCTTTTAAGTTGTTTGGATTTTTGTCTTACAAGAAATTATTTCTGGTATGATAGAGAATTTTACTTACAGACTAGGGGTGTAGCCATGGGGGCTCGTTTTGCCCCCAGTGTGGCCAATATTTTCATGGCCCACTGGGAGGAGGAGGCGGTATTTCTCCATCGCCCCCCCAGAGTTGGTATGTTATTGAAGATTCATTGACGATCTCATCCTTATTTGGAATGGTGAGAGATCCAGATTGGATGATTTCATTGAATCTCTGAACAGTAATCACAAAAACATATCTCTAACATGGACCATTAGTTCTGATAATGTTGTATTCCTAGACCTGAGTATCAGCATTCTGCAAGATCGTTTCAAGCTCACCAATTACTTTAAACCTACGGATCGCAACTCTTATATTCCCCTGGGGAGTTGCCACCACAGTTCGTGGTTGTGTAACATCCCCAGGGGACAATATATTAGGTTGCGCCGGAACTGTACCACCGTAGAAGATTTTGTCAGTCAATCCCAAGTTCTATCCTCCAGGTTCGAACAAAAAGGTTATAACCGTGTTTCTCTTGATGAAGAGGTAACTAGAGTTACATCATTAAATAGAGATGAACTTATTATTGATTCCACTAGGGCTCTAACTGGAGATAATCAAAATTTTAAAATGGTATTGGACTATAATATACAATACCGTAAGTTTGAAAAGATTATCCAAAAAAATTGGCCAATTTTGAAGCAAGACAAAATCCTCGGCCTGGCATTACCAGAACGACCTCAGTTTATTTATAAGAAAGCCCCCACTTTAAGGGACAGGTTAGCCCCGGGTGTCTTAAACCCGCCAGTCCCCACCTCCGATAGGCTTTTTTCTTTCCTAGGTGGTTTTTATGCATGTGGAAGATGTGTTCCTTGTAGACATGCAAAAGGAAATGTTAAAAAACTGAAAAAATTCTTAGCTTCGGCCACAAACAAAGAGTACGATATCAAACAACTAATCACTTGTGACACTGTAGGTGTGGTCTACATGCTGGAGTGTAATTGTGGACTCCAGTATGTTGGTAGAACTTCAAGACCACTACATGTCAGATTAGCTGAACATGTTAATAACATTAAGAAAGGCCTCAAGACCCATAATGTGTCAAGACATTTTAAGGCCTTCCACCAATAGAACCCTAAAGGCCTAAAATTCTGGGGTAACGAAAGGGTCACGAAGCACTGGAGAGGAGGAAATTTCATTAGACAACTAAGCAAAAGAGAGTCTTACTGGATATACGAGACAAAAGTACTGTGCCCTGAAGGGTTAAATGTAGAATTTGATACTGTTTTATATCTGATCGGTAATATATGTGGTAATTTTTATTAATTTTTTATTCATTTTGATTAATTGTAATGAATTTAATGATGTTTTACCATTTGACAACAAATTTGTCGTCGCCTTGATTTTTATAAGAGCAGTCGATGGCCGCGGATGACAGTTTTTGAATATTAATTATATATTCTTTTACATTATCTAATTGGAAAGCATATTTTATTATATATTTTTGTATTGTTTTAATACGTATTGTGAACCAATATGTTTGCTCATATATTGTCTCCTTTTTTGCATTTGATTATGTACATAAATCAATTTGGTTGTATCAGTGCACTCATAACGAGTTCCGTTTATAGTATATGTCTTGTATGGAGACACTTCCGGATTCTCCTTCCTGTTTTGTGAGTGCGCCGTCATAGGTTTGTTTTTCCATTACTATGGTTACTTACCTTTATAAAGCGCGGGTGCCCACGTAGTCTATTCATCTGCTGAAGAAGTCCCCGCCCACTGGGACGCAACGCGTCCAGAACGACGTTGTGACGTCACCCGCGGCCATCGCGCATGCTCCATTCTATCTGTGTATACACACCATCGCTCATTGCTGTTTCACTGGCACTTGAGAAGTGCTGGCTATGTAAGTGTATTTTAATCTTTTAAATAAATTGTTTGGCAAACGGAGAGCACTATATGTTGTCCCTCTTCTATTATATATACCATTGGAACATCCTGAATTATCCCACCCGGTGTGTGACGGAGCTCTTGGTTCCTGATTCTGAATACCATCCATTTATATGACCTGTAAGGGAAGGCTTACATGACCCTCTGTAATTAAAGGGTCCTGGTCGTCAGGTGAGAGGCTATTTCAGATATCGGTGAAGGGCACATCAATCACCTATACCAGCATGATATCACGTTCACTTGGTGGAATCTCTTAAGATTTTTTGGATTTTTCATGGACTTTTCTGGACTTTGATACATAGTTTTTAAAAAAACGTTTTGTTTTAACATCTATTATAAGGTTATCTTATGTTGTATGGGTATCCTCTCATTTAACCGTTTATAGTATCCCTTGATGTTTAGTTCATTTAGCGCTGCACCATCTTTTATAATATGCTCCTAGAAAGCCTGGTGGTGCTGCTTGGATGTTGGGCCTCTGTATGTGGTCAGGCTGTGTAAAAGTCTCACACATGTGGTATCGCCATACTCAGGAAGAGTAGCAAAATGTATTTTGGGGTGTCATTTTTGCTATGTACAGGCTATGTGTTGGAAATATCCTATAAATGGACAACTTTGTGTAAAAAAAATGCGTTTTCATTTTTTTCCACATTTTCCAAAAACTTCTGGAAAAAAAATGAACCATTCAAAAGACTCATTATGCCTCATAGATTATACATTGGGGTGTTTGATTTCCAAAATGGGGTCATTTTGTGGGCGTTTCCATTGTCCTGGTGCTCCAAGGCCTTCAAAAGTGTGAAAGGTTGTCAGGAAATTATATGTTTAATATATGCTCCTAGAACGCCTGAAGGGGCTGCTTGGATGTTGGGCCTCTGTATGTGGCCAGGCTGTGTAAAAGTCTCACAAATGTGGTATCGCCATACTCAGGAGGAGTAGCAGAATGCATTCTGGGGTGTAATTGCAAGTATGCATGTGCTGTGTGAGAGAAATACCTTGTTAATATGACAATTTTGTGTAAAAAACCCCCCAAAAAACATTTTTTCATTTTCCCAAGAATTGTGGGAAAAAAATTACAAAAACTCACTATGCCTATTACTAACTACCTTGGATTGACTACTTTCCAAAAAGGGGTAATTTGGGGGTATTTGTACTGTCCTGGCTTGTTAGTATCTCAAGAAATTAGATAGGCTGTCAATACATCAGGTGTGATCAATTTTCAATGATTTGCACCATAGCTTGTAGACTCTATAACTTTCACAGAAACTAAATAATATCTACTAATTTGGGTTATTTTTAACAAAGATATGTAGCAGTATGAATTTTGGCCTAAATTTATGAAGAAAAATTACCTATTTACAAAATTTTACAATAGAAACTAAAAAAAAAGTGTTTTTTTTCCCAACATTTTTGCTCTTTTTTTGCTTTTATTGAAAAAAAAAAAAAAAAACAGCAGTGATTAAATACTGCCAATAGAAAGCCCTATTTTGGGTACAGTGTAGCATGACTTAATAATTGTCATTCAAACATTCACAGTGTGTGAGGGTGCTGAATGCTGAAAATTGGTCTGGGCAGGAAGGGTGTATCAGTGCCCTGTATTGAAGTGGTTAATTGTAGAACAATCATTAAAAAGTTTACACTCACATGTATATGTGTCTTAGTGATAGCTGTAGTGCATACAGGGAGCCGGCATGCGGTTCAAGCCTCAGTATCAGTGCGGTTCATTGGCAGGAAATTACGTCAGCATCGCACAACTAGCCTCAACGCGTTTCGCATTAGATATGCATCATCAGGAAGCATATTGTTTTGAAATGCACATTTGAAATGCACATTTTGTTCAGCGCGGTGGACTCATTTAGGAAGGATGCATATATTGGGACTTTCATATATATAATTTGTAAGCATTATTAATGTTGATGGGAATCACTAGTGCATATTAGAAAGTTATATTTTTATGGTATATTTTGATACACATGCACTATTTACTTGATGATATACACATCTGTTTGACATAATTAAAGGGTCAGCGCAGTTACCTTTTACACACAAAAAAGAAAAACTCACAGTTAAAATCTAGCCTGTTTTGCTAGGGTGATTCAGGTACCCAGATAGGTAACCAACTGCAGAAACACTTAAAAGGAGTCACAGTAGTCGCAAGTTGAACCAGTCACCAGGACTTACAGTTACAGCCTTGGAAACATCAGACATTTATGAAAAGTGAAAAAAATATTTTTAAAAGTGAATTAAAAGACATCTAAATACACAGATCAAATACACATGGGAGCTGTTTTACCTGCCAAAGTATATGCATTTTTATCATATTACTTTTCCTTCTGAAATTTACAAAGCCCTACCACATAGCACAGCAAGATGGATAGCAGAACTTTCTCTGTTATAGACTGCAAAAGAATTAGGGTGATGTCCCCTCCCAACCCCCAGTCTGCTGTTGGAACAGTGAAGCAGTAGCAGAAGATTGATGAGGTCATCACTCTATTCTTTCTGCTTTCTCATCCTGTCATCTTGCTGGTAAGTATTGCCAACCATGTAAAGATTGTGGAGGTAGGTAAGTATCGCAATGCATATTTCAGGAGGTCTTAGAAACTCCAGCTGATTGGAGAATGATGATCACTTTATTGGTGTATGACATAAAATGTATCCAACTTGTTCTAGGGGATTGGGACTCCCCCTCTACAGAGCTCTGGTAGTAATAGATCTCTTGTTTCTAGGGACATGGGGTTTTGCCACTGCACTAATAACAGACACTTTGGAAAACTGATATCATATCAGGATGCAGACTGCAGTCCCCACCACCAACATATATAAAAAATCCAAAGCCCTGAAAGAGGAGGAGCCCAAATCTCCTGAAAATACATTGGCGATGTTTTACGGTGTGTCCTACACAAATAAAAAGATTGGTGTAATAGGGCAGGGAGAAGGGGATTATAGTGGTGCCAAGAACAATTTAGAACACAAAAAGTGATAAAAAATATGAATTCTTTATTAATATACAATGCTAAAAGCTATATATATAGGAAATACATATACATTAAATGTCATAAAAATGAGCAAGAAACACTTTGCAATTAATTTATTGACCAGCACCAGTGATGTTGAAAGGTAGTCGAAGGTCTAGTCATCCCTACTAGTTTCGCCAAAACATTGGCTTCATCAGGGGAATAGATAGGTAGTAATTAAAAGAAAAACACTGAAAAAGAATGAAAAAAAGGAATCATATAGCACAAATATCATAGTTCATATTTAGCGAGCAATTAAACTACAGGGGAATCACAATTTGGTCTGACCTAGACTTATAATTTCCCGGACCCCATGTCATATACATACCGTGTCAAACTCCCAGGGTAATAGAGTAAGCACCAACAAGCAAATGTGGAGGAAAGTCAGACTCAGCCCTGTAATTGGCTACAGGGAGCCAAAAAGGTGCCTGTAAAAACTAGAGATAAATACATTAAAGAAAAACTACTTGAATAAATTCATTATTAATCACATAGGCTAATAAGCCTCAGTTACATACCAAGAGTAGAGACGTAGAATGCGTACACAGATGCGCTGAATAGGTAGAAGTGTAGTATTGGGATGTGTTTGAGTCAAAAGGATATATATGATAAACCAAGGAAGCTAAAAAACAACAATGTAATGCAAAATAACAGCATTAATATAATTGGTGCTTTTAAATAAAAGGCACCCTAAGATGTGACAAACAGTGTTAAGAGATGTGAGAAAGGTATAAGAATGGGCGCTTACCCAAAAGTTGCAAACGCCAAGGAAAGCAATAAAGTACGCAACAATTCAGATCCCACTATCAGGAGAGCTGAGTAACAGAGCCCCAAATAGGCTTCCAGCAAGGAATTTAGAAACCGTGGTTATCTGTGTATAAATACAAAGGTTAAACATAATCAGCAACTATGCTTACCATACAATACATCAGTTGGTAAAAGAGAGGAGAAAATGACTAATTTCTAAGGTATAAAGAAGTTTGCTTTACCTTGATTTAACACCACCAAGTACAGCGCATCACCGTCAGCAATTAGGTATGAAAGATTTGGCAGCCTTTTAAAGCACCCCACCCGACCGGCATATGCAATTAGCCAATCGGGAGTGGACAGACGGCGGCCCGGGCGCATGCACAGAACCGAAAGCAAGTGCCTACAATACCCAGAATACCCGGCGCGACGTAGGTCACGTGGTAAAGATACCAGTGACACGGATGGTATAGGACGCGGTCAGGGGATTGGGCCTGGCTGTGAAGGAGGAAGGAGTCGAAGCATTCCGCTCGTCCACGGAGGATAGAAAAAAGAGGCCGTTGTAAAGACAATCGGATAGCCTACGAAGGCCGGGCCGAAAGGGCGGGCTGATTAAATATCAATCAGCCCTTGGGTGTCCATGCAGCCAAAGGCTGTAGAGGGACAAAATCAACAGCCGGCAGAAAAGTGCAACCCCACAAGAACTGTGGCCGATTATTGATCTCAAACAGGCTTATGTTTCTAAAACGTTACAGTATATTCATACAAAGGACACCTCACCTACCTTCACAAACTTCAAGTCAAGCTGCCACACACCAGCCCACCAATAAGGTTCAGCACTAACTCTCCACTACAAATCTCACTACAATGTAAAGTAGGTTTTAAACTAATAAATCTTAGAGAAAGAGTCATACAATAATAATTGTACAATAATTTTGTATGTACAATAATAACAAACACATGTACATTAAAGTGGTTGTAAAGGCACAAGGTTTTTTTCCTCACTACATCTATGCAGTAAGGTATAAAACCTTCTGTGTGTAGCTCCCCCCGCACCCCCCCTTTTACACTTACCTGAGCCAGATCTCGATCCAGCAAAGAACAAGGGGGCAGAGGCTCTCTCCCTCCTTATTGGCTTAGATACAGCAGCAGGAGCGTCAATCACAGCTAGTGAGGAGAGAGTGGGGGCGGGGCTGAGCACCATTCTGTGTGTCAATGGACACACAGAGCGGGGCTTGAGAGAGAGCATGCATGAGTGCCCCCATAGCAAGCAATTTTCTATCGGTGGGGGAGGAGCCAGGAGCACTGGCAGGGGACCCAAGAAGAGGAGGATCAGAGCTGCTCTCTGAAAAACCATTGAACAGAGTGGGTAAGTATGACATGTTTGTTATTCAGGAAAAAAATACAAAAACAAAGCTTTACGATCACTTTAACACATTACTATTGCTTTGATATTGGTGCACTTTGTAGACTGCAAATACTAAATGATGCCAACACCATACACGGAAACAGGCAAAATTAAATTTCTATTTAACTTCTGTATATACTCCTGTATATAGTTGGGCTTTAAAATTGATCATGGGTTCCTAATTTACAATCCATCATTTTGAAAAGTAAACATTCACTTTGTTAAATAAATAGCCTCTACTGCAGGAGTGTCAAACTTAATTTTATCGTGGGCCACATTAGCATTATGGTTTCCCTCAAAAGGACCATTGTAGCTGTAAGACTAGATGTCCAAAACACTCCTTACATTAGATGTCAAGAGCCCCCACCATCCCTTACATCACAGTGCATGATCCTTATCTTGTACTACTGCCAGGAAGAAGCTGGGGTGGAGCGGGGAAGCAGAAAGTGCAGGGTTTGGAGGAGGACCAGAGGAGGGCTAGAGTCAGCTGCTGAATGCTGAGATAAAAGGGTGCTGCACAGGATCTGTAGAAGTTCTGTCCTCTTGAGCAAAAAGCAACCACGCAGATGTTTGATCTCAGCTCAGTTGAGCTTATAGTTTGTTTCTATTGACGAGAAGCTGATTTGGTGTTGAGGGTGGAGGTCGGGTCAAGGAGTGTGATCTGATAATTTCTTGTAAGTACAGGAATAGGGGCATTTCTGTTTTTAACCTACCTGATTGACTTCTTGATAACTGTTGGTCAACTAGGGGGCAATTCCTAGACATGTGTTAAAGTGATTGTAAAGGTTCATTCTTTTTTTTTTTTTTTTTAAATAACAAACATGTTATACTTACCTCCTCTGTGCAAGGGTTTTGCACAAAGAGGCCCTGATCCTCCTTTTCTGGGGTCCCACAGCGGCGCTCCTGGCTCCTTCTCAGCATCGAGTGCCCCCACGGAGAACCGCATTGCATGGGGCACTCGTGCGTGCACGCTGCCGAGTCCTGCTGCTGCGTCCATTGACACAGACAACAGGACTCGACCCGCTCCCCAGGTCTCGTGTCACTGGATTTGATTGACAGCATCGGGGGCCATTGCTATCAATCTATCCAATGGGGAACTGAGACAGCGGCTGGAGCTGCTGGGCTCGTTCTCGTCGCTGGAAAGATTGGATTCAGGTAAGTAAAAGGGGGGCAATGGGGGACAGCTGCACCACAAAAGGTTTATCACCTTAATGCATAGAATGCATTAAGGTGAAAAAACTTGAGCCTTTACAACTCCTTTAACTTCCGGATTCAGGAGAAATGGTTAACATTTCAAGTCTATGGTTACCCTTAGATCATGGGCGCCTCATATTGCACATCTTGCTTCTTTGACATCCAGTTTTACATCATAATTTCTACATCTGTACATATTGAATTTTGAGCTGTTTCAATAACTTTATACCATGTACCTTATACCATTTCTTATTGCTTACAAATTCTTGGACTGTACATGATCATTGCACATTCTTGCCACATTTGCAGAATAATGAAATATTCAGCACGTACTGTATATGGGCACTTTCTGACTGCAAAAGACAACAGATTTCAGCAGCCAAGAAGGGTGGGGGATATATTATCATGTTCCAATGGTATTTACTGACACAGCACAAAAAAAGTGTACTGACAGTGCCTATTTTTTACTGCCACAGTGCAAAAAAAAATACTAACAGAGTTAAAAAATTTTAAGCTACAGACATGTAGCTAGTGAGATTAACAATTGTGCTTAAAGTATAACAAAGGAAAAGAAATGTTTTCTCCTTTTACATGAAGTTCAGGTTATTATAACCCAGCACAGAGTTCTCCTTTACATCAGAGTCTGCAGGGTTCCCCTTTACAGGGCAAGAAGGAACTCTGTGGACCCCGATGTAAAAAGGAACGCTGTGGATTCACACTGTGATGTAAAGGAAAACTCTAAGGACTGCGATGTAAGGGGGAATACTGTGGACTCTGGTGTAAATGCAAACACTGATGTAAGGCGGTATCTGGTCACCAGAGCCACTCCACCTAACACAAGAGTCCACAGAGTTCCCCTTTACATAACAGTACACAAAGTTCTCTCTTACATCAGGGTCCACAGAGTTCTCCTATTACATACAGTGTAAGGGGGAACTCTGCGGACCCTGATGTGAAGGGGAACACTATGGACCCGGATGTAATAGATTGCTTTAGAGTTACCCTGCATTCTGCTGCAGACCATGGTATAAAGAGGAACTCCACAGTGTTCCCCCTTACATCAGCGTTCGCAGGATTCTCCCTTACAGTGGAAGGGGGAACTCTGTGGACCCTAATGTAAGGAAACTCTGATGTAAAGAGGAATGCCGTGGACCATGATGTAAGAGGGAATGCTGTGTACTCTGAGGTAAAGTGGAACTCTGATGTAAGGTGGGCTTAGGTCACCAGAGTCCCCCTCTAACATCAGAGTCCGTAGCATTGCTCTTACATCAGAGTTCCCCTTTACATCAGAGTCCACAGAGTTCCTGCAGACTCTGATGTAAAGGGAAACTCTGAGGACACTGATTTAAGGGGAAAAGTTGGCAGGAACTCTGATGTGGGGAGAGGACTCTGGTGACCACTGTCCACCTGCTGCAGAATAAATACACTAAGGTAAGGAGGGATACTGATATAAGGAATTTTTATATTTTTATATCAGTGTCCCCCCTTACCTTAGTGTATTTACTCCCCCTTACATCAGTAAACTCCCCGCCCCCCCCCACGACTGCTTGGCTGGCTGGGAGCTGTCACTGACCTGACAACCAGGTTCCTTCATTACTGTCTGTAATTTTACATATGGTTGGCAATCCAGCTTTCTAGTTCTTTTTTGCATTGCAGAATGCTCAGAGGCCCCCTTGTGAGCAGGATCCAGTGGGGATATACTTGCAAAGAGTTCATTGAATTTATATGGTGGTATTTCCTGACCCTTGTGATGTCCCTGCTTTAAAAAAAAAAATAATTCCTTATTTAGTACCCATTACAGAAGCATGCTGTTTCATTATTCGGGCTCCTGCATGCAGGGGACAAAGTCCTGCTCCACAATCCCCTGAGTGTTTTCTTTTTAAAAGAAAAAAGGCTCTCCACTAGAAATGAACTGCTAGTTCAGGATTTTGCTTGTTTGGAGGTTTGGCAAATTGCCAAACTAAATTGGTGCTCATTGGTTTAGAGTTGAACCCCTTCTCCTCATTTGTCCCTCTCTCCCCACCTCTCTCCCCCCCTCTCCCTCCCCCTCTCTTACCCTCCGAGGTCTCTCGCTTGCCCTTAATCTCTATTTTTTATTATTTTTATTTTCCTAATGCAAGATGACAAGTAAAATTAAATTGATGTCATGTCAGAGGTTTGGGGGATAGTAGAAATAAGTATGCGGTAAAAGATCTAATTAAATTATGTAATCCAGCAATAGTCTGCTCGACAATCCAACTGTGATAATTGGGGACTTTACTAATGTACTAAATGAAGAGATGGACAGGCAAAGTAATAAAAAGAGTAAAGGGAGGGGAAAGGCTACAAGATTGGCCAATCTACAAGAGATGGGTCTATTTGATATATGGAGAGTAAGATTCCCGGTCAGTAAAGATTATTCATGCTATTCAAGTACATATGGATCATTATCAAGAATTGACATTTCCTTGGGAAATGGTAATTTTTTCTTATTAGTAAAAATAAATCAGTATGAAGCAAGGAGAATCTCAGATCACTCTCCATTAACTTTGTCTGTGGAGTGGCCTGAACAGCTGATCTGTCCAATGTGGAAAGTCAATCCACAGTGGTTGTCCCTGATTCCAGAGAGGAGTCAAATAGAACAAAAGTTAATGGGCTTTTTTGGAGATAATAAGGGCTCAACCTCAGCGATAATGATGTGGGATGCAATGAAAGCATATCTTAGAGGCTTAATAATCAAAGAAATATCTAAAATCAAAGCGGCCACAAGACAGCGAGAGGAAGAGGTAACCCAAAGAGTTAAGCAAACAGAACAAGAATACACATTAGATCCCAATAAGGAGAAATATGGAGCATGGCAGGATGCGCAGAAGCTATATCAAAATCTGGTTATAACTAAGGCAGAGAATAGCAGATTTTTGCAGAATCGAAAGCACTATGAAATGGGGGAACAGGTGGGCCATATGGACTTCCCGTGGAGATATATAAATTATATGGTCAGATTTTGATCCCAGAACTCCTCAAAGTATTGAATGAAGCTTATATCACACGGGAACTCCCTAAATCAATGTTGGAAACAATAATAACCATAATTCTAAAACCTGATAAGGACCCATTAAAGCCTGGTTCATATTGCCCAATATCACTCCTCACATCTGGTGTCAAGATACTAGCCAGGGCCTTGGCAAATAGGTTATCCAGACACATCGATACCCTGATCCATAGGGACCAAACAGGTTTTACCCCTTCTAGATCAGCAGCAATAAATATTCGCAGGCTCTTTTTGAATCTGCAATTGCCAATGGATAACGGGGGAGCTGGTGGCATTCTGTGATTGGATGCCCAGAAGGCATTTGTTATGGTAGAATGGGAGTACCTATGGATGGTATTCATCGCCTTTGGTATAGGTCCTGGTTTTATAACCTGGCTAAAATTACTATATAAAGATTCAAGAGCGAGGTTGAGGATCAATGACACTATGTCACCAGCTTTCCCATTATCCCGAGGAATTAGACATTGTTGCCCTCTATTCCCGCTGCTGTTTGCGCTGGCAGTGTAGGGGGTGATGCCTTACGCCGTGCACTCACAATCATGCATGTGTGGGTGATTGTCATCAGGCTTTATCACCTACACCTGCTAGGAAGGTGAGGTCGGCTCATTAAGCCCCTATATTTAAGCTAGCCCCAGCAATGGTGCACTAGTGCTGTGGTCTTTGACAGGGCAACACATCATCGGTGAACACTAATTCAGGTAAATGCTATATTTTACTATATCCTTTACCATACATTTCCTGATCCAACATTGTGGTTGCTTAGAGACTGTTTGGCTACATTTATTTTGGTCTCACCTAATTTACCTTGCCTGTGATTTATAGATTACATCTCCTTTGGATGATTGTACCTGTGGGACACTTTTGAGGTTCTGCTCTAACCCTTTTCCAGCTCCCAAATTGAAATATGTACTTCTGATACATGTATTTTATCAGCCTACATTGCATGAGACCAGGGATGAACATCGTATCCTCCTGACTCAGTGTGTTTTCTTCACCTTATGTTGCTTTTGTCTGCACACACACAGCACCCTTTTGAGGTACACCTCTATTTACTTATATATATTAATTTTTATATATTATATGTATTTTTTCTACATATATATATATATTTTTTTTTTTTTCTTTGAATATTACAAAATCAATTTAGATTGGCCCTTTTTTTGACCTCTAGGCCAACCTCCTCTGGGAGGTTCTTTGGCAAACAATGGGGGATTTAAATATCCTGTGCTAGCCATATACTGTGAGAGTTTTCTTCTCTCTTTTTTCATTCTCAGCTTCCTGCTGTTTGTGGTCCTGGTTTGCTCTCAGCTGGTTTCTGCATCCATTTCTTCCACCAACCCGGAATTCACTTATCTTTTAACTCTAGCTCTATCTATGAGTACAATAGCGACCTATATGTATTTGATGGATATAAGCACTGTTTAGCTATGTTGTTGATAAAAATATGCATTTCTTTATATTCTAGACCAGTGTTTCTCAACTCCAGTCCTCAAGGCGCCCCAACAGGTCATGTTTTCAGGATTTCCCTCAGATGAAATGTCTGTGGTAATTACTAAGGCAGTGAAACTGATCAAATCACCTGTGCAATATAATGGGAAGCCTAAAAACCTGACCTGTTGGGGCGCCTTGAGGACTGGAGTTGAGAAACACTGTTCTAGACTGTTACATGTAAAATATTATTGCATATCGGATCATCCCTGAAGAAGGAGTGTAGGACACTCTGCAACGCGTAGGATACATCGAATGCTTATGTTTACAGTTCTATGTCCACATTTTGAGTGCATTTGTTCTCTGTAAATCATCGGAGATACCATACACTTGAAAACCACCTGCACAGATAATTTTTTAATATATGCTTACATAAATGTTATGTGTTTTTGATGATTTTTTGATACATTGTTTAAATAAAATTTCTTTATATATTTTTACTACATCATATGTCTGAAAATCTATGCCTTTAAAGTCCCACCCTTTTTGGGGGGGAAAATTCTGTACTATGTTTGCACTGGCAGTGGAACCATTGGCTGCTGCGGTCAGATAGAGGGATTTCAACATGCAGGAAAAGAGGACAAAATAGCTTTCTATGCAGATGACGCCTTAATCTTCCTGAGTGACCCTACGAAATCTTTAGAGGAACTCATGACTCTTGTCTTTGTATTTGGACAGCTCTCTGGGTTTCGCATCAATTGGGAGAAGTTGGTATTGATGCCGCTATATAATGCAAATATTCCATTACCAGACTGTGCAAAACAAATTCAAATATAACATAAAATTAGGTATTTAGGGATTGAGGTAACACGAAAAGTGGGGGACTATGTGGACCTTAACCTTATACCTCTATTGATTAGGTTTAAAGATAAATGTCATACCTGGTGCAAACTCCCAATAACTGTGATTGGCAGAGCCAATTTTATAAAGATGATTTGGGCCCCACAACTACTATACATTTTTCATAATTGTCCGATATGGATAGCTACAATCTGGTTCAGAAGGATAGAATCTCTTTTTTACAAGCTCATCTGGAGGAAAAAACATGCACGTATTAAGTTGTCGAACTTGATGCTAGCTAAAGTTGAGGGGGGCTCGCTTTCCCACATCCCAAAATTTTTTTTCTAGCCTCACAATCCCAGCAATTTTATGGCTGGACAGAGTTAGACGAGAAGGATCCCATACAGGGGTTATTACTTCCGCTAGGTAAGGGATATTCATTGATATCCCTATTAGAGACAAAAATCTTTCAAAAAGATAAGAAATTCATAACAGGCGAACTATTTAATAAAGTATGGCTAGCAATAAAAAAGATCACTAATATTACAGGTTATACCTCCTATTCACCAATATGGAATAACGTAAACTATGAGGAAATAAAGAGATTGGAGGAATTTGGGCTTTGGCAAACTCAGGGGCTGAGATATGTGGAGCAACTGTTCTGGAATGATAACATAAAATCATTTGCACAAATATCTAAGGCATTTAGAATTCCAAAACAGAGGTTCTTCCAGTATCTCCAGCTTTGACATACCTTTCGCACCCAGGCCCGTACATCTGTACTCAAGCTTAACACCTCTAAAATAATAATTCTACTGAAGAAAGGGGATCAAAAAAAGGGACCTTTTTCCAAATTATATGAGATATTGCAGAGTAAATTTAAGGAATCATTAGTGGTGCCAGCCAGGGCGCAGTGGGAACGAGACCTAGGAGCACTGACTGATGTTCAGTGGTCGGAGGTCTTAGCCGCGATCCCAAAGTTATCACTGTCGACCACTCAAAAATTAACACAATTCTTTATTACACATAGATCATACTATACCCCAGAAATTTTTTAAAGTGGAAACGCAGGGAATCCTCTTTATGTCCCCGGTGTAAGGGTGCACCGGCTAATTTAATCCATATGCTGTGGAGATGCCCCAAACTCCATCGGTATTGGCAGGATATAATCAAAAACATAAACAGCACATTATGCATAGCATTACCACTAGAACCGAAACTATGTCTATTAAATATAGTGGAGGAACTAAATATTTAAAAAAATACCCATATCGCAATGACGAGAGGCCTGTTTCAGGCACGGAAACTAATAGCCCAGAAATGGATCTCAATATACCCCCCGACGGTAGAAGAATGGCGAACACAAATAAAAGAAACCATAATAAAGTAGGAATATATCTATACACACAGAGGGAGCCGAGACAAATTTGACGCTATTTGGAAAGGTTGGGCAGAAGCTTGGGACCATAAACTTCTAAGATGATCCGATATGGGAGATGGTGGATGGTAGGAGGGGATTGGGGGGGACCCCTTTTTAGGGGTTGGGGGAGAGGGTTACAGTAAGGGGAGGACAAGATACGATTTTGATTTTTTTTTTTTGGTTTGAGGGTGAATGTTAGAAGGAAGAAAATGTATCTGGATAAAATGTTTGTATAAATGTATAATATGTACTGTTATGAAAAGAATAAAAAAAAGTACTGAATTGGAAAAAAAGAGATGAACCCCTTGTAGAAGCAGAAATTGATATATTTAGTTGCAGTATTACTATGGCTGCTAAATGTGACAGCTTTGTCCCTGGCTGGTTGTTATGTCCCAACAACCAGTAAGTCAGCCCTACCCCATTACATTCAGCCATCAGCCAGGGATTGGCAGCTGACATCAGAATGTAAAGAAAATGGTGGGGATAACATAAAACAAAAAGGTATGGAGTCCTCTCTAATATTCATACCAGACACTTCAGGTCCGGTATTGATTTTAAAGTTGTATCCCATACAAAAATAAAGAAGAAAAAGAGCGGTCCCTCAGAATCCACAATACAAGCATGCAACCCTAATACAAGCATGCAGCCTGACTGCTTGGGAGGGGTGGGGTGGGGATGGGGGGTATGTAGCCCTCAGAACCATACCAGTCCACTTGTCCTCAACATGGAGAGGTACCTTGCAAGGGAGGGGGGCACCCTGGCAAGTACCTTGTCATTATGTTGATGAGGACAAGGTATGTACCTTTAAGTGCAATCAAAGAAATTGTTTGCACTTCAGGTTCCCCTAAAGATGTTATTTTTAATAAAACCTGTTGGGTGGGACCCATAAGCTGATGTCATCATGTTATGCACATACACCCTGGGTTCCTATTCTCGATATATGTGAATGACTTTTGATCTATATGAGTACAATCACATGTAATAAACCAGTTTTAAACGATCTTATGCTATGTGCGGTATGCTTCCTTTTTAATCTCATGGTCCATTGAGTGTACTGGGAGGTACTGTATGCGGGAGACTAGTGCTTGTGAGACCACTTTGAAATAAAGGCCCTATGAGTCATGTTTGCAAGTTCAAGTACTAAGAGACCTTCATCGATAAGGGGTCAAAACACACGGTAAGGAATGTGACTATATGTTGGTTGCAATGAGTCTGCAAAGGATCTTTCCAAGCGGTGTGCTGACATTTTTTAAGAAAGAATTTTGACATAATAAACAGTAGACTTGAATGGGGCTTGATTCAGTTATTATGATTTATTATGTTTTTTTTTTCACAGTGTTATGGATGTTGTAATTTAAAGTGACAACCCTTTGGATATTGAATTGTGCATGCTATTTAAAGAGGTAGTGGTTAGAAATACTGCATATAAAAACATTCTTTGTTTGAACTTAATGGGACAGCTCTATACAGTGGTGTATTTAGTTTTTTTGCTGCCCTAGGCAAGACTAAAATCGGGCGCCCCCCATCTAAATTTGTCCCACTCCTTCCTTATCAAGTGGCTATTCAGGGTCTCCGGTGGCTGTGTTGGGTCTCTTGTGGCTATACAGGGTCTCTGATGGCTATGAGGGGTCTCTGGCTGCTTTGTGGGATCTCTGGTTGCTATGTGGGGTCTTTGGTGGCTGTGCGGAGTCTTTGGTAGTAACCCTTACCCCGTGCTAGCCTGCCACAGTTTTCCCCCCAAACTACTCACTAGCCTGCCACAGTGCTCCCCCCACTAGCCTGCCACAGTGCTCCCCCCACTAGCCTGCCACAGTGCCCCCCCCACTAGCCTGCCACAGTGCTCCCCCAAACCCCTTACTAGCCTGCCACAGTGCTCCCCCCTGCTAGGAGAAGAGATAGGAATAGGAAGGAGAGAGAGAGATAGGGGACCTGGAAAAGGAGACAAATGGATAAAGGGGAGAAAGGAGGGGGAAAGAGGTGGGGGTGAGAGAGAGGGGAGGTGAGGGGGTGAGAGAAACACCTCTAGTGTCCACACTCACCTCACACCCTGGCCCCCACACTCACCCCATACACCCCTAGTGCCTAAAGTCACCTCATACACCCCCAGTGCCCACACGTACATATCTCCAGAGAACAATTGTCAGCTGGGTGATGTAGTTGGTTTATACAAGCCAAGGTACACACCAGCCATCTTCCATAGCACCCAGGAGATCACTCAGCATCATCTCTGCAGTAGGGGTCTAGGCCTAATCCAGATGGCAGATAGGGGGTGCCCGGTGTCTGAGCTATGTTCTCCCTGCCCTGGCTTTCCTGCACTCCCTTTCAGTGATGTATTCGTAAGCCCAAATCTCAAGAGCAAGCCTCTCCTCCTGCTTCCTCCTCCCTCCTTACGGACGCAGCCACAGGTTAGGTAGAAGGATGTCGCTGTGGAAGATGGGGCAGAGGAGCCATGGCCATGCCAAATCCCAGTGTGAGGCAGGGACTGTGCAGAGAAGGAGGGCAGGGTTTAGGATGATTGACGCTCAGCCTGCTATCAGGCCTGGCGTGGAGTCGGCGGAAAACAATGCCGAGAAATGTTGAACGGATGAAAAGGGGTGGGGAGATGCCACCCTCCCTGAAAAATGCCTTGTTTGCCTCACAGTATACATGTTTGGTATATGATTTAAAGGAGAAGTCCAGCCAAAGCTTGTTTGGCTGGGCTTCTCCTATGGATCACAGGAGTGCAATTCATTTTGCACGCCTGTGACCCATTTTCAGCAGAGAGCGGACTGAAGTCCGCTCTCTGCTGACGTCACAGAAATCAGTCCAGGCACCGTGTCATCGTGACAATAAAGTTTGGATCTGCCTGGTGCCTGGACTCACACCCATCTCAACCTCTCAGCGAGCCGGGGGGATCCGGAAATGGCCGCTCTCCACCCCTCCACAGCCCAGCGCTCCAATGAGCGATGAGGAGAAGAGCAGAGAGCTGATGATTGACAGTCAGCAGCTCTCTGCTCGGGGAGCTGTGAGAATCGAGCCATTGGCCATGATCGCTCGGTTCTCAGTGTAGAGGCACCGGGGGACAGATGCAGCATTGGACCGATGCAGCATACACCTAGGTAAGTATGAAACTGAACAAAAAAACAAAACCTTTACTTCTCTTTTAAGGAAATATCTGTTTGTGGGTATTTATTTGGCAGCTGTTTTCATTTTTTGAATAAAAGAAAAAAGTTATTATACTGTGATATAATATTTAGGGAGATAGTTTTTAGTGTCCTTCATGTTTAGTATGTAATTTATGTGTATACCTGTGGTGGGTGTTAGTTATTTTATTTGTGATAATAATTTGTATTACAGAGGAAATAGGGAGTCCGCGCTAATGGGTGTAATTAGAAGCCTAGGTGGGAAGTATATTCCTAAATTGATAGACTGCTGCCCTCACATACGCTGACTCCACAGGGGGTGGAATGAGCGGAAAAAGTGAAAAAAGAAAAGTGTGTGAGTGTGGCGCTGTCCCAAAGTTGCAGAAGAAATGTCTGCATATATACAGTTTTATCAAAAGTGTCACGTGTGTATTCCTTTAAGTGAAATATGTATGGCAGTTATTACCACTCCTGTGGGTTAAAGTGACTGGTGATTTAAACATGAGAAGCATAATGAGTGCAATAAATCGCATCCAAGGTGTCTAGTGCTATATTCCCTCAAAAGGAAAAAACAGTATTAACCACTGCTAAGAGCATGAAGCGGTCTGTGTCTAAACACTAGAGAACACAAAGTTGCAATAAATACATCACACGTGACATGCAAAAAATTCTAAAGTGTCTAGTGCTAAATAAATAAATATTAAAATGTTGTTCTACAAACGTTGCAAATAACAAAGTGACAAGTGCCCTATGAAGAGGTCACTCTGAAAAGTGCTAAACACACGTGCCATGCAAATGGTTCTATGATAGTAAACAGTTCATATGGGTAAGTCCCCGGTGCACTATAAGTGAAAAAAGGCGTCCTTTGTGGGATTCCTCAAAGCATACAACAGGTGTTAATCCAGTGCTGGTGTCTCGCGTTGTGATTGTGCAGAGACTCACCAGCTGTATATCCCCTGCAGGGGTAACGAGTAGTCACAGTATGTGCCACTGTGCAGCAGTGCTTGGCAAGACCAGGACCAGGATGATATCATAAGGACATAAGAAGAAAGGATTCCATAGTGTGAAACCGTTTAAAACCACTATTTATTAGGTCAGATAAAAAGGGTACTCACATTGTAATGGAAAAAATGAGCGGTGTACAATGCTTACAAAGATGTTCCTAAGCGTCAGCTTTGCAGGGAGATGTCAGCAAGGCGTTCAGTCAAAGGCCACGCCCTACGTACGTTTCGTCACTCGGACTTCTACGGGAGCGTGGTCCCTGCATCGTCTCCCCTATCTTTATATGCTGTGCGGTCCTTAGTGCACCTGTGTTCCAGCGGCCATATTTGGTATGTGTTTGTGTTCCAGCGGCCATGTTTTTGTGTGTCGGCGGCCATTTTCCCTGGGACAATGCAGACCGAAGCCCGCAGCCCCATACCAGCGGCCATGTTTTTGTGTGTCGGCGGCCATTTTCCCTGGGACAATGCAGACCGAAGCCCGCAGCCCCAATGAAGTGATTAAATCCCCGTGGAACAGCCTGATACAGCGCTGGTTTCCTGGTGACACCTTACTAATATATGGGTCCATTGCATGTGTGTCACAGTAGTAACTATTACGTTATTTATGCACAATTCTCCCGCACAGAATATAGGTGTGTAGTAAATGGTTTGCCCTTACTTAGGAAACCTAGACAATAGTAATATAGACAACAGTAATATACTAAACCATATTAAAAATATTAAAATTGTGGTTCTACAAAATTAATGACATGACATATATCCTAGCAATACGATATACAAACAGGCAAATAGTTATATTTAAAATGCTAAAAAAATGCTAAAAATTAAAAAAAAAAATTTTATTAAGAAGATATATATAAAAATAGATAAAAATATGTTTAAAATTATGTGAAAAAGCGAGACAAGAAAATCATGTACCAGTTATAATCAGACAGGTAGTAGGTGTATGTTAGAATACTAAAAGTATTTTGAATAACTTGTTAGCCAATAAGGGGAGCATTATCATCAAAGAGAGGAGCATTATCATTAAAAAAGAGATAAGGAGCGTTTATCATCAGAAAAGGGGGGTTTCTTATAAAAGGCGTTCAGTAATTGGTAAGAAAACAATTGAGATCCACATCTATGTTCATTCCAGACGGTTGAAGTGTGTCTAGCTGGAAGATCCATCTGGTCTCATTTTGTGACACCTTTGTTTTCTTGTTGTCACCCCTCCAGTGTCCTTTAATTTTGTCAATTCCGTAAAAAAGCATACCACTGGGGTCCCTATTGTGATGATCTCTAAAATGTCTGGATACGCTATGTTTTTTAAAACCGTTCTTTATGTTTGTGACATGTTCTCTAATTCTAATGTGCAGTTTTCTGGTAGTGCGTCCCACATACTGTTTACGGCACGGGCATTCTAGCACATAAGTAACGTGTGTATTGTTACACGTTATTAGGTCCCTGATTGTGTACTCTTTGCCGTTGCTTGTGGACTTGAACTTCATAATTTTTTTGTTTGTTTTTTTGGTTTCTCTACACGGTAGACATTTTCCACATTTATAAAAGCCTTTTAAATTGTTGCCTATTTTAATTTGTTTCGGGGGGTCAAGTGCATTGTGCACTAGTTTATTTCTAAGGGTTGCAGCCTTCCTATAAATGAAGATGGGTTTTTTTGGTAACACTGTTTTTAAAACTTGGTCTGACTGTAAAATGGGCCAGTGTTTTTTGACAATTGATTCTATTGATCTGTATTGTGTGTTATATCCAGTCAGAAAAGCAAGACCCAAGGACTTGTTTTTATCCCGCTTGTGGGTGTTCTGTGTTGCTTCCATTAACTTATGTCTATCCATATTCTTTATTTGTTCTTTTAATGTCAGCAAATCCCTCTTTTTGTATCCTTTATCCACAAATCGCTTGATCAAATTATTTGTTTGTTCCTCAAAGTCAGTTATGTTACTACAATTTCTGCGTATCCGCATGAACTGTCCCTTAGGGATGTTTCCAATCCACTTTGGGTGATGGCAACTACTAGTGGGGATGTAGCCATTTCTGTCTGTATCTTTAAAGTGCGTCTTTGTGCTAAGGTGTCCATCTTCTTTAAATATCTGGAGGTCGAGGTAGTTAATGTTACGCCTGCACGTGACACTTTTGATAAAACTGTATATATGCAGACATTTCTTCTGCAACTTTGGGACAGCGCCACACTCACACACTTTTCTTTTTTCAATAATTTGTATTAGCACAGAGTTTATTTGTGAAAGTGGAAACTCCTGCGCTGTCGGGGGGGGGGGGGGGCTATGCTAAAAGGACACTGCTGCAACACCTAAGTACTGATCCAAGGCAGGACAAAATGGGACAAAAGTGGGGGAAGATGGTAGTTGCGCTGTGATGAAGGGGGGGGGGGAAGCTACAAAGATGACTAAAGTGGCAAAGTGAACTAAAAAAGCAGAAACGGGCCAATGCATGAATAGATCCTACATGCTAAAAGAACATGGTGGGGATGCAGTGCAGTGCAACGTAGCTGATCAACATGACATGTTGCGGGCAGACAAAGCCTAATATATAAAGGTAATCGTGAAACAGTGACTGCTTGAATATAGCAAAACAAAAATGCATATACCAACACAAATAGGGTGAATAATGACACTATGCAAAAAAAAATATATATATATATATATATAATGCAAGAAAAATATATGTGGGCTAGTGCCCCATTAGCAAAAACGTGCCAGATCCTGGTGAACTACAAGTGACAAATCCCTAGGACAAACATGAATATTAGTTCTATCATCCAGTCCAAAAAGCAAAAACACGTGATGAGAAACACAAAACAAGTCCAATCGTGAAGGGAGGGGGGATCTTCAGTGAGGACACCTCCGTGTTTGCAAGCCGCTTACCTTACAGCTGTAAGGTGTACAGCCTGTGTTGCAAATGACCCGCAGGTGTAGACGTTCCGTGTATACAGGCAGTGACAATGATGAACATGCCAAGCGAAATATAAAAAATAAAAAGTATACAGCATGTAAAATAACTCTGCAACGACCACAGTGGAGGGGGGGCAAGACACACACAGGGGGAGGTTGCACTCACTTTCATGAAGTGAGTGTGGGCATCAATCCATGAGCGCCGAGCTCGTATGCCTCCGGGAGTGTCACCAATCTGGAATCTGTCCCCGTGCCTGGAAACTGGAATATGTCCCCGTGCCTCTCTCCTCAGTGTTCGTCAGGTAGAGTAGTGATGTACAGTGTGAGGGGGAAAGAGACGCACATAGCGTGATCCCATATAAAAGGTATATTTATTTAATAAAACAAGTCCAATCAACTTACATTTAAAACAATGCTGCAGTGTGTAGTAACTACGGGCGCCGAGCTTGTCTCCTGTTGTTTGTCTATGGCAGCGTCCCGTGCTCCAATCCTAATGCATATCGTCACGTCACGTGACTTCTTCAAAGGATGAGGAGAGAGGCACGATTGGACTTGTTTTGTGTTTCTCATCACGTGTTTTTGCTTTTTGGACTGGATGATAGAACTAATATTCATGTTTGTCCTAGGGATTTGTCACTTGTAGTTCACCAGGATCTGGCACGTTTTTGCTAATGGGGCACTAGCCCACATATATTTTTCTTGCATTATATATATATATATATATATATATATATATATATATTTTTTTTGCATTGTGTCATTATTCACCCTATTTGTGTTGGTATATGCATTTTTGTTTTGCTATATTCAAGCAGTCACTGTTTCACGATTACCTTTATATATTAGGCATTGTCTGCCCGCAACATGTCATGTTGATCAGCTACGTTGCACTGCACTGCATCCCCACCATGTTCTTTTAGCATGTAGGATCTATTCATGCATTGGCCCGTTTCTGCTTTTTTAGTTCACTTTGCCACTTTAGTCATCTTTGTAGCTTCCCTCCTCCCCCCCTTCATCACAGCGCAACTACCATCTTCACCCACAGAGTTTATTTGGTTTTATATTCTTCCCCCCAACCCTGGACCAGTGGTTGTGGGGATCTGTGTGCAGGGGGGCTTATCGAAATCTAGAACAAAGGGTCCTCCTATGTGAATGAGTAATGAGATCATTGTACAACTACCAAGTCAGGAAAAAAAGGTGAAAAGCAAAGGAACATACTGACTCAGTTTTTAGCAAATCCTTTACTTAAAAAGAAAAGTGTGATTGGCTCCTGATAATATGACTACTATCAGAGTGTTCCCATGATGGAGAAGCTAAGCCGTAAAGGTGTTAAACATTTTAAAATCACTGCTCCTAGCCAAACAGTATTTTGTAAATTTTTTTTTTTTGCTTCGGTACATGTTCTCCAAGTCAGTGACCAGTCCCCCATGCCATTTGTTTGACAATTCCTTGTCTACCATTCTAGTAAATGCCCATTATTGTTTTTTAACATTTGACTCCCATTGGCTTTGATGGGGTTCGGATTCACTAATTCCCACTTACTGTATATACTCGAGTATAAGCCAATCGGAATATAAGCAGAGGCACCTAATTTTACCACAAAAAAACTGGGAAATTGATTGGCGTATTGACTCGAGTATAAGCCTAGGGTGGGAAATGCAGCAGCTACTGGTAAATTTCAAGAATGAAAATAGATACCAATAAAATTACATTACTTGAGGCATCAGTAGGTTAAATGTTTTTGCATATTTATTTCAAAGAAAAACAGTAAACTATCTCTGTAAGTGGAAAAGAGGGTCAACAAAAACTAAGGCTACATCATTGGTCACAGCCCTGGAGAAGAGCAGGAGAAGAAGAGCGGCCCCATATGACAGTCATCTGACAAGGATGCGGTGCGCCCCATGTACCAGCACACAAAAGCTGGCAGGATTTTGCCCAGTACAGCACGGACAACACAGAGGCTGCCGGCGTGCAGAAGAAAAGAAGAGCGGTGATATCAGCAGTCATTGGATCACCCACAGAGGCTGCAGGCGCCCGCAGATGAGTGGGTGATGACCGGAGAACACCCGCACTACACCGGAGAACAGGTAAGTGGGACCCTCACTCAAGTATAAGCCGAGAGGGGCTTTTTCAGCATAAAAAATGTGCTGGAAAAACACGGCTTATACACGAGTATATACGGTATTTTGCTGACCATAAGTCAAAGGAGAGGGAATGTTCTGCCCATTAGAGGTCCACTGCATGTACCAGTATATTCCAAGTGTTTTAATAAGGGTTTACATGCTGGGGAAGTAGTGAAGATCTATACAGTGAAGTGAATCGTTCTTGTCAACACTACTAAATTATTAGAGGAGGTTTGCCAAGATTTTCTCATCTCTCTGCTAAAAGGCCTACATACATTTAATAAACATTTCCTATGTTTTGATATACTTGGAACTGTAAAATTAATAAAGTGGTCCTGTTGCCAACCAGAAATTACATAAAAGAAGCAGCCTGTAAAATAAGAAATGTAGTACTTACCATTTTGTAGACAGTTGCTCTGAGCTCTGGTCTCTTGAAGAGCTATGGCTGCTGAAGAATTTTTATCCAATACACTTCCAGGGGTGTTGGATACCTGCTTACCTACTGTGTGATGTGACTGATGTGGTTCCCATCACCAGCTGCCATGTCTCTAGCGTAACCCCAATAGGAGCCACTGGTTGAGATGGGCACTCTGTTCTTTGCCTCAACCTTCATAAGAACTTCAGCCCCTGACACATTAGCTTGAGTGTGCAAAGCATGCAATACCACAGAAAATCATCAAAAGTAATATATGGTAACTGGTAATACTGCCATGTCCAAGAAAACAGACACTGAACCAGTGAATGAAGACAATCTTTCTATATTGTTACCCGATATGGTGCATGAGGAGGTAAGCATGAAAATGGATTAACAAAGGTAATAACACAATTTAGCATACAGAGTGATTAGTAATACAGAGTAGGCATAGGTTGACACTCATTAATGGCAACTATGCTAGGCCTAGACGACTAGATGTGCATTGTCTGTAAAAATGAAAAAAAAAAAGCAGAAGGTATCAAAATGGACTTGCTGGATGGCTTTGCTGGAGGGGCAGTGCTTTGTGTTGTTTTTCTTCCAGCTATGGTTGGGGTCCATTGCGAAGTGGTGGTGCACTTAGCAACAGTTTAGGTAAACCAGCATACAGTAAAGATGCAGTAACAATGTGGTACAGGTGCAGTGTAGATGCAGGCCAAATGCAGTGACAGTTCGATACAACTGCAGTATAGGTTTGGTGTGAGTGCAGTAAAGGTTTAGTAGAAGAGCGTTTTAGGGCTGGTATAGATGTGATATGGGTGGATGCACTTGGTGTCCTACTCTCAGTCTCTGCTAGCAGTGTCAATAATGGGCAGATAGTTTCACCAGTTTCCAGGATGCTGTTGTGGGCATTGCTGTAGAAGGAGGCCCTCCTTAGTCTCTCTCTAAAAGCCTTCGGTGATGAGCAGGAGAAGCAGAGGGTGAGTGGGAGTGGGGCAGGATCTGTACTGTGGGTAGTGCTGCACTGTCCCCAGGCATCTTCACTCTCAGTCTTAGCCTCACATCCCTGCTGACAGTTGGATAATCGAACCAAGGTGCTCTGCTTTCCCTCTCTCCTCAGCACCAGGTGAACTTTTTCCTGGGCAGTTTAACTAAAATCCTCTCTCCGCTCCTCCTACTGCACAGTGTCTATTGGGATCTGTAGTCCAAAGATTCTATGAGTCCCATTATATGGCTGCCGTCCCAAAGTGCAACTCTCAGTATTCCCAGTGCTCTGTATAGATGTCTAAGACCCCTTTCACAACGAGCCGCCCATAGTGTTGGCGGTAAAACGCCGCTATTTTTAGTGGCGTTTTAGCGTCAGATTAGCGGCGCATTTCGGCCACTAGCGGGGTGCTTTTACCCCACTAGCGGCTGAGAAAGGGTTAAAACTGCCCGCAATGCGCCGCAATGGCGGCGTTTTGCCGGCGGTATCCCAGCGCTGCCCCATTGATTTCAATGGAGAGCAGCGGTGGAGGAGCGGTAAACACACCGCTCCTTCACCGCTCCAAAGAAGCTGCTGGCAGGACTTTTCCTGACATCCTGCCAGCGCAGCGCTCTGGTGTGAAAGCCCTCGGGCTTTCACACTTTAGACAGTGCTGCAGCTGTTTGAGGGCGGATTGCAGACGCTATTTTTTACGCTATAGCGCCTGCAAAACGCCCTCGGTGTGAAAGGGGTCTAAAGGGTTGCTTGGCTTTAAGTCTCCCCTGCTGGCCAGAGACGAATGGTGCAGCATAACATCAGTATCTCAGTGGAAAGTGAAATTGAGTGTAATGCCCTGTACACACGACCGGTTTTGCTGTCGGAATAAACTCCGAAGGTTTCTCCGATGGAACTCTGACGGAATTCCATTAAAGCGGTCTTGCCTACACATGGTCAAACCAAAGTCTGACCAAAGTCCGACCGTCCAGAACGAGGTGACATACAGCACGTACGATGGGACTAGAAAAAGGAAGTTCAATAGCCAGTAGTCAATAGCTTCTGTCTCATGCTTGCTTCAGAGCATGCGCCATTTTTGGTCCGTCAGAACAGCATACAGACGAGCGGTTTTCTCGATAGGAATTGGTTCAGTCGGAAATATTTAGAACATGTTCCATTTCAAGATCCCTCAGAATTTTCGAAAAAAAAAGTCTGATGAGGCATACACATGATCGGAATAGACGATGAAAAGCTTCCGTCTGACTTTTTCTGTCGGACATTCCGCTCGTGTGTACGCGGCTTAAAGGGGGAAATCTCTCTTTCTCCATGTTTCTGTAGTCCAGCACCTGGGTTCATGTCACTTTTGTGTCCTGTAGTAACATAGCAACTGAAACCACATCATGCATCAGGGGACCAGGCATCCAACATGTCTGGTCTCCTGTCACTTAACAGTGGTAGCCATATTTCTCCAAATGTAAATATGTGTCCCCCCCCCAAAAAAAATGTAGAGCAACATGGGACTCTAATTGTGCCTCTGAGGAGTATGAACAAATGAGATACAATATATTTATACAAAAGTAATCACATTTTTATTATTTAAAGAACAAGATTTAAAATACATTACAGTCTTGGTAATTCAATTTGGATTCAGGGACATATAAACACAGTGATGGTTTTATATATACCCATTGGTGTACAGTCATGTTCTGCATATAATAGATTTAGCGTGGAAAATCAAGTAGATAGAACTAAATATTTATGTGGCAATCTAATGCAATATAAAATGCAAAGTTTCAATGAGGTGCCCCTCAACTCACCGAAAGGGACCGCAAATGGAGAACGCCGGCTCAGTGGGACAGAAGAGGCCTAAATCTATTTTATGCAGAACATGACTGTACACCAATGGGTATTTATAGAAACCATCACTGTGTTTATATGTTCAATGTTTTTTAATATAATATAGAATTTTATTAATATTAGCTGCAATGTACGGTATATATTCCCTGATATAAATCCATGTAAGGACAAACAGATAAATCATTCTATGTTGTTTGCATCATTATGTATTCATATTAATCATATGATGTATGGTACTAATTAAAATTCTATTTGTAGAATTCACATGACGTTTTCATCTGTGCTATTCGCAAGGTTCTGACGAAGCGGAATTATCCGCGAAACACATAGGCCATTCTTTGTATAACCTGTTGGGAATCAGCACATCCCTGAATTTAAATTGAATTACCAAAACTGTAATGAATTTTAAATCTTGTTCTTTAGATAATACAAATTTGATTACTTTTGTATAAATATATTGTATCTCATTTGTTCATACTCCTCCGAGGCACAATTAGAGTCCCATTTTGCTCCACAATATTTTTTTCTGGACATATATTTACATATCTTTCTGGGATGGTGCCTCTGCAGGAGTATTAGTGTTTCATGCTCACCCTACCCCTACACACATATTTCTCCAAAACAGGAAAGATGGGAGTCTCCTTCTTCGGGTCTGGTAAGTATTAAGCTAGCCAAACATGGTTCAATTTTTTTCTCAAACTTTTGTAGAAAAATAATTTTTCAGAACATTCTTTCCATCCAAAGCCATTTATTTTGTCTAGACCTGTTATTTGATTGACATCCCAGACATATAAATCAGGTTTCATTACAATATGTACAATTTTTCCTGAGCAAAAAACACATTTGCAGTTTCCATTCTGCTCCTTCAAACTTTCTCATCACTATAGCTGAAAGCGAACATTGATTTTACCCCACTAACCATACAAAAAAGCCAATGGACGTTCCAAGAATGAAAATTTTCTAATGAAATTCTACTAGTGTACTTTACTCATCTTTTTTGAATGTTTGCAGGTTTCTCATTTTTTGGATGGTACCAGAGTTGTTTTCAAACAACTCCAGCTTAGCAAAATTCTTGGAAAGTGTTACAGCCAATGATTAAAGCTGGTCATATATGGCTGTGCTGCTGTGTCATTGTATTCTGACAGCAGAGGTCTCAGCTGGACGCTTCTGCTGTCGGAATACACTATTGGTTGCAGCACTTGTGGGTGGAGCTTAGGCACCTATGTGGAGGACAAGTGGGACTACACTTGCTAATATCTGCATTTCAGGCTGCAAGCCTGTAGTGCAAGGGCCTGCCTGATTGCATACAAATTGAAACTCCTAAGGTTTGACCACATATTATATGGTTTTGGTAAATCTGAAGGAAAAAATCAGCAGAAAATCTGATAGTGTGTATGGGGCTTAAGGCCGGTCTCCAGGACTCAGAATGACACTGTTCACGCATTGCTCTCTGTGCTGACTTTGTTTCACTGATGACACATAGGAACTCCTTGGCGTAGAGGACACCACTCCCAGGGGTGCAGCATTTGGAGGCTGGTAATTCTGAGCCTGTACCCGGCTCCACCAATCCAGCAATGCAAGTCACTTTTCTTCCACTGACACATTCCATGGTTGCTATGGGATAAAGGAAATGCTCTCTCTTCTTCTCCAACCACCACGCTTGCTATCTTCTCCAGGAGCCCCTCTGCATCTTTCTCTTCTGTGACTCCAGGCTGGATCCCTAAGCACTCTGCACCGCAGGTCAGTTCTCAAAAAGTGCGGAATTTGCTGCTAGTGGAGGTGCCAAGCACATTACCCTCTCCACTACCAGAGGATCCATCGCCACTGCCAGTCAATCGTCTCATGGCCCATTGTCTGCCTTGCATGTGACACAATTGCTGTAGTCCTTAGCGACAGCACATTAACTTTCACTGGACAGTGCTCTGTGTGTTAGACCCATGTATTGCATCTTACTCTAGATCAGTCCCCTTGTTGCAAACAAGATCTTTTGCTGAGGTAGTTGCTAAATACAGTACACTTCTCAAAAAGCAGTTTCAACACAAATCCTGTACAGAGCTCTTCTAAAAATCCAAAGAATGTGCATATCTTATGCAGAAGGCAAGTCCATAAAGCAATCCCTTTGAAGGCAAGAGTCCATTAAGACAATGATCCACAGGAAGCACTACAAGTTCCTTAGAGTCCATGATTGGCAGTAATCCAGAAAGGAAATAAGTCCATGATTAACAACTACAAGTCCATAAGATCCCCAGGCTTGAGATCTTTTCCTGGAACCCCAATTAGGCTCCTATCAACCCACCCAAAGGGGGTGATCTCTCCAACAGAGTAAGCAGCTACATTTTGGCAGTATTCCCCTAGAAATTGACCCAGGGGCTTGGAGGCATAGGAAACATACAAACATTGTAACATTTGGTACCTGGCTGGCTCAACTAACATGAGAATATTAGCACAACCAGGGTAAACAAGTGTGGGGAGTTCTTTTTTAAGTCTGCAGCTAGTATTCCTCATGTAGCATCAGTATTGTATGGTAACTGTTGGTTAAGTTCAGCTTTAGGGTTAAGTGAAAGGTTCCTTTACTATGTCAATATCCAGCTTTCATCATTTAGTGGAATCTAGCAGTTCCTCAAATCTGTATGCATATAGTTCACCTCTAAGGAGATAATAATTGTATTTATATTTTTATAATTTTTTTTTTACTTTTTTATATATTTTTATCTACTTAATTGTTTTTTTTCTTGTAGTTTGCATACTTATAAAAGAATCATAAGTTTGAGATTCTTTTTAATAAGCAAGGTTGTTACTATTGCATAGTCCAACAAATGTGGCTTTAAAATCCATTTAACTAATAATGTGGAATGTTAGTCCATTGGTTTCCTATTAAGGAGTTAATGAAGCCGAGGCAGAATACACCACCATGACGCAGCTCCTCATGACGTCACAGTGATGAAATGCATTGGGCGGGGCTTTGATGGCATCATTTCTGCATTCTTACTACCGGTCTATGGAACGCAGATGAATATAGTGAATCGGAAGTAACAATGAATTTGTTTTAGCTTGTGTAAGTGGTATTTTTAATTTTTTTTATATACTTATAAACTGAATTATGCTATGGAAGGCTGCCTGGTCTTTATCTCCTCTTACATGCACGCATGATGGAGTATTCAAGCAGAATATCTATCCACTCAAATCGGGAACTGCAGGGACAGAAAAAGGAAGGCTGTCCAATACAAAGCGCTTGTGTCATCATAATCTAGTGAGTGAGGTGACAAAGCAGGGGAGCGCGAAGTGATTTCATCAAGACCACCGAATGTTAGAAAATTGACCACTGGGCACTTTAAAGTGGACTTTCATGCTTTTTGGACATCATTTCTTCATTGGATTTTTTTCACTGGATTTTCACACTGGAAAAAATATGTCAAAAGTGTCCGATGTGTCCGCCGCAATATTGCAGTCACGATAAAAATCGCAGATCGCCGCCATTACTAGTAAAAAAAAAATAATAATAAAAATGCTATAAATCTACCCTCTTATTTTGTAGATGCTATAACTTTTGCGCAAACCAATAAATATACGCTTATTGTGATATTTTTTACCAAAAATATGTAGAAGAATACGTATTGGCCTAAACTGAGGAACAAATTTGTTTAAAAAAAAATTTTTGGATATTTATTATAGCAAAAAGTAAAAAATATTGTGTTTTTTTCAAACTTGTCACTTGTTTTGTTTATAGCGCAAGAAATAAAAATCGCAGGGGTGATCAAATACCACCAAAAGAAAGCTCTATTAGTGGGGAAAAAATAATAAAAATTTCATTTGGGTACAGGATTGCATGACCGCGCAATTGTTATTCAAAGTGCGACAGCGCTGAAAGCTGAAAATTGGCTTGGGCAGGAAAGGGGTGAAAATGCTCTGTATGGAAGTGGTTAAATATTGTGCCGGGGAGGGGGGTCTCCTTAGTATGCCTGTAAAGTAGCGCATCTTTCCCATGTTTATAACAGTACCACAGCAAAATTGCATTTCTAAAGGAAAAAATGTAATTTAAAACTGCTCCCGGCTTTAATGTATTGTCGGATCCAGGTAATATAGATAAAAATCATTGAAAGGAACAGCGTGGGTTCCGACCCAGTCCATTACCAGGCCCTTTGGGTCTGGTATGAATATTAAGGGGTACCCCATGCCAAAAAGACAAAAAAGAATGGCGTGAGGGTCCCCCAGGCCCCCAGCCACTATATACTCTGAACAGCAGTATATATACTATATGGCCTGCACTATATACGCTGCAGAAAAATTGAGCCTTAGGTGTTGGTGGTGCCAGAACACTGTAATCCCTCACAGTTATGCTTGTTTGGCGCAGGAATGGGCCCTGCTGTGAAATATTATATCAAAAATTGTAATTACATGGCCCTGTTAAACAGGGGCAGAAAAATTGAGCCTTAGGTGTTGGTGGTGCCAGAACAATGTAATCCCTCACAGCTACTCTTGTTGGGCGCAGGAATCGGCCCTGCTGTGAAATATTATATCAAAAATTGTAATTACATGGCCCTGTTAAACAGGGGCAGAAAAATTGGGCCTTTGGTTTTGGTGATGCCAGAACACTGTAAGCCCTCACATTTATGCTTGTTTGGTGCAGGAATGGGCCCTGCTGTGAAATATTATATCAAAAATTGTAATTACAAGCCACTGTTAAACAGGGGCAAAAAAAATAGGCCTTGGGTGGTGGTGGTCGTGGTGTCCCAACACTGTAACCCCTCACAGATATTCTTGTTGGGTGCAGGAATGGGCCCTGCTGTGAAATATTATATCAAAAATTGTGATTACATGCCCCTGTTAAACAGGGCCAGAAAAATTGGGCCTTGGGTGGTGGTGCCACAACACTGTAACCCCTCACAGTTACTCTTGTTGGGTGCAGGAACAGGCCCTGCATTGAAATATTTAATCAAAAATTGAAATTACATGCCCCTGTTAAACAGGGGCAGAAAAATTGGGCCTTGGGTGGTGGAAGTTGTGCCCTAAACCAAAAATATTGTTGGAAACTAGCATCATCTGGATTGAGGAGGAAAAGGATAGGCAGTCTTCAAGGGATCCCAGATCCATAGCAAATTCAATTAATTACATCAGCATCAGGTGTTTGATAGCTGCTGATTAGGGATGAGCCGAACACCCCCCTGTTCGGTTCGCACCAGAACATGCGAACAGAAAAAAGTTCGCTTGAACACACGAACACCGTTAAAGTCTATGGGACACGAACATGAATAATCAAAAGTGCTAATTTTAAAGGCTTATATGCAAGTTATTGTCATAAAAAGTGTTTGGGGACCCGGGTCCTGCCCCAGGGGACATGGATCAATGCAAAAAAAGTTTTAAAAAAACTCTGACGCACGGTGACTTGACGGGACTTCCCTGTGACATCATGGGGAATGCCACAGGGAAGTCCCGTCATGTCCCGTGCGTCCGAGGGGGCGGGGTCACTGGGTGGCCCCGCCCCCCATTATTTAAGAACCGTCAGACAAGGAGACGCCGTCACACAGCGGGAGCCTCCCTCCATGCCAGCATGGATGCGGAGCGGCCCGGAGAAGAAAATGAAGAAGAGAAGAAGAGAAGAAGGAAGAAGAGAAGAGGATGAAGAAGAAGATGAAGAGAAGAGCGGGAGCCTCCCCCCATGCCATGGGTGCGGAGCGGCCCGAGGAGAAGAAGATAGAAGACGCCGCAGAGGAGATGCTGGACGAGAACGCCGGAGGAAGAACCAGAAGAGCCAGAAAAACCAGAAGAAGAAGAAGATGAAGGAAGATAGAAGAAAGAATAAGCATTTAAATAAAGGAATTGTCAAAAACTGTCTCTTGTCATTTTTAACATTTTTGACAGTTTTTTAGTGAAATGGTAGGGGTAAGTACCCCCTTACCATTTCACACGGGGGGGCCGGGATCTGGGGGTCCCCTTGTTAAAGGGGGCTTCCAGATTCCGATAAGCCCCCCGCCCGCAGACCCCCACAACCACCGGCCAGGGTTGTGGGGATGAGGCCCTTGTTCTCATCAACATGGGGACAAGGTGTTTTGGGGGGCTACCCCAAAGCACCCTCCCAATGTTGAGGGCATGTGGCCTGGTATGGTTCAGGAGGGGGGGCCGCACTCTCGTCCCCACCTCTTTTCCTGCGGCCTGCCAGGTTGCGTGCTCGGATAAGGGTCTGGTATGGATTTTTGGGGGGACCCCACGCCGTTTTTTTTTTTTCTGGCGCGGGGTTCCCCTTAAAATTCATACCAGACCTGAAGGGTCTGGTATGGAATTTAGGGGGAACCCCACGTCATTTTTTTTTAAATTTTGGCCGGGGTTCCCCTTAATATCCATACCAGACCTGAAGGGCCTGGTATGGAATTTAGGGGGACTCCCATGTCATTTTTTTTTTAAATTTTGGTTCGAGGTTTCCCTGTGGGGAATTCCCATGCCGTTTTTATCAATGAACTTCTATGTGTATTGTCGGCAATGCAATAGCCGCGGGTAGTTTTAAATGGGTTTTTTCCTTCCAAATGTCATTTTGCTGTCAGACTGTTCTAAACACGGGAAACATGCGCCCCTTTACAGGCATACTATAGACACCCCCCAGGTACGAAATTTAAAGGGATATTACACTTTTATTGTTTGACTTTAAGCATTATTAAAATCACTGCTCCTGAAAAAACGGCCGTTTTTAAAACTTTTTTTTGCATTGATCCATGTCCCCTGGGGCAGGACCCAGGTCCCCAAACACTTTTTATGACAATAACTTGCATATTAGCCTTTAAAATTAGCACTTTTGATTTCTCCCATAGACTTTTAAAGGGTGTTCCGCGGCATTCGAATTTGCCGCGAACACCCCAAATTGTTCGCTGTTCGGCGAACTTGCGAACAGCCAATGTTCGAGTCGAACATGAGTTCGACTCGAACTCGAAGCTCATCCCTAATGTACAATGAAAGAAACCCCATTCTCCCTAACGGCCAAACATTTCGTCCAAGACATTTCACTAATTGCAAGACCTTTGGGGTAATTTATATGCTACGCTGTGATTGCAGCTGTTTTTATATTGGTAAGACCACATTGGAATTTTGGAAACGTGCTTACAGGCACATAAAAAGCATGCAAACTAGTAACTCTGAACTGCCCCTGGGCCGACACACCAAAATAGTACATAGAGGTAAGGTAGTTTTCCTAAAGTCAAGTTCCTCATATTGGACCGTATCCACCCCAGCTCCAGAGGAGGGGATTGGAAAAAGACCCTCCTCCAAATGGAGCTACGCTGGATACACAATCTAAATGCTACCCTACCACCCGGCCTCAATGAGGCTGTGTGTTGTAAGTCCTTTTTGGAAGGCTTCTCTTCCAGAGGTATGGAGAAATAAAATAAAAGACAAAATATCAATACACTTTCCAATGACCTCCTCCGTGAATAGACAGCCTATGAATCCTAATTAGTGGCTCTCTACAAATTTCTCTTTTCTCTATCTGCATTACTATTATATTTGTTTGATTTTCTGATTATCTATTACATGTACCTTACTATGTATGTAAGGTGGGTTTGCCTTACATATATACATTTTCCCTAGAATATATGTGTAAATTTTACTATTGGTTTTTGTGTTCCCATTAATCTGCCTGTCATTTGCGCTTTCAGGCCTGGTCACTAGGGGGTCATGTTAACCCATGTCCCACACTGTGCCTACCTATAATACCTGATTGAACATTCAAAGTTTAATAAAATATGCATTATATACCGGCCGACCCTTGGGGGGTGGATCATTGCAATGCCTGGCACACACAGCCACCTGGATTTGGTAATCCTTGGCAGCGTTTCTATGGTGGTTACAGCTGATTCTATTCCAGCTGGCCGTCATTTTGCTGCTCCGGCGGACATGCGTGGTCCGCCGGTGAGGCTTGTGTGTCAGTGGGCTGTGGGTGCACATCGTCGTTCTGACGCGCTGACGTTGCGCATGCACGGTCATGACGGGGCATGCACGTAGGACTCAGGAAGCCTGTAGAGGATGTGCTCTTGATCTCCTTGTCCATCTCAGGTGCAGCTGATAATTATTGGCTGCGCCTACTATTGGAGGGAGACAAGTATATCAGGCACGCCCTGGAGACATGGCTGATATCCACCTGAGGGTTTGGATGTCAGGATGTGTCTCTGTGAGGCTGCCTTTTATATACCATATATATATAGAATTGACTTTTTATACACTACAATGACAGTGGTTATGTATCAATATCATTGGATGGACTATCACTGCTGCTTTACTGATACTGTACCATTTATCTCCACTGCTAATGTTATGTGCACAAGCCCAGAGTCTTTCTGTTCTGGCTGTCAACCCTTGCCTCCTACTGAGGATATTATAAATTGTTTGATACACTTCAATATTAGACAAGCTCAATCATAAGGCTTATTCATCGCTTAGTAATTTATTCACATAGATGGTGCAATTTATATTACATATATGGTCTAACCACGTTTGTGGGATTAGACGTCAATTAAATTTTACAAGTCTCCTCTAATGTAATCTATATTACCTCAAACCTGTCCCATTGTATACTACATGGTTGCATAAATGCAGAGGCGGCTCTAGACTTTGTGAGGCCTTAGGCAAAACTTAGACATGAGGCCCCACTCACTCTCATAATGGGAAAAATAATTCAAGGGATGAAAATGAACTGTATTAGGAGGGTACAGTATAGGGGAGTGGAGAGTACAGGGGGTAGGTAAGTGGGCATAATAAAGATATATTTTCCTCAAGCAGAGCTGCACAGGGAAGCTGCTCTCACAGATCCTACCTATTCTGGTAGGCTGTCACAAAGGGAGAAATAAAGAAGGATGGGTGGAGAAGGAAGGAAGGAAGGAAGGAAGGAAGGAAGGAAGGAAGGAAGGAAGGAAGGAAGGAAGGAAGGAAGGAAGGAAGGAAGGAAAGAGAAAAAGAGAGAAAGAAAGATGGAAGGAAAGATGGAAGGAAAGAAAGAAAGAGAAAAAAAGATGGAAGGAAAGAAAGAAAGAGAAAGAAAGATGGATGGAAGGAAAGAAAGAAAGAGAAAGAAAGATGGAAGAAAAGAAAGAAAGAGAAAGAAATATGAATGGAAAGAAAGAAAGAAAGAAAGAAAGAAAGAAAGAAAGAAAGAAAGAAAGAAAGAAAGAAAGAAAGAAAGAAAGAAAGAAAGAAAGAAAGAAAGAAAGAAAGAAAGATGGAAGGAAGGAAAGAAAGAAAGAAAGAAAGAAAGAAAGAAAGAAAGAAAGAAAGATGGAAGGAAGGAAAGAAAGAAAGAGAAAGAAAGAAAGAAAGAGAAAGAAAGAGAAAGAAAGATGGATGGAAGGAAAGAAAGAAAGAAAGAGAAAGAAAGAAAGATGGATGGAAGGAAAGAAAGAAAGATGAATGGAAGGAAAGAAAGAAGATGGGTGGAAAGAAAGAGAAGAAAGAAAGAAAGAAAGAAGAAAAGAAGAAAGAAAGAAAGAAAGAAAGAAAGAAAGAAAGAAAGAAAGAAAGAAAGAAAGAAAGAAAGAAAGAGAAAGATGGAAGGAAAGAAAGAAAGAGAAAAAAAAAAGATGGATGGAAGGAAAGAAAGAAAGAGAAAGAAAGATGGATGGAAGGAAAGAAAGAAAGAGAAAGAAAGATGGAAGGAAAGAAAGAGAAAGAAAGATGGATGGAAGGGATGGAAGGAAAGAAAGAAAGAGAAAGAAAGATGGTTGGAAGGAAAGAAAGAAAGATGGATGGAAGGAAAGAAAGAAAGATGAATGGAAGGAAAGAAAGAAAGATGGGGAGAAAGAAAGAAAGAAAGAAGAAAGAAAGAAAGAAGAAAGAAAGAAAGAAAGAAAGAAAGAAAGAAAGAAAGAAAGAAAGAAAGAAGAAAGAAAGAAAGAAAGAAAGAGAAAGAAAGAAAGAAAGAGAAAGAAAGAAAGAAAAGAAGAGAAGAAAGATGGACGGAAGAAAGAAAGAGAAAGAAAGATGGACGGAAAGAAAGAAAGAGAAAGAAAGATGGACGGAAAGAAAGAAAGAGAAAGATGGATGGAAGGAAAGAAAGAAAGAGAAATAAAGATGGATGGAAGGAAAGAAAGAAAGATGGATGGAAGGAAAGAAAGAGAAAGAAAAGAAGAAAGAAAGAAAGAAAGAAGAAAGAAAGAAAGAAAGAAAGAAAGAAAGAAAGAAAGAAAGAAAGAAAGAAAGAAAGAAAGAAAGAAGAAAGAAAGAAAGAAAGAAAGAAAGAAAGAAAGATGGAAGGAAAGAAAGAGAAAGATGGATGGATGGATGGAAAGAATGAGAGATGGAAGGAAAGAAAGAAAGAAAGAAAGAAGAAAGAAAGAAAGAAGAAAGAAAGAAAGAAAGAAAGAAAGAAAGAAAGAAAGAAAGAAAGAAAGAAAGAAGAAAGAAAGAAAGAAGAAAAAAGATGGAAGGAAAGAAACAGAAAGAAAGATGGAAGAAAAGAAAGAAAGAGAAAGATGGATGGATGGATGGAAAGAATGAGAGATGGAAGGAAAGAAAGAAAGAAAGAAAGAAAGAAAGAAAGAAAGAAAGAAAGAAAGAAAGAAAGAAAAAAAAGAAGAAAGACAGAAAGAAAGAAAGAAAGAAAGAAAGAAAGAAAGAAAGAAAGAAAGAAAGAAAGAAAGAAAGGAAGAAGAAGGAAGGAAGGAAGGAAGGAAGGAAGGAAGGAAGGAAGAAGAAGAAAGAAAGAAAGAAAGAAAGAAAGAAAGAAAGAAAGAAAGAAAGAAAGAAAGAAAGAAAGAAAGAAAGAAAGAAAGAAGAAAGAAGAAAGAAGAAAGAAAGAAAGAAAGAAAGAAAGAAAGAAAGAAAGAAAGAAAGAAAGAAAGAAAGAAAGAAAGAAAGAAAGAAAGAAAAAGATGGAAGGAAAGAAAGAAAGAGAAAGATGGATGGATGGATGGAAAGAATGAGAGATGGAAAGAAAGAAAGAAAGAAAGAAAGAAAGAAAGAAAGAAAGAAAGAAAGAAAGAAAGAAAGAAAGAAAGAGAAAAAAAGATGGAAGGAAAGAAACAGAAAGAAAGATGGAACAAAAGAAAAAAAAAAAAAGAAAGAGAAAGATGGATGGATGGATGGAAAGAATGAGAGATGGAAGGAAAGAAAGAAAGAAAGAAAGAAAGAAAGAAAGAAAGAAAGAAAGAAAGAAAGAGAAAGATGGATGGAAGGAAAGAAAGAGAAGGGGGTGGAGGAAGAAGTGTACTCACTGGGACGCAGGAGGGACTGGATGGATGGATCAGACTCCCCTTTTCCTTTTCTGTTTTCTTCTTCAGCATGAATCTTCCCGCCCACACATCCCCTTCTGAGGCAGAACAGAGAACACTGCCGTGGAGAGTGGGCGGGGCAGACACAGGAGGAGAGGGCGGGAGGAGGAGGAGCAGAAGCTCTCTCTCCTCTTTTGTTTGGCTGTGCGGGCAGCAGAGGGAGGGGGGAGATCTGTCAGAACAGGCTATGCTGAGCGGCTGTCTGTGATCCGGAGATGTACGTGAGCTCCGATCACACATCTCACTCGCAGCCTTGTTATCTCTCCCTGTAACAAAACGAGGGGACTCAGGACTGTGTGATGGCGGATACCTCTGCTGCTGGAAGAGGCGGCTCTCTGATTAGGTAAACAATCCAGCTATGCGAGGCACCTATGACTGCGAGGCCTGAGGCCACCGCCTATTTCGCCTAATTAGAGAGCCGCCTCTGTATAAATGATAGTGAAACAAGGAGAGGCTAGCTTATGAAGAATCATTATGATTTCATTAAATCAAACTGATATTTCTATATACATATATATATACACAGACTCTCTGTCATACATCTATTATCTTTCAGCGACACCAACTATATAGTGTTCTATATCAACCTTTCAACAATTACTTGCTCTCATTGAGCGCATGTAAGATACATATGTATATACATTATTTTCATATATACCTTTTTAATACAATCTCACTGTATACATCTTGCTTGTACATGTTATAAAAACACTTTCAGCAAAAAATCAATGTAAAAAAGTCACTAAGCTAGCTGAATCATACCATTCAATATGTCCCCTATTACCATTTATTACTTTGACTTATAGGGCTATGTCCTCCCTTGGCTTCAGTGTTGTCAGCTGTCCAAAGCCTCTCATGCTAGCCCAGCTGTACTAAATTGTCATTCCATGGTATACTAAAATATGCTGTGAAGACCATAGTTACATAGTAGGTGAGGTTGAAAAAAAGACACAAGTCCATCAAGTCCAACCTATGTACGATTATGTGTCAGTATTACATTGTATATCCCTGTATGTTGTGGTCATTCAGGTGCTTATCTAATAGTTTCTTGAAGATATCGATGCTCCCCGCTGAGACCACCACCTGTGGAAGGGAATCCAACATCCTTGCCACTCTTACAGTAAAGAACCCTCTACGTAGTTTAAGGTTAGATCTCTTTTCTTCTAATTTTAATGAGTGGCCACAAATTTTGTTAAACTCTCTTCTGCAAAAAAGTTTTATTTCTATTGTGGGGTCACCAGTACAGTATTTGTATATTGAAATCATATCCCTTCTCAAGCGTCTCTTCTCCAGAGAGAATAAGTTCAGTGCTCGCAACCTTTCCTCATAACTAAGATCCTCCAGACCCTTTATTAGCTTTGTTGCCCTTCTTTGTACTCGCTCCATTTCCAGTACATCCTTCCTGAGGACTGGTGCCCAGAACTGGACAGCATACTCTAGGTGCGGCCGGACCAGAGTCTTGTAGAGTGGGAGAATTATCGTTTTATCTCTGGAGTTGATCCCCTTTTTAATGCATGCCAATATTCTGTTTGCTTTGTTAGCAGCAGCTTGGCATTGCATGCCATTGCTGAGCCTATCATCTACTAGGACCCTCCGGTCCTTTTCCATCCTAGATTCCCCCAGAGGTTCTCCCCCCCAGTGTATAGATTGCATTCATATTTTTGCCACCCAAATGCATTATTTTACATTTTTCTACATTTAACCTCATTTGCCATGTAGTTGCCCACCCCATTAATTTGTTCAGATCTTTTTGCAAGGTTTCCACATCCTGCAGAGAAGTTATTGCCCTGCTTAGCTTAGTATCGTCTGCAAATACAGAGATGGAACTTTTTATCCCATCCTACAGGTCGTTTATGAACAAATTAAATAGGATTGGTCCCAGCACAGAACCCTGGGGAACCCCACTACCCACCCCTGACCATTCCGAGTACTCCCCATTTATCACCACCCTCTGAACTCGCCCTTGTAGCCAGTTTTCAATCCATGTACTCACCCTATGGTGCATGCCAACGGACCTTATTTTGTACAGTAAACGTTTATGGGGAACTGTGTCAAATGCTTTTGCAAAATCCAGATATACCACGTCTATGGGCCTTCCTTTATCTAGATGGCAACTCACCTCCTCATAGAAGGTTAGTAGATTGGTTTGGCAAGAACGATTCTTCATGAATCCATGCTGATTACTGCTAATGATACTGTTCTCATTACTAAAATCTTGTATATAGTCCCTTATCATCCCCTCCAAGAGTTTACATACTATTGATGTTAGGCTAACTGGTCTGTAATTCCTAGGGATGTATTTTGGGCCCTTTTTAAATATCGGTGCTAAATTGGCTTTTCTCCAATCAGCTGGTACCATTCCAGTCAGTAGACTGTCTGTAAAAATTAGGAACAACGGTCCGGCAATCACTTGACTGAGTTCCCTAAGTACCCTCGGATGCAAGCCATCTGGTCCCAGTGATTTATTAATGTTAAGTCCTCTGTCCTCTGTTAACCATGGAGGTGCTTCCTGTGTTGTGTCATGAGGATAAACACTGCAGTTTTGGTTACTGAAGAACCCGATTCACTTGTGAAGACTGAGGAGAAGAATACATTTAATACCTTCGCCATCTCCCCATCCTTTGTAACCAGATGTCCTTCCTCATTCTTTATGGGGCCAATATGGTCTGTTCTCCCTTTTTTACTGTTTACATACTTAAAGAATTTCTTGGGATTTTTTTGCTCTCCTCCGCTATGTGTCTTTCATGTTCTATCTTAGCCGTCCTAATTGCACCCTTACATTTCTTGTTGCATTCTTTATAAAGTCTGAATGCTGAGGATGATCCCTCAACCTTGTATTTTTTGAAGGCCTTCTCCTTTGCTTTTATATGCATTTTACATTGGAGTTAAGCCATCCAGGACTTTTGTTTGCTCTTTTAAATTTATTACCCAACCAGCTACCCCAGCAGGCAAATTCTTGGAGACACACTTCAGTATTTACTTTTTGTTTTTAAATAGCCTTATTGGAATGTTTCACCTACAATATCTCTACAAAATATGTGAGTCTACACAATATTCATTGTTATTGTAATATACATGCTATAAATAATGTTGCTCATTGTACACTTTTTCATACTCTGTATTTGACTTTTTGTTATTACTACATTATAGATGTATTAATGACCTTCTTAAAAACAACCCTGAAGAAGGAGATATAGATACTCTGAAATGCGTCGGGTGAATTACGAGAACTTTACAGTCAATCTTTGTGGTGATTTTGTACTTTGTACATAGGATTTGTAACCATTCCAATATTTTTTGTTTTTATCGTGCTTATTGTGTTTATTGAAATACGCTTTTTCTACAAATTATGTTAGTGCCCTAAAAGTCCACATAGGGCATACCCTCCTTTTGTTCCATGAAAAGAAATGGCGTTTTGGAACCTGCCACTGAGGTACAGCACATTCCACAAATTCATGAAAGGGGGGCAGAATCTACCAGTTGAAAATGCAGCAGTTGCAGTGCTAACAATTTGGCCAAGCTAGCATTTAGACGCTGAACATGTGGATGGCTGGGACCGAATTTCTTTTTACGGTTCAGCAACTGGGGTAGGGAAATTTGCCTGCTAAAATCAATTGGTGGTGTACTGCTAGCAGATTGGCTGCAAGTACTTAGGACACCTATTGCTATACCTTCATTCTTCTCAGTGCAGGTTTTTGAGAGAACTGGAGGCATAGTAGGGTTAGAGATCCCAGATGAGGAGTAAGGAGAAGTCTGCCTTTTTCTATGATGTGGGTCTTTCATGTGCTGTTGCCAATGGACTGCATGGCAGGTCGTAATATGTCTGGTCAAGCATGTGGTTCCCAAGCCACTGCTGTTCTGGCCACGCTTGATCCACTTCAGACATTGGTTGCAAACAGCAATGGAGCGGTCTGCTGCACATGTGTCAAAAAAGACCCATACCAAGGAACTTTTAAAAGTCAGAGGGGAGTCAGCAGCGCCCTGCACCTGCGGAGCTCTGCTGTGTGATGCAATAGGGTGGCTGCCCTTAAGCTGCCCCCTAGAGGACATCCTGCCTTGTTGGAGTTGTGCCTCCTCCTCCTCCTTCTCCTCTTCTCTCGGGCACCCAAGTACAGTCAGTGACCTCATCATCCCTCCCTCCTCGTCACTGGCGCAAACTTGGCAGTATGCTGCAGCTAGGGGAATCTGACTGCCAGTTTCTTGTCCTTCTGTGGCATCCCCTCTCTCTAGGTTCATGTTACTCCCTTCCTCAATCTGTGAACCAACATCGGAGCCTTCAAATCGCTGCGCATCCTCCAGCAGCATATAACCGACACTGTGGTCGAATAATTCTGGGGACTCCTCCATGCATGATGGTGGGGCTACGGAAGGAGTGACTATGGACAGGGGAATAGGCCACTTTGGCAGCTGCGTTGGAAGGCAAACTACCCTGAGCCTCGGTGACAGAGGATGAGGAGGATAAGGACGGCTTAGTCATCCACTCCACCAACTCTTCTGCATGTTGTGGCTCAATAACACAGATAGCAGCAGAAAAAAAAGGACAAGCGTGCCCCACGGCCACCTGCAGAGGATGCACCATGTCCATGACCAGCACTGTTGACTGTAGACAAAGAGGCTGCTTGCCCCCTTGTAGTGGCCTGTGAGCGTCTGTCTCTCCTTGGTGGCCTTCCAGACATGATGTATTTTTTTGTTTTGCAACACAACACTACACTGTATTATATACTGCGTACACCGCCTGAAGTGTATTAGAAATTATTCACCACCGAATGCACTGTATATATAGGCTACACTGAATGCTGAGTATACAGTATATATATATATATATATATATATATATATATATATATATATATATATATATTTATCAGAAGTGTATTAGAAACTGTACACACTGTATTAGATACTGTGTATACTGCCTGCACTGTATTAGAAACTGTATAATGTCTGCACTGTATTGTATACGGTCTACACCACCAGAAGTATATTAGAAACTGTAGACCATGTATTAGATACTGTGTACACCGCCTGCACTGTATTAAAAACTGTACAAAGGCTGCACTGTATTGTATACTGTCTACACCATCAGAAGTGTAGTAGAAACTGTACACACTGTTTTAGATACTGTGTACACTGTCTGAAGTGTATTAGAAACTATACACCACCGAATCCACTGTATATATAGGCTACACTGAATGCAGAATATATATATATTGGTGTGCATTCGGTGGTGTACTGTTTCTAATACACTTCAGGCGGTGTATTGAGATATATATATATATATATATATATATATATATATATATATATACCATCTATTATATATATATACTGTATATATCAAGCGGTGTATCAATATATATATATATATATATATATATATATATATATATATATATATATATATATTGATACACCGCTTGATATATACAGTATATATATAATAGATGGTATATATATATATATATATATATATATATATCAATACACCGCCTGAAGTGTATTAGAAACAGTACACCACCGAATGCACTGTAGATATAGGCTACACTGAATGCAGAATATATATATATATATACTAGACTGTATATATATATATATATATATATATATATATATATATATATATATATATATATATTGATACACCGCTTGATATATACAGTATATATATAATAGATGGTATATATATATATATATATATATATATATATATATATATATCAATACACCGCCTGATGTGTATTAGAAACAGTACACCACCGAATGCACTGTAGATATAGGCTACACTGAATGCAGAGTATAGTAGACTATATATAAATATATATATATAAATATATATATATATATATATATATATATATATATATATATATATTAATGCACTAACTGAATATAGAGTAAACACTGAATATAAAGTCTATGCTAAATGCAGAGTACATATATTATATATATATATATATATATATATATATATATATATATATATATATACAGTGGATACGGAAAGTATTCAGACACCCTTAAATTTTTCACTCTTTGTTATATTGCAGCCATTTGCTGAAATCATTTAAGTTCATTTTTTTCCTCATTAATGTACACACAGCACCCAATATTGACAGAAAAACACAGAATTGTTGACATTTTTGAAGATTTATTAAAAAAGAAAAACTCAAATATCACATGGTCCTGAGTATTCAGACCCTTTGCTCAGTATTTAGTAGAAGCACCCTTTTAAACTAATACAGCCATGAGTCTTTTTGGGAAAGATGCAACAAGTTTTTCACACCTGGATTTGGGGATCCTCTGCCATTCCTCCTTGCAGATCCTCTCCAGTTCTGTCAGGTTGGATGGTAAATGTTGGTGGACAGCCTTTTTTTAGGTCTCTCCAGAGATGCTCAATTGTCAGGGCTCTGGCTGGGCCATTCAAGAACAGTCACGGAGTTGTTGTGAAGCCACTCCTTTGTTATTTTAGCTGTGTGCTTAGGGTCATTGTCTTGTTGGAAGGTAAACCTTCGGCCTAGTCTGAGGTCCTGAGCACTCTGGAGAAGGTTTTCGTCCAGGATACCCCTGTACTTGGCCGCATTCATCTTTCCCTCGATTGCAACCAGTTGTCCTGTCCCTGCAGCTGAAAAACACCCCCACAACATGATGCTGCCACCACCATGCTTCACTGTTGGGACTGTATTGGACAGGTGATGAGCAGTGCCTTGTTTTCTCCACACATACCGCTTAGAATTAAGGCCAAAAAGTTCTATCTTGGTCTCATCAGACCAAAGAATTTTATTTCTAACCATCTTGGAGTCCTTCAGGTGTTTTTTTAGCTAACTCCATGTGGGCTTTCATGTGTCTTGCACTGAGGAGAGGCTTCCGTCGGGCTACTCTGCCATAAAGCCCCAACTGGTGGAGGGCTGCAGTGATGGTTGACTTTCTACAACTTTCTCCCATCTCCCAACTGCATCTCTGGAGCTCAGCCACAGTGATATTTGGGTTCTTCTTTACCTCTCTCACCAAGGCTCTTCTCCCCCAATAGCTCAGTTTGGCCGGATGGCCAGCTCTAGGAAGGATTCTGGTTGAAGTCTTCCATTTAAGGATTATGGAGGTCACTGTGCTCTTAGGAACCTTAAGTGCAGCAGAATTTTTTTGTAACCTTGGCCAGATCTGTGCCTTGCCACAATTCTGTCTCTGAGCTCTTCAGGCAGTTCCTTTGACCTCATGATTCTCATTTGCTCTGGCATGCACTGTGAGCTGTAAGGTCTTATATAGACAGGTGCGGGGCTTTCCTAATCAAGTCCAATCAGTATAATCAACCACAGCTGGACTCAAATGAAGGTGTAGAACCATCTCAAGGATGATCAGAAGAAATGGACAGCACCTGAGTTAAATATATGAGTGTCACAGCAAAGGGTCTGAATACTTAGGACCATGTGATATTTCAGTTTTTCTTTTTTAATAAATCTGCAAAAATGTCAACAAGTCTGTGTTTTTCTGTCAATATGGGGTGCTGTGTGTTCATTAATGATGGAAAAAATTAACTTAAATGATTTTAGCAAATGGCTGCAATATAGCAAAGAGTGAAAAATTTAAGGGGGGTCTGAATACTTTCCGTCCCCACTGTATATATATATATATATATATATATATATATATATATATATATACTAGACTGCCTGTATATATATATATCAAATACACTGCCACTAACTGAATAACCTGCCTGCTTAATCTAACTCAAGCTATCTCTCTGTACACGCCAACAACTCTACACATGGCCGCTATGTAAGCAACCCTATATAGTGTGGGGTGTGGACTTAGTCCTCCTGAGTCATGATTGGCTAAAGGCAGCCTGCCCTTGGCCAATTAGGGCTCTCTCAGCAGAGCGCGCTGTGATTGGCCAAAGCATGCAGGTCAGGTGCATGCTTTGGCCAATCATTATACAGCAATGCACTGCGATCTCGCAATGCATTATGGAGCCCCATGATGTTCGCTGGTCGGCTAACGGACAAACACCCAATGTTCGAGTCAAACTTATGTTCGACCTGACCATCAAGCTCATCCCTAATTGACAGCCTAAATATTTATTTCATGACAGGTTTTCTTAAATGGTACATGATGTCATTCCTGAATATGCTAAAGCAACGATGTCATGGTTGTTCTAGAACCTATGAGAAGGTGAAGTTCTCTGTAATTTTTCTGTTAATAGAGTGTGAACATCCAATTATATGCAATCATCTTTGCTAGGTCAAAATTCATGACCCTATATAGTGGTGTATATAACCGAAAATCATAAAAAAGGTCTCAATACAATGGTTATTTATATGAATACCATATAATACACTTTACCCAGTTGCTTTAAAAATTTTGTCTGCCTTAAATTTAGGACCTATTACAAATCAAAAATCTGATCTTGTGGTGTGCTGCAAATGTACTTTACAGGATCTTACACAGTTTCCTGGCATATATTGTTAAATTTGAGTTTGATGTATTCAAAATACTTTGACAATTGAATTTAATGAATAATTATTCATCTTAGCTGGCTCACAATGTATCATATCATCATCACACAATGGATTTTTAATGAAAATGCAACTTTTCTTTTACTAAAATGATAGACTTTGAACATCTGATGGATTTTGTTGTAGCGAGTAGGTAGTGAATGGGAATATGTATGTCAGATCATTTACCTAAATTTTATTAAACTTGGCTGGAAAACTCTCATTAAAGAGCACTAATGACACAACTCAGTCATTCAGAATGAAAAAAATAGCTGCCGCAGACTCCAAATCGATGTCTTTTCCATTATTAAGTGTAGTAGTAATTTACATTGAAAGCATTACTTTCACACAATTGCTTAATTTTGCAGATAAGCGGATCTAAATATTATACTGTTATGTGCACTTTAAGGTCTCTGCAATGATACATGGAGATAGTCAGACTTTTTCCATGGTAGATATAAAGGGTCATTTATAAAAAGCACTGCCAACCAAACTGTCTTAAAAGTAGGGCTAAGGTTCTTGCACATTTGGTTAGTCATCATATATGCATAAAGTATGTTTTTAACCACTTCAATACAAGGGCACTTATACCCTCTTCCTGCCCAGACCAATTTTCAGCTTTCAGCGCTCTCGCACTTTGAGTGTCTATTACTCAGTCATGCAACACTGTACCCAAACAAAAGTTTTATCATTTTTTTTCACACAAATAGAGTTTTCTTTTGGTGGTATTTAATCACCACTTTTTTTTTTTGTGACATAAGTGAAAAAAAGTGAAAATTTCGAAAAAAAACACTTTTTTTGTTGTTATGAAAAAATGTTGCAAAAAAGTAATTTTTGTTCATAAATTAATTGTTGCAAAAAAGTAATTTTTGTTCATAAATTTGTGCCACAATTTACACTGCTACATATTTCTGGTAAAATAACCCAAATAAGTGTATATTATTTGGTCTGTGTGAAAGTTATAGAGTCTACAAGCTATGGTGCAAATCATTGAAAATTGATCACACCTGGTGTACTGACGGCCTAATCTAATCTCTTGGGGACCTGAAATGTCAGGAAATTATAAATACCCCCAAAATGACCCCTTTTTGAAAAGTAGACAGTCCAAGGTATTTGGTAAGAGGCATGGTGAGTTTTTTTCCCACAATTCTTGGGAAAATGAAGAAATTATTATTATAAAACTTTTTTTACACAAAATTATCATAGTAACAAGTTATTTCTCACACACAGCATCTGCATACTTCCAATTACACTCCAAAATACATTTTGCTACTTGTCCCGAGTATGGCAAACCACATGTGTGAGACTTTTTCACAGCCTGGCCACATAGAGAGGTACAACATGCAGGGAGCACTGTCAGGCGTTCTAGTAGCATAAATTACACATCTAATTTCCTAATGACCTATCACACTTTTGAAGGCCCTGGAGCACCAGGACAATGGAATTACCCACAAAATGACCCCATTTTGGAAAGCAAACACCCCAACATATATTCTAGGAGGCATAATGAATCTTTTGATCGGTTATTTTTTTTCAAAAAATCTTCGAAAAACGTGAAAAGAAAATGAAAACTTATTTTTTTTTTACACAAAGTGGTCAATTTATAAGATATTTCTAACACACAGCATGTACATAGCAAAAATGACACCCCAAAATACATTCTGCTACTCGTCCCGAGTATGGCGATACTACATGTGTGAGACTTTTTTCACAGCCTGTTCACGTAGAGAGGCCCAACATGCAGGGAGCACCATCAGGAGTTCTAGGAGAATAAATGACACATTTAGTTTAATGACTTACCTATTCCACTTTTGAAGGTCCTGGAGAACCAGGACAATGGAATTACCCACAAAATTACCCAATTTTAAAAAGAAAACACCCCAACTGGTGATAGGTACTCAGGTACTCTGATGGGCTGAAGATAGCTACTCGGGAACTCTGATGGGTTGATGACAGGTATTTGGGTACACTCATGAGCTGGAGATAACTACTCAGGTACTCTGATGGGCTGGAGATATGTATTCGGGTACGCTGATGGGTTGGTGACAGGTACTCAGGTACTCTGATGGGCTGGTGGTAGGTACTCGGGTACTCTGGTGGGCTGGTCACAGGTACTCAGATGGGCTGTAACAGGTACTCAGATGGGCTGTGAAAGGTACCCTGGGGCTGGTGACAGGTACTCTGGGACTGGTGATAGGTACTCCTGATGGACTGTGACAGGTACTCTGATGGGCTGTGACAGGTCCTCTTAATTTGAGAGGGGGGCAATCGGGCACATTACTGCACTTTTTCTGCGAGGTCTCCTCCTCACACACTGAGGAGGAAAACCCAGAAACGGCGCTACAGCCGTTTGTTGATTGGACACAGCCAGTCACATGGTAAAGAGCCAATTCCATTGGCTCTTTACCCTGATCAGGGATGGGCTGTGTCCGAGGGATGTGCCCTGGGGGGCGCGTACGAGCAACGATCATGAGCAGAATACATGTGACTGGCTGTGATTGGACACAGGTGTCACATGGTAAGGAGACAATTTTTTTTGGCTCTTTACCCTGATCGGGGAGGGGCTGTGTCCCGAGGGACATGCATGATTCCTGATCGCCGTGCTGCGGGCCCCCATCATATGGCTTCCACCCGAGATGGCAGGGTGTTTTTGCGGACATCATTTGACAATGGCCCTTTATGGAAGTGGTTAAAATGTGGAATTTTGCGCAATGACTGACGTTTTTGTTTTTTATGAGAATTTGAGAACCATACTTATTGGAGAAGCATAATGCCCTGTACACACGGTCGGATTTTCCGATGGAAAATGTGTGATAGGACCTTGTTGTCGGAAATTCTGACCATGTGTGGGCTCCATCACACATTTTCCATCAGAATTTCCGACACACAAAGTTTGAGAGCTTGCTATAAAGTTTTCCGACAACAAAATCCATTGTCGGAAATTCTGATCATGTGTACACAAATCCAAGGTACAAAGTGCTCAGAATAAATTAAGAGACAAAAGCTATTGGCTACTGCCACGTTTATAGTCCCGACGTACGTGTTTTACGTCACCACGTTTAGAGCGATCGGATTTTCCGACAACTTTGTGTGACCGTGTGTATGCAAAACAAGTTTGAGCCAACATCCGTTGGAAAAAATCCATGGATTTTGTTGTCGGAATGTCCGATCAATGTCCAACCGTGTGTACAGGGCATAGGAGAATAGTATTGTATCTGGTGGATATTTATCTGATCGTCTGCTTAGAAGGCATTACACAGGCTTTTTTGTTACCGCTTTCTGGTAAGCGTATAGACTGGATGGTGATGGTGAATCACAAATCACGATTGTTTTGGAATGCACATTTTGTTCAGCACGGTGGACTAATTTATGAAGAATGCATATATTGGGACTTTCATATATATAATTTGCAAGCATTATTAATGTTGATGGGAATCACTATTGCATATTAGAAAATTATATTTTATGGTATATTTTGATACACATGCATTGTTTACTTGATGATATACACATTTGTTTGACATAATTAAAGGGTCAGCGCAGTTACTTACTACACAAAACATTTTTTTACATATCTCCACTGAAACTAGTGGAGAATACTAGCTGCAGCATAACCCTTATAAATAAATCATATTTGTTTTTTGTTTTGCGCCGGTGGCACACACTACACAAATTTAGATTGTAACTGTGTCACTGTTTTATCTGTAGTGGAAGCAAGTTAATAAAATATATTGCATGCAGTTGAAAGGTATTGTGCTATATAAAAATCGAACTCAAATGTACGTTTTTGTAGTAATGGAAAAGAACAAACTTAACATATGTCACATCATGCTCCATGTGTTATTGGTTGTTTCCTGTTTCAGACCATCATGTAATTGGCATGCAAATCAAAGCACTTTGCTCCTTCATGCTGTTTCCTTGCTCTTGAGCGCGATTAATCCCATTAATTGCACATAAAAAGACTGGTAGCAATTCAACAAATGAGTAAACTCTGAGATAAATTGTAATAGTGCTAGCACAGCAAATTGGATTCAGGCCCTCATGGTACAATCTTGTTTCATTTGGCCAATTTTATTATCATTGTAACTGGAACAAATCACTTTATTAAACAGAAGGGGCTTTTACTAAATCCCTTGTTCTTGTGGGTATTATCAGCGCTGGTCACTGATTGCCAAAGTCCATAATGCTTTGCAGACTCATGTACAGACAATTTAGCACATTTTCTGTTTTATAACACATTTCATGAATTCAGAATAATAGTCTTTGTCTCATCAGTCTACTATCACTCTTGTAAAGTATAAAGTAAATGCCTAGATGGAATGATTTCACTTTATTACAAAGGTGATTAAAATTGCAATCTCTTTTTTATTATATGGTTCACTTTATACGGATATTACAAACAAATTTATTGTTATAGTTTTTGAATTTTTAATTCATGGAAAGCTGCTAGTAAATGGAATAGTATGTATATTATATATATCTGTATCTAAATGTGACAAATACCATACTGGTGACCCCACAATAGGGATAAAACTTTTCCGCAGAAGGGAGTTTAATAAGACACGTGGCCACTCATTAAAATTAGAAGAAATTAGATTTAACCTTAAACTGTGTAGAGAGTTCTTTACTGTAAGAGCAGCAAGAATGTGGAATTCCCTTCCACAGGAAGTGATTTCAGCGGGGAGTATCAATAGTTTCAAAAAGCTATTAGATAAGCACCTGAACGACCACAACATACAGGGATATACAATGTAATACTGACATATAATCACACACATAGTTTGGACTTGATGGACGTGTCTTTTTTCAACCTCACCTACTATGTAACAAAGACAAAGGAGCTGGTTGTGGATTTCAGAAAGAGGAAGCCACCAGTGACCCCAATTTCTATCCGAGGAGTGGATATGGTGGTAGTAGAGAGTTACAAGTATCTGGGGGTCCATATAGATAAAAAGCTGAACTGGAGCAAGAGCTCTATAGGAAGGGCCAGAGATGCCTCTACTTTTTGAGGAGACTGAGGTCCTTTAACATCTTCTGGACAATGCTGAAGATGTTTTATAAGTCTGTGGTGGCCAGCGCACTCCTGTTTGCATTGGCATGCTGGGGAAGCAGGCTTAGGGTGTCCGACACCAACAGACTCAACAAACTGATTTGCAAGGCCAGTGATGTTGTTGGATTGGAATTGGAGTCTTTTACAACAGTGTTGGAGAGGAGAATGTTGTTTAAGTTACGTTCTATCTTGGACAACTCCTCCCACCCACTCCACAATATGCTAGTCAGTCTGCGTACCATCAGTGACAGATTGTTACACTCACAATGCACCACAGAGCGACACAGGAAATCATTTTTGCCTATGGCAATCAAGATATATAATTTTTTTCTGTGAAGGCTGGAGGTGAAGATTTCATTCTGGTTGATTATGATCAGGATTTTGTGTTGTTTTTATACTACGATGATGACAGTGTTGGAGAGGAGAATGTTGTTTAAGTTACGTTCTATCTTGGACAACTCCTCCCACCCACTCCACAATATGCTAGTCAGTCTGCGTACCATCAGTGACAGATTGTTACACCCACAACGCACCACAGAGCGACACAGGAAATCATTTTTGCCTATGGCAATCAAGATATATAATTTTTTTCTGTGAAGGCTGGAGGTGAAGATTTAATTCTGGTTGATTATGATCAGGATTTTGTGTTGTTTTTATACTATGTTGATATTGTGTTGGTTATTATCTGGGGTGGTGTTAGAGAAAGTGGTGTATTATTTGTATTTGGTAGTTTGCCTGTTATTTTAAACTGTGTTATTTATTCTATGTAGTATTTTAATTGTATGGATGTTTTCTTTGTAGTGTAGTTTTAATTGTGTTATTTGGTGTTAATAGCTGTTACTGGTAATTTTGTTGTGTTTTTGCATCTTGTTCAGTCTATTGTTGTGATATTGTGTTGTCTTTGTTAAGTGTGTCTGTGTTGTAACAATTTCCCAATTTCCCTTTGGGATTAAAAAAAAGTATTCTGTATTTTGTATTCTGTATATTAACCACTTCAGCCCCAGAAGGATTTACCCCCTAAATGACCAGACCATTTTTTGCGATACCGCACTGCATTGATTTAACTGACAATTGCGTGGTCATGTGGCATTGTACACAAACAAAATTGATGTGCTTTTCTTCCCACAAATAGAGATTTCTTTTGGTGGTATTTGATCACCTCTGCGGTTTTTATTTTTTGCGCTATAAAAAAAAAATACAGTTTTGAAAAAAAACAATATTTTTTTACTTTTTGCTATAATAAATATCCCAAATTAAAAAAATAAAATAAATTCTTCATCAATTTAGGCCAATATGTATTCTTCCACATAATTTTGGTAAACAAAAATCGCAAAAAGCATTTATTGATTGGGCAAAAGTTATAGCACCTACAAAATAGGGGATATATTTATGGCATTGTTTTTATAAAAATTTTTTTACTAGTAATGGCGGTGATCATTGGTTTTTAGTAGGACTGCGACATTGCGGTGGACAGATTGTGCACTTTTGACACTTTTTTGGGACCAATGACATGTATACAGCGATCAGAGCTAAAAATAGCCACTGATCACTGTATAAATGACATTGGCAGGGAAGGGGTTAGCACTAGGGGCGTTTAAGGGGTTAAGTGTTCCCTAGGGAGGTTTTTCTAACTGTGGGGAGAGTGTACTGACAGGAAGTAAAGAGAGATCGCTGTTCCTGATCACTAGGAACAGATGATCTCTCTCTACTTCCCTGTCAGAACAGGGATCTGTTGGTTTACCCGTTCTGGCTCTCTGTGGAGCAATCGCGGGCGGACATCGCAACCGCCGAAGATGAAGATGAGATGGATGTTTACCTGCAAATTTTTGAGCGGCAATGCGGTCTCCAAGGTGTCAATAAAGCAGATTGGGTCACGCTCCTGGTCAGCCGGCTCACAGGAAGGGCTGCAGAGGCATACAATAATGTCCCTGACGAGATCAGCCAGGACTATGACCGGGTAAAAGAAAGACTATTGGCTCGCTTCGGCATTACTCCAGAGGCACACAGTTTGAGGTTTCGCAACCTCCGCCGAAAGGAGAGAGAGCCTTACACAGAATAGGCTCATCAAATGACCCGAGCAGCGAAGAGTTCGATGATCGGGTGCCAAGCTGTTACCATGGCAGATGCACTCCAGCTAATCCTCCTGGAGCAATTCTACGATCATACCCCACATGAAGTTAGAGACTGGGTAAAGGATCGGCGGCCAGTCACAGTAGATGAAGCTGCCACCCTAGCTGACCAATATGTGGATTCAAGGCGGACTGTACTACCAGAGCCTAAGACCCCAGCTCGGCCTGTCCCCAACATTCCATGGAGCGTTGCCCCTCCACACCAGCCGTCGATCCCCGGTCCCACTCAGCTACCATCTTCACGAGGAAAAGGGGACCTCTGCTACAGATGCAATCAAGCAGGGCATGTTAGGAGGTATTGTCCACAGAATGTTTCCCAGGACGCGCGGAACAACAGGCCCCTTGGACCTGCTGCACACTGTCTGGAGAGAAATTATGTGACTTACCCAAGTGAGGAGAATATTGGAATTCTACATGAGGCAAACCCTGTGCAAGCTGCCACTACAGATAATCATTTGCACCATCGACAAGCCGTGTGGATTAATGGTCGGGCTGCCCAGGGACTGCGGGACACGGGAGCTACTATTACCCTGATACAGTCCCGAATGATAAACCCGGCAGAGCAGACGGGACGGTCTGTGGCTGTGCGGGTGGCCGGGGGAAATATTATGCGGGTCCCCACTGCCAGGGTTCACCTTGATTGGGGTTCGGGGGCCAAAGAAGTGGAAGTGGGAATAATGCAGAACTTACCTGCAGAGGTTTTGTTGGGCAATGATTTGGGACGTTTAAATTCAGCCTTCTCCCTGGATGTATCCCCGGAAGCCTACTCTGTTACCACCCGTCAGCAAGCCCGGATGGAGATGCGCTCCCTCGAGGATGGGACCCAGTAAGACCTGTCACCCCTGACCTAGACTGTACTAATCCAGCTATTCCTACCCCGACTTGGGCTTCTACCCAAGACTTTGCTCAGGCAACTCTTAGCGACCCTTCCCTAGCTAGCTATAGGGAAAGAGCAGGATTGGACCCTGGGGGGTTGGAGAGGGAGTGGAGAGAGTAGGTCCAGGGATTACTCTATCGGGTTACTGAGGGAAAGACAGCCTCCCATCCACCCAAGCGGCAGCTGGTTGTGCCGCAGAAATATCGGCATGACCTGCTGCGCATTGGGCATGACATACCCTTAGCTGGACACCTGGGGATGTCCCGGACCCTCCACCATCTGACTCAGTCATTTTTTTGGCCAGGGATTACAGGGGATGTCTGACAGTATTGCCGGACCTGTGACACATGCCAGTGGGTGGGTAAGCATGGGGGCCCACTGAAAGCTCCCCTACACCCTTTACAAATCATTGATGAACCCTTTAGCCGCGTTGCCGTAGACCTGGTTGGACCATTGCCCCAACCTAGTCCTTCTGGGAAGAGATATATCCTTACTGTGGTGGATTATGCCACCCGGTACCCGGAGGCCATTCCCCTGGCAAATATCCATGCAGAAACTGTGGCTGATGCTTTGCTCCGGATATTTACCAGGGTGGGTTTCCCTCGGGAAATCATCTCTGACCAGGGGACCCAGTTCACTGCCGAGCTCACTCAGCAGTTATGGAGGCTCTGTGTGATAAAGCCCCTACAGAGCTCTCCCTATCACCCCCAGACCAACGGACTGTGTGAGAGGTTCAATGGAACACTGAAACAGCTGCTTAGGACATTTGCAACCTCTCACAGGGATTGGGAGAGATATCTGCCACACCTTCTTATTTCTTATCGGGAGGTGCCGCAGGAATCTACAACCCTTGACCTATGCAAAGGGTACTGGCAAATTCCCCTGGATGCGGAATCTATTCCGAAATCGGCGTTCATTACCCCATTTGGCTTATATCAGTTTAAAGTAATGCCATTTGGGATGAAGAATGCACCGGCGACTTTCCAGAGGATGGTAGACCAACTCCTTGATGGCCTCCAGGACTATGCTTGTGCATATCTGGACGACATTGCGATCTACAGTGATACCTGGGAGGACCATCTGGTTCACCTGGGTGTCATGTTAGACCGCATCAAGGCTGCAGGACTAACCCTTAAGCCAGAGAAATGCAGCATAGGGATGTCTGAGGTACAGTACCTTGGACATCGAGTAGGCAGTGGACAACAACGACCCGAGCCTGCTAAGATTGAGGCAGTTGCCAAGTGGCCAACCCCCCGTACTAAAACCTAGGTCATGGCGTTTCTCGGCACAGCTGGGTACTATAGGAAATTTGTCCCGCAATATAGTTCCATCGCCCCTGACAGACCTGACTAAGAAGCACCTTCCCCGACAGGTACTGTGGTCCCCCGAGTGTGAAGCTGCCTTCCAATGATTAAAGAATGCACTAACTTCAGCTCCTGTTCTAGCTGCCCCTGACCCAACTAAAACGTTTTTGTGTCCACACAAATGCCTCTACATTTGGGCTGGGGGCAGTACTGAGCCAAGTAGGACCTGATGGCGGTGAGCACCCAGTGGCCTACATCAGTCGGAAGCTGCTACCCAGGGAAGTCGGTTATGCAGCCGTGGAGAAGGAGTGTTTGGCACTGGTGTCGGCTCTCAAGAAATTCCAATCTTATCTCTACGGACAATCTTTTACGGTGCTCACTGACCACAATCCATTAATCTGGCTTAATCAGGTCTCCGGGGATAATGGACATTTGTTACGATGGAGCTTGGCACTGCAGCCTTACAATTTTACCATACAGTATCGGCCAGGAAAGCAGAATGAGAACGCTGATGGACTTTCCCGGCAAACTGAACTATAAAACTCTCCCGGACAGCCCCAAGCTGACCCGTGGTGGATCTAGTTGGGTCTGCCAGACTATGGGACAGGGGGGCACTGTCGCGGATACTGGCTGCAAGGACCTTTTTCTGTGCACCCTGTTATTTGGTAGGGATTTCTTTTTCTATCTCTTTTCACGTGCATTTTTATGCATCTATTTTATTTTTATTCCCCTTTATCATCTCATTTTTCACACATTTACTCTTTTAGATGTACCTAGTACATATTTTTTTCAGTCATTCTATTCATCCAACATGTTCTACTCTAGATTTACTTTCTTTGACACATTCTATTTTCTTCAATTTTCTGCAGATTTTCCCATTTACAACTCATTGACCAGTATATTGAGGGCTCAGGAATCAGTTGGCTGTGGTTTCTCCTGGCCCACCCTCCAATCACTTTGGGAGGATGGTCGGTGCCCTGCCTCAACCCCGGTTGAGACGGTTATATCTCACACCCTAAAAGATCCCATTGCTGGCGACTCTCCTTGACTTTTGGGCTATTTTGTAAGTAGCTTCTCTATTCAAAGTAGACAATGGACATTTCTGATACGATTTTCTCTATTAGCTGGAGGTTCCACATGTATCAATATTTATGATATTCCTTTGTTTTTCTCAGTTAAATTATGCATCCCACCCCTGATGACTGGCAAGAAGCCAAGAAACGCGTCGGGTTCGCAAACTAAGGATGCCCTATCAAGCCTAAATCATATCCCTGACATTTATCAATTTTTTATCGAGTTTTCTCATTTCATGCGATTTTGTGATTTTGATTGGCGATTTTAATTCATGTATTTCTGTTATGAATTGCATATATGTATGTCCATTGATTTGTTTTACACTACTGAGTCTTCAATGATTGTTACTGCTAAATATGCTTATATATCAATTCATGCGACTATGTCTGTATCTATACTACTTTATTGGTACTGTATGCATCAAAATCATGGACTTGACTATAAATTAAATCCAATCATTTTACCTACTCACATGTATTCATTATTATTATACTTTCAATTGACATGCTTCATTTAAAGTCCCACTTGCCCCTCTCTTTTTCTTTTATATATGAACCCGGGATGGAAGCATGCCATTGATATTTAGTTATGCGACTGGTCACTTTCTTTTGTCTATATTTATATTTGGGTGGAAGACACCCGCTCCCTCGGTGACCAAGTCGCACCATCATTAATTTTTGTTCATCCTTAGTTCAAATATCTTTTTGTATTTTTATCCCAACTCCGTTACCAATTTTCCAACACAGTAACAGTCCGTGACTATATAATATATTTTTACATGTGTTTCCTTGAGTTTATTGAGAACTATTTTGTACTAATTCCAAGGTTTTTATTCCCTGGAATCCACTTATTGATTTAAATCCAGCATATGGGCTGGGGTGTTTTGATATTTTGCAGTCTCTATGTCCGGGGTTGCGATGCGCTCAGCTCCCTCCCCACCTCCCCTCATTTATTTCGGGGCGGTTGGGGCCCGATCTCAACGCATTGGCGCCATGCATTTTTTTTTTTTTTCTCCATCTGACGCCTACAGCTGTGATGAGTAGACATCCACTGAGTTACTCTCAGCTGTGATTGCTCTCTCGTCTCTCAGCTGCCAATGACGTCATGCATGACGCTGGCAGGGACCCGCCCAGGGCCAGAGTATATCAGCTGGGACCGACAGACTGACGGTTCACTCCCTCACTGTGCTTCGCTAGGAAGGGACCGCTCTGTTAAGCAGCCACTATTCAACACATGGGTAATTAATATATATTTTTATATATTTTTTTTATATATATCTTTTTTTCTGCTTACAGTACACACATTCCCATCCTCTCACCCATATACCTGGCGCACGACACTCTCTATTTTCACACATTTCCTAGGGATTTCTTTTTCTATCTCTTTTCACGTGCATTTTTATGCATCTATTTTATTTTTATTCCCCTTTATCATCTCATTTTTCACACATTTACTCTTTTAGATGTACCTAGTACATATTTTTTTCAGTCATTCTATTCATCCAATACGTTCTACTCTAGATTTACTTTCTTTGACACATTCTATTTTCTTCAATTTTCTGCAGATTTTCCCATTTACAACTCATTGACCAGTATATTGAGGGCTCAGGAATCAGTTGGCTGTGGTTTCTCCTGGCCCACCCTCCAATCACTTTGGGAGGATGGTCGGTGCCCTGCCTCAACCCCGGTTGAGACGGTTATATCTCACACCCTAACAGATCCCATTGCTGGCGACTCTCCTTGACTTTTGGGCTATTTTGTAAGTAGCTTCTCTATTCAAAGTAGACAATGGACATTTCTGATACGATTTTCTCTATTAGCTGGAGGTTCCACATGTATCAATATTTATGATATTCCTTTGTTTTTCTCAGTTAAATTATGCATCCCACCCCTGATGACTGGCAAGAAGCCAAGAAACGCGTCGGGTTCGCAAACTAAGGATGCCCTATCAAGCCTAAATCATATCCCTGACATTTATCAATTTTTTATCGAGTTTTCTCATTTCATGCGATTTTGTGATTTTGATTGGCGATTTTAATTCATGTATTTCTGTTATGAATTGCATATATGTATGTCCATTGATTTGTTTTACACTACTGAGTCTTCAATGATTGTTACTGCTAAATATGCTTATATATCAATTCATGCGACTATGTCTGTATCTATACTACTTTATTGGTACTGTATGCATCAAAATCATGGACTTGACTATAAATTAAATCCAATCATTTTACCTACTCACATGTATTCATTATTATTATACTTTCAATTGACATGCTTCATTTAAAGTCCCACTTGCCCCTCTCTTTTTCTTTTACCTGTTATTTGGTTGTTAATTCTGAACAATACATGATTCTTGAAAGAGCTGATCACGTTGACCTGCGGAGACGAACTGTCTGGTCACCTGGGCTGCCTTAAGTGTTGTGCTAATTAACAAGTTAATTATATAATTGTCTTTTAAGGTTTTACTAGAGGGGAGGGGGGAAGTATCCATCAGTCAGCCCTACCTCGTTATCTAACCCCTTGTGTTAAATGTGTATAAAAAGGCTGTATTCTGTCCAATAAAGCATTCAAGATTCTACAAGCTATTTTTGGCTAGACTTGTATTCAATGCAGCTATAAGAATATATCTCTCTAATGGTCAGACTGGAGGAAGCGGTATTACTGACGGAAGCACTCAGTGGAGTGTGGGATAGGATCCATCAAAACAACCAACCTTATACTACTTCCATTACCTTGCCAATATTGTTTTGTCCGCTCAGCTGTCAGCTAATTTCCAGTTCCCATCTCTCTCCACAGTTACTCAGCTGTTGTTCATATCCTGCTGGTCACTCCTGCCTACTTAAGCCGTCCAGTCCAGAGGGTCTCTGCCTTCGCCTTGCTCAACATCACAAGAAACATCTCCTGTGTTCCTGTTTAAAGACTGGCTTTGCTGTCATCCCTTCTGGCTCCAGATCCTGCTTGCTGTTCCATTACTTTGATCCCTGACTTCTGACTTGGCTGACTATCCATTCCGGTTACTGAACTCTGGCTATGTTTTGACTACGTTTGTTCTTTTTACTTTTATTATTTTTTTTTTGTATATTCTTTATTTTATATTTTCAAATTTGCAAAAAAACATACATAGAGAAAGACAAGACAAAAACAATAAGTGCCTAAGGGGCACAGAGAGGAACATGGGGATGCATTGGACTTCATCAAGTTGTACCCCAACAATAGAGCAGCTCTTGTGCGCTTTAACCATTTAACAAAACAGAATTGCATTCTCACACATAGAATACAACACCACGAGCGCTATATCCATTATAACCCAAAGTGAAACAGTGGGGGAGAGAAAAAAAAAGTGGGGGGTGGTCATACCTAAAAACATTGAACATAACAATCAAGCAGCACAACAGCAGTGGGTGTAAATCTGTAACCTTTATAAAGAGCCTAGGAGTCTGTGGTACACAGGTCTTACCCTCCAGGAACTTATGTACTATCTTCCTCTAATCAGCCTGCTCGGGGGTAGCATTAGATCGTGTCTGCGTCATGTTAGATGTATAATGTATCCAAGTGGCCCAAATAGCATAAAATTTATCATACCTGTCTTTGCACTTTGCCATCCACTCCTCTGCTGCCATATTAGAGCTGAGCAAGTGCACCCAGTCGGCTCGCCCTGGAACATGGGTTGACTTCTAATGTATGGGAATTAGACACCGGGCAGCGTTTAAGAGGTGTGGAAGAATCGATTTACGGTAAAGGCTGAGAGGGGTGGATGGCACGTGCAGCAAGAACTCCAATGGGGAATCCTGTAAATCCACATCTAAAATAATTTTTATCTGGGCCCTGATATCATATCAGAAGGGCCAAAGCCTCGGGCATTCCCACCAAATATGTAGGAAGGTGCCCACAGCCCCTCCAACAGGCAGCAGAAGCCGTCGGATATATCCTAGCTAGAGTCGTTGGAACCCTATACCAGCGAGTCAGCAGCTTAAAGCTATTTTCTTGCACCTTAGTATCCACTGAGCCCTTGTGAGTGAGATGATATAGATGACTCAGCTGAGCCTCCGTAAATGTATGCTGCAGGTCCCTCTCACATTCCCGTATGTATATTGGCTTACCCTGAGACTCCGCAGACTGCAACATCTCATAGAGCACGGAAATAGAATGAGGAATGGGGTCCATAGACATACATAGCCTTTCAAACAGGGTCAGGGAAAAGGGGGGTCGGACAGGGTGAGGCAAGCTGCGGATAAAGTGATGTAATTGTCTATAGCGCCAATCATCCATAGGAAAGTGACGGAATTGGGAGCGGAGCCAGTCCAAGGAGACTAGACCCTGTTCATGTAAGAACCTCCCACATCGTGTCTCCCCGTCTCTTGCCCACGTGCGGAAGTAGGAGAGATGTTCCCCTGGGGTGAACCAGGGGAAGCCCTCAAGAGGTGCAAGCAGGGACACAGGCTGTGACAACAGTCCCTGTGCGTTTGGCGTATCCCATAGCCTCAGCACATAGATGGAGACCGGTGACACAAAATCCGAAAGGCCTCGGCAATCCTGGGGGAGCCACGGAGCATGAGACAAGTTACGTCCAGCAAGAATTTCTCAAGGGGCACCCAAGATTTAGTAGTAGTATGATGCTGCCAGTTGAGAATCCTCTGCAGGGTAACCGCCTCATAGTACCTTTGTATGGAAGGGACCCCCATCTCCCCAAACTTCTTAAATTGCGCCAAGAGGGGTGTACAACCCTGCCATATAAATTTTAGGAACAGGCTTTTGAAGGCTGAGAAAAAAAATCTGGGTAGTGCTATAGGTATCATCTGAAGGTAGAAAAGAATTCTCGGCAGAACATTCATTCTCAGGATACTGACTCGGCCCATCCATGAGAAGGTGGTACGGTCCCATTGCGAAAGATCCGCTTTAATCTTGTTGAGTAGAGGGGCAAAGTTGCACGTATATAGTTGTGTGAATTCAGCTGGGAGGTAAATGCCCAAATATTTTAGGGAGGAGCTGCACCACGTGAAGGAGAAGGAGGCCTATAGTTGGGAGGGCATCACAGGAGGAATAGTAAGGGAAAGGATCTCCGACTTACTATAATTGATTTTAAAGTTGGATAATGTTAGCCATAATGTTAGGAAGGGAGATCAGCGGGTCTGTGACGTAAAATAGAATGTCATCAGCGTACACTGATAGTTTATGTTCCGTTGTCCCCACCGTGAACCCCTTGATATTAGGATTGGACTCTAATATTAGAGGGGACAGAGGACACCCCTGTCTTGTCCCGTTTCCTATAGGAAAGGAATAAGAAAGCGTCCCATTTACCTTAAATGCTTCTGGGGGCCGTATAAGGAACCTATCCACCTGAGCATGTTATGTCCTAGGCCCAATCTGGATAGCACCACCTGAAAATAGGCCCAGTCCAGTCCGCCCAGTAGAAAGCCTTTTCGGCATTCGTGAATAATAAGAGACAGGGTGAGCTGGGCCTCTGCAGGCTTGCCCAGTGAATCAATTGTATGGCTCAGTTGGAGTTATCCCTAGCTTCCCTCCCCATTATAAATCCTGTCTGGTCCGGGTGAATTATCGCCGGTAGGATGGGTTTTAGCTGATTCGCCAAGACCTTTGCTAAGATCTTAATGTCGGTATTCAACAACGAGATCAGCCTATAGCTGCTGGGAGTGAATGGGTCCTTCCCTTCCTTTGGGAGGACAGTAATATGTGCTAACAGTGCCTCTTTCGGAAGGGAAGTGCCTGATGCTAGGGCATTAAAGTATGTTCACATGTGATCGGACAGGAGGGGTGAAAATTTGTGGTAGTACACATTAGTGAACCCATCTGGGCCAGGGCTCTTGCCCAACGGAAGGCCTTTAATAACTGCTTCAATCTCTGTTACAGCTATAGGCCTGTCAAGCTGCTCACTGAGTTGTGTCGACAGTTGGGGGGCTACTGCATCCTCTAAATATTGTGAGATGCTTTCCATTTTCTGTAAGGGCGTATGACCCGCTAGTGTGGCAGGGATCTGGTAAAGTTGGGCACAGTATTCCCGAAAGGTGTCCGCAATTTTGGAGAGGCGCCCGCAATTTTGGAGGACAGTACCGTCTGGGAGCCTGAGGTAGTTCGCAGTTTATGAACATGTCCCAACGTACATTCTCGTTTAAGGGCCCTGGCCAGTAGTCTCCCACATTGGTTTCCAAACTCTTAAAATTTATGAGAAACATATCTCAGTCTATCCCGTGTATGCGTTTCTAACAAAGTGGAAAGCTTTTCCCTAAGGGACGCAAACTTCGCATATAGGGATGGTGTAATTTGGCGTTTGTGTTTAAGCTCTGAGGTGCGCAACTGGGCCAGTAGGGACTGAAGTTCCCCATTGCATACCTTTTTGAGCCTGGATCCCTGGGAGATAAGTTCACCTCGGATTATGGCCTTGTGTCCCTCCCATACAGATGTCATCCCCGTCTCCCCCGTCATATTCTCTTTGAAATATAAAGAAATGGTGTCCCAGATCCGCTTTTGTGCCAATGCATCATCTAGCAGGTTTTCGTTTAGATGCCACGTCCATTGACGGGCATCCAGAGATAGAGGAGCTAGGGAGACAGAGATGGGTGCATGGTCAGAGATCCTCAGTGATCCAATCGACGTAACGGAAAGCGATTCCAAAAAGCATTGGTCCATCAATAAGAGATCTATCCATGTATACACGTTATGCGTGGCGCAATAATAACTAAAGTTTTTTACGGTGGGGTGCAGCACTCTCCAGCAGTCGACCAGATGATTAGCATGTAGGGTCTCAGGGAATCAGTTTAGAAAGGCGAACGAGTGCGTAGAACGACCCGAGGAGGTATCCAACTGCGGGTCAGAGCAGACATTAAAGTCTCCCCCCACCACCAGCCGCCCCTCACAAAACATGGAAAGGGTATCTAACATCTTGTCCAGAAACTCCAATTGCCTGGAGTTTGGGGCATAAAGCGTCACAAGGGTAAGCTTGCGATTAAATAGAGTGCCTTTCAAGAGGACAAATCTGCCTTCTGGATCCGCATAGTGGTCCAGGGGAATGAAAGGACAATGTTTATGTATAGCAACCACCACTCCACCAGATTTAGGTTGTGGTGAGTTGCTGAGATACCATTGGTTGTACAGGTGTGTGGGGAGGCTGGGAACCAAGTCAGTCCTAAAATGAGTTTCCTGCAAAAGTAAAATATGTGCATCCAGTCTTTTTGTCTTAAGCCACAACTTACTGCGTTTGGATGGGGTGCTAAGGCCACGAACATTGTACGATACGATCTTCAGATCAGCCATGGTTGGTCACTGGTAGCACAGCCCCACGGGCAGCAGAAGGTGAGGAGAGACCTGCGGCAAATTGACCCAATAAACCTGAGGTGCTGAAGAGAAAAAGCATATAAGTATAACCCAAATAGTAAAAAAAAAGGGGGGGAAGAACCAGAAAAACACACAGTAATAGTACAAAACAATGAAGAAACATAGTGCCCAGTGGGCAAGTAGACAACACTAACACAGAACAAAAGGGTTCAGGTGACCCACGCCCCATGGACATCCTCGGCCGAGGAGTTTAACTCCCAGGAGTTCACCTATGGGGGGTGAGTGAGGAGACATCAGGCAGGAGCCCTACTAAGGGTCCCGCTTATGAAGGAGAGGGTGAAGTCATCTCGAACTGGAACGAACAGTCAGCGTGCGGTTGAGGGAGAGGAAGGCCCCTCCTCAGGGGTGACAATGGGATCTGCATGTGGTTTGTTGTGGTGTCTGTGATGGGCATGTTGCCAGGGCTCCGGAACAACCGGGGAGGTGCGCCAACCAGGTATATCCACTGCCGGTAGACTGAGGCGGGAAAGAAAGTGGGTAGGTCTGACTTGTTCCAGAGAGTGACTTGCTGACCTCCCTTAGTGACCAAGAGGCTGAAGGGGAATCCCCAGCGATATACCAGGTGAGCGTCTTGCAGAACTTCCAATAGTGGCTTAAGGGCCCTGCATTGCATCAGGGGAATAGGGACGGCTTAGCTCCATCAAAGTCCCTGTAGCGGACCCCCCAGACATGGTACATGATGCGTTCCTTCAAGGTATATTTGTGTAGTATACAAATAATGTCCCGGGGTTTATCTGGATCATCTGAGGGGGTGTGAGAACCCGATGGGCTCGATCAATCTCTATGTGATCAGGTGCCTCTTTACCCAGGATCTGCGCGAAGGGTCCCGTAGCTTCTGGTATGCCCCGTATGTGAATATTAACCCTTCTACTCCTGTTTTCAGCATCATCAAGTTGGTCTAGCAAAACGTCAATACATTGATCTTGCACCATACAGCGTATCTGTAGGGCCTGTAGGGTAGGATTAATGTCCTCTACTGTTGCCTCTAAGGCCTCTACTCTGCCCCAAAGTGAGCTGTGTCAGCCTGCAGGTACTCAATGTCCTTCCTAAAGGCCTTTTCCATCCTGGCCATTAAGCCCTCCAGATCAGCCCAGGTGGGGAGGGCTAAGATATGGGACCTCAGGTCTCCATCTTCTAGGGCCATATACAATCCTATATGCTCAGTATGCGTGCGGGGGGATGGTGGCTGAAGGAAAGAGGCACAGTGGATTTTGCCTGGGAGCCCTGGTGCAACCTGTGGGAGGCACTGCTGTTGCTCCCCCAAGCATCATGCCTGCCTGGGCTGCTGAAGGGGCTTCCCTGGAAGCCTGGAGAGGAGGGGAGAGGAGGTGAAGTGGGTGGATGGCGCAGTGAGAGGATCAGGGATGCCGCGTGTGCAGTCTGCAGACACTCACCCGGCGCCATCTTGGATTCCGCCCCATGCTGTCAGTCTCCGCTGGTGAAAGGCTTCCGGGGAACTGGAACGGAGCCTGGGTGTCCTCTGGGGCTGCGGGTATTGCTTCCTCCGTGATGGCATCCCGACTGGCTCGAGGCTTGGTGCTGCTGCATAGGCTGCTGTGTGGAGCGGGACAGACGGAGCTCAGCTCACACATGTCTGCTCCCTTCCATGCCGTGGGCATACCCCCCAAACAAGTCTCTGTGCAGGCACCCACCTCGAGTATTACCTCTATAAGAGGTATGTCTGGTTCCGCTCCGCTTCCCCAGCGATTTGGGAATGATCCAGTCCAATGCAGAGGGTTTCTCAACCAGGTTGAGATATACTTTGAGATGCTGCCCCAGGGGATTCCCACGGACAGAAGCAAACTAGGTTTCGTGAAATCTTTGTTTTCTGAGAGAGCCTTTGTCTAGGCAAACCCTCTATGGGAGATGCAAAAACCCATTGTCTTGAGTTACCCTGAGTTTGTGGCTTCCTTTAAAGTGTATTTGATGCTCCCGAACACTCCGCTTCTGCTGCCAAGTGCCTCATGTCCATCGAACAGAGTATGAGAGTACGCCGACTGCGCCATTGAATTCCGTACTCTGGCAGCAGAGGTTGCGTGGAATAATAAGGCCCTCATGGCTCCTTTTTCTCATGGTCTCTCGGATACCATCAAGGATGAGTTAGCAGCCCAAGATATACCCACTGAGCTGGAGAAGTTGATCACGTTTGCCATCCTCATTGACTCCAGTCTCAGAGAAAGATTCTCTTTAAGGGAGTGCTTGCAGAAGCCTCCTGTATGTTTGTCTCCGAGCTTTGCAGTTCCACCCGTGCCTCTCTCACCTTCCATGCCTCCTGGTACCGAGTCGGTCAGTGAAGGTGAACCCACGCACTTGGGTTTCACGTGTCTCTCTGCGGATGAGAGAACCCTTAGGAGGTGGGAGAGATTGTGCCTTTATTGTGGCCAGGCAGGTCTCTTTTTGAAGTCTTGTCTTACCCGTCCAGTGAACGCCCAAACCTTGAGGTCCTGTCATGGACAGACCTTAGGTGGGGTTGTTTCATCCCCAGTTATCCAGAAGGATAAGCCCCTGGTTTCCGTTACCCTTTCTTGGGCTGAGTCGTCCATCGAGATGCAGGCTCTAAACGACTCTGGGGCTGCAGACCTGTTCATTGATGCTACCTTTGTATTGAAGCACTCGATTCCACTACAGCTGCGTTACACTCCACTTGCCATTGAGGCTCTTGACAGGAGACCTCTACAGCCTGCCCATGTGACTCATGAGATGGTTCCGTTGTCCATGGCCATCGATGTCCTCCGAGATTTGTGGCAGTTATGTGTGGTGGTTTATCTCAATGATATCCTTATATTTTCCAAGTCCCTGGAGAGCCACCACACAGATGTCTGTTGTGTGCTTCAGAAACTAAGAGAGAACAATCTCTATTGTAAACTGGAGAAGTGCGAGTTCCATTGAGAACAGGTAAAATTCCTGGGCATGTCATTTCCACTGCTGGTTTTTCAATAGACCCAGAGAAACTTTCGGCAGTCCTACAGTGGCCCTGACCCGTGGGTTTACGTCCTCTGCAGGGTTTCCTGGGCTTTGCCAACTATTATTGGAAGTTTATATGTAACTTCTCGTCTCTAGTCAAGCCCCTGACTGATATGACCAGAAAGGACGGTAACCCACAGAGTTGGTCTTCGGAGTCCATTAAGGCTTTTGAGAGTCTCAAGGCTGCCTTTGTTTCTGCTCCTGTGTTGGCACATCCTGATCCTTTGTTACCTTTTATCCTTTGGGTTGATGCTTGTGAGACTAGTGTTGGCACCCTTCTGTCTCAGCGTCCTACCTCTGAGAGCGCTATGCATCCTTGTGGTTACTTTTCCAAGAAATTGTCACCTGTCGAATGCAATTACGAGATTGGTGACAGAGAGCTGTTTGCGATCATTTTAGCCCTGAAAGAATGGAGACATCTCCTCGAAGGTACCACTGTGCCGGTTATCATTCTTACTGACCATAAGAATCTCACATTCTTGTCTGAGGCTAAACGCCTGTCTCCCAGAAGGGCGCGATGGGCTCTTTTCTTGTCAAGTTTCAATTACATTGTCTCATTCTTACCCGGTACTAAGAATGTAAGGGCTGACGCCTTGTCATGACAATTTTCCTCCACTTCCAGGTTGGAGTAGGTTCCGGTTCCTGTGATTCCTCCTGATCGTATTCTGGCTACGGTTTGCACCAGTCTCACTTTGGGTGACAAAATTCTTGCTGCTCAGGTCCATGCTCCTCCTGAGAAACCTTGTGACCGCTGCTTTGTCCTGGAGAATCTCCATACTGCCGTGCTCCAGACTTACCATTCTCCCAAGGCTGCTGGCCTCCCTGGGAAGAATCAACTCTTTTGGGACATTTCTCAACAATTCTGGTGGCCTAGTCTACGTGCTGATGTAACTGCCATCGTAGTTGCCTGTTCCGTGTGTGCTCAGAGTAAGACTTCACGACACCTTCCAGTGGGCCTCCTACAACCCATACCCAATGCAGAGAGGCCCTGGACCCACCTGTCTATGGATTTCATTGTGATGTTACCCAACTCCCAGGGCAACACAGTTATCCTTATGGTGTTTGACCGGTTCTCAAAGATGTGTCATTGTATTCCACTTAAGAAGTTGTCCACTTTTTGCTCGGGAGATCTTTCGCTTACATGGGCTACCCAAGGTAATTTTCTCGGACAGGGGTAGTCAGTTTGTGTCCCAGTTCTGGTGAGCCTTTTGTGCACAGTTGGCAATTCGGCTTGCTTTCTCATCTGCATATCACCCACAGTCTAATGGGGCCACAGAACGAGCCAATCAGTCCTTGGAGCAATTCCTACGTTGCCATATTTCTGACCATCATAACAACTGGTCAGACCTGTTACCGTGGGCAAAGTTTGCTCACAAAAGTGCCTTGAATTCTGCTTCCCGATTGTCCCCGTTTATGGCGAAATATGGTTTCCAACCTTCCATGTTGCCTGACTCGTTTGTTCCGCAGAGTATTCCTGCATTAGAGGAGCATCTCTGTGGTCTTCGTTCCACTTGGGCACAAGTCCAGGAGGCTTTGCGTCATGCTAATGATAGGTACAGACTTCATGATGACCGCAGACGCCTGCCTGCACCTTCCTACCAGTTTGGGGACAGGGTCTGGCTGTCATCTCACAACCTTCGACTTTGTGTTCCCTCACTGAAGTTCGCACCTTGGTTTATTGGGCCTTCCCGTATTCCTCGCAGGATTGACCCAGTGAGTTACACATTAAACCTTCCTTCTAATATGCGTATCTCTAATGTATTTCATGTCTCCTTATTAAAACCTTTGGTCTGCAACCGCTTTACCACCTCGGTGCCACATCCTCACCCTGTACTGGGTGAGAACCATGAGGAGTATGAAGTCCACTGTTGACTCCCATAGGTTCCGTGGGCGCATACAGTACCTGGTGCATTGGAAGGGGTATGGTCTTGGGTCTCATCCTCGGACGTACATACCCCTGTCCTCCTCCGTGATTTCCATAGACATTTTCCCCTCAAGCCCGGTGGTCCTCCGAGGGGGAGGGGTAGTTGAGGAGGGGGTGCTGTCAGGGCTGGGCTCAGCCCTTTCTTCTCTGAGCTGGCCGCTCAGCTGTCAGCTAATTTCCAGGTCCCATCTCTCTCCACAGTTACTCAGCTATTGTTCATATCCTGCTCATCAGTCCTGCCTACTTAAGACGTCCAGTCCAGAGGGTCTCTGCCTTCGCCTTGGTCAACATCACAAGAAAACTCCTGTGTTCCTGTTTAAAGACTGACTTTGCTGTCATCCCTTCTGGCTCCAGATCCTGCTTGTTGTTCCACTACTTTGATCCCTGACTTCTGGCTTGGCTCCAGTTACTGAACTCTGGCTATGTTTTGACTACGTTTGTTCTTTCTACTTTTATTATTAAACAAGTGTGATTTAACTGTACTTATGTCTCGATCTGATTTCATGGTTTCTGACAATATGCAAATTATTGGCCATAAGAAAGGATATGAAGGCCCAGGTACTGTACCAATACAAATTTCTTTTTAAAAGATTGTTTTTACAGGAGCAGTGATGTTAATGATGCTTAAAGTGAAACAATAAAAAATGAAAAATTCCTTTAACCCCTTCTCGACCAGCTGCCGCAGTTGAACTGCGGCAGGTTGGCTCCCCTGGGCGAAATGACGTTACCTTACGTCGGTTCACCTTTTGACCACTAGGGGGCGCGTGCATGCCTGCGGCGCAACGCCGGGGCCAATGCGCGTACCCATTGGTCGCAACGACTGCCGAGCACCCGTGATCGCTCCACACAGAGACAGAACGGAGATCTGTCAATGTGAACAGACAGATCTCTGTGCTGTCAGGGGTGAGGAGAGTGATCTGTTGTTCATACTAAGTATGTATATGAGTAGGTGGTGCTGCGCTGATCCTTAGTGTAGAAACAGGTGAACATAAAATAATAAAATAATAATAATAAATGCGCTAGCTATAAAAATGGTGAAATATCATAAACGTGAAGGATATTGTGTATGATAAAAAATTTTTTGAATGTTCAATATCTTCAATAGTGCATAGAAAGTGGCATAAGTATATTCAAATAAAATATCACTTCAATCACCTAAAAATACAATCCACATAATTATGATACAATGACGTGATGGTGGGGCTATTAAAGCGCCAGTGACTAGCTCTAAATTTAAAAAAGAATAAGGTGCATAGTAGACGTACATTTATACTTGGACCAGCAAAGTGTATAGTGCAGACAACAAGTGCTATGTGCAACTCAAAATTGAAGGAGTGGTAACTAACTATTTCTATATAAAGTGCATATTGTGCATGCTGACATCAAAAATAGAAAGGAGGTAAAAAGTTTATATAATTGAGAAAAATTACTATTTTGCATAAAAAACTTTCGATAAGAAGAAAAGTCCTTTAAATAAAATGTGACAGCAACGTGCTAACATGCACACGTTGCAATTAAAGTGCTAGGTAACGCATCCATATGATGCACAAAAACAGTCCTTGTGTATGGTTGTGACAGCAACGTCCTGGCATGCACACGTTGCAGTTAGAGTGCTGGGGTGAATCACATCAAGTGTTTTCTTCGTGTGCTAGACACTTTGGTGGGTAATAGCCCCTTACCTTCAGGTAATGGGGCAAAAGCAGGTAACAAGAGAGCTGTTTAGGGCGTCCGCCTATGGATTCCAGCGCGTCCCTCTCTATCCTGGATCCTGGGTTGGAGTTCCCTCAGGTGTAATGCAGGGGGGTTGTATTCATAGGGGGTAATCGGCAGAAGAGAAGCCAAATAGTGTAATCCAGTTTAAAAAGTAACACTCTTTATTGTAAAAATACAGGTACTCACATAAAAAATGAGAAGCAATGGTAACAATCCAACGAGCAGCGAGCTCGTGTGCCTCTGTTTGTGTTTGCAGCCTGTCTCGTCCCTACGCGTGACGTCACACCACGTGACTTCATCAGGGGATAGATACAGGCTAGAATCTTGTCTTTAAATAGTCTAATATGGATCACTATGCGGCGGCCATTTTCCCGGAGTCTAATTGGGTTGTATGCGGCGGCCATTTTCCAAGAGGTATTTCACCGCTAGTTCCGCTTGGTGTATCTGTCTATACAGAGAGGTCAGCTGACTAATGGAGCCAATCAGCACCTTCTAGCTTAATTAGCTTATACGGTGCTGTCAGCAAAGGTGGTTGTCCTGTTTTTTATATGCGGAAGCTGGCAGAATAGGAAGCAACTGGGTGGGAATATCACAAGATACCTAAATAAAGCTGGTTAGACCATAATATTGTCATGCTATAACTCTAGACGGGGCATGTGTAGATATGGGCATTAGAGTGATCTACACTTAGCTCGGGAGGGGGAGGGAAGGGGGGGGGGGGGAATGAATACGAACGGGGAAAGAGAGGCAGCAGACACTAACAGTGCTCATACTGAACATAGTCAAACTGATCTATCAAAATTGACCAATGGATCAAAGGAGAATACATATGCAAGTGCTCAAAAACTATTGTGGGACCTGTTAAAAAATAAATTGGTCCATAGCCTTATACATATTACTATAAAAAATATTAATCTAATATTGAATAAAATCAATCGTAAAATCAATCATAAAAATAAATTAAAGTATGTTAACAAAGGCATTATAAAAGACAAAAGGATCTGGAGACAATACGTAGAAAATATATAATATGTGGTGGGAGCATGAGAGGACACCATATTAACGTGTTATGTATGTTATCAAATAAAAAGATATATCTAAAATAGTGTATTGCAAAATTAGCCAGAGTATTCAATTAAGGTGTTCTACTAGAAGGTATCGGCTGATTAATTTTGCTACTTGGTGACATATTAAGAGTTTGGTTCCAGACCATAATGTGTTTAGAGCATGGGATAGGACAGTGATGGTGTATATTCCCTAGGGGATATGTGGGAATTTCCAGAATGGGAGGTAAAAATCCGTTCCAATTAATGAAAGTTAAAAATCACTCAGGAAGCAGTTTAGGTCAAACTCGATGTTTAGGCCTCGGGGCCAGAAGGTGTCCAAGGTGAAAATCCACTTGGATTCTAGTTTGCTTAGGGTTCTCACCTTGTGGCCCCCCCGCCAGTGTTTAATGTATGGGGTAATACCCCAAAAGCTCAGGTGTGTAGGGTCTTTATTATGGCAGGTTAAAAAATGTTTGGACACGCAGTGTTTGTCATAACCGCGGAGAATGTTTTGGACATGCTCCTTAATGCGGACTCTTAGGGGTCTCTTTGTGCGGCCTACATATTGGAGATGTCCAAAACATTCTCCGCGGTTATGACAAACACTGCGTGTCCAAACATTTTTTAACCTGCCATAATAAAGACCCTACACACCTGAGCTTTTGGGGTATTACCCCATACATTAAACACTGGCGGGGGGGCCACAAGGTGAGAACCCTAAGCAAACTAGAATCCAAGTGGATTTTCACCTTGGACACCTTCTGGCCCCGAGGCCTAAACATCGAGCTTGACCTAAACTGCTTCCTGAGTGATTTTTAACTTTCATTAATTGGAACGGATTTTTACCTCCCATTCTGGAAATTCCCACATATCCCCTAGGGAATATACACCATCACTGTCCTATCCCATGCTCTAAACACATTATGGTCTGGAACCAAACTCTTAATATGTCACCAAGTAGCAAAATTAATCAGCCGATACCTTCTAGTAGAACACCTTAATTGAATACTCTGGCTAATTTTGCAATACACTATTTTAGATATATCTTTTTATTTGATAACATACATAACACGTTAATATGGTGTCCTCTCATGCTCCCACCACATATTATATATTTTCTACGTATTGTCTCCAGATCCTTTTGTCTTTTATAATGCCTTTGTTAACATACTTTAATTTATTTTTATGATTGATTTTACGATTGATTTTATTCAATATTAGATTAATATTTTTTATAGTAATATGTATAAGGCTATGGACCAATTTATTTTTTAACAGGTCCCACAATAGTTTTTGAGCACTTGCATATGTATTCTCCTTTGATCCATTGGTCAATTTTGATAGATCAGTTTGACTATGTTCAGTATGAGCACTGTTAGTGTCTGCTGCCTCTCTTTCCCCGTTCGTATTCATTCCCCCCCCCCCCCTTCCCTCCCCCTCCCGAGCTAAGTGTAGATAACTCTAATGCCCATATCTACACATGCCCCGTCTAGAGTTATAGCATGACAATATTATGGTCTAACCAGCTTTATTTAGGTATCTTGTGATATTCCCACCCAGTTGCTTCCTATTCTGCCAGCTTCCGCATATAAAAAACAGGACAACCACCTTTGCTGACAGCACCGTATAAGCTAATTAAGCTAGAAGGTGCTGATTGGCTCCATTAGTCAGCTGACCTCTCTGTATAGACAGATACACCAAGCGGAACTAGCGGTGAAATACCTCTTGGAAAATGGCCGCCGCATACAACCCAATTAGACTCCGGGAAAATGGCCGCCGCATAGTGATCCATATTAGACTATTTAAAGACAAGATTCTAGCCTGTATCTATCCCCTGATGAAGTCACGTGGTGTGACGTCACGCGTAGGGACGAGACAGGCTGCAAACACAAACAGAGGCACACGAGCTCGCTGCTCGTTGGATTGTTACCATTGCTTCTCATTTTTTATGTGAGTACCTGTATTTTTACAATAAAGAGTGTTACTTTTTAAACTGGATTACACTATTTGGCTTCTCTTCTGCCGATTACCCCCTATGAATACAACCCCCCTGCATTACACCTGAGGGAACTCCAACCCAGGATCCAGGATAGAGAGGGACGCGCTGGAATCCATAGGCGGACGCCCTAAACAGCTCTCTTGTTACCTGCTTTTGCCCCATTACCTGAAGGTAAGGGGCTATTACCCACCAAAGTGTCTAGCACACGAAGAAAACACTTGATGTGATTCACCCCAGCACTCTAACTGCAACGTGTGCATGCCAGGACGTTGCTGTCACAACCATACACAAGGACTGTTTTTGTGCATCATATGGATGCGTTACCTAGCACTTTAATTGCAACGTGTGCATGTTAGCACGTTGCTGTCACATTTTATTTAAAGGACTTTTCTTCTTATCGAAAGTTTTTTATGCAAAATAGTAATTTTTCTCAATTATATAAACTTTTTACCTCCTTTCTATTTTTGATGTCAGCATGCACAATATGCACTTTATATAGAAATAGTTAGTTACCACTCCTTCAATTTTGAGTTGCACATAGCACTTGTTGTCTGCACTATACACTTTGCTGGTCCAAGTATAAATGTACGTCTACTATGCACCTTATTCTTTTTTAAATTTAGAGCTAGTCACTGGCGCTTTAATAGCCCCACCATCACGTCATTGTATCATAATTATGTGGATTGTATTTTTAGGTGATTGAAGTGATATTTTATTTGAATATACTTATGCCACTTTCTATGCACTATTGAAGATATTGAACATTCAAAAAATTTTTTATCATACACAATATCCTTCACGTTTATGATATTTCACCATTTTTATAGCTAGCGCATTTATTATTATTATTTTATTATTTTATGTTCACCTGTTTCTACACTAAGGATCAGCGCAGCACCACCTACTCATATATATTTATCTAAAAGGTCAGGTGTTTACCTTATCGGTGTATGCGGCTTTTCCACCCCTAGCCTCTTCCATAACAGATAGCGCGGGAATATTTTCCCTTAATTATTAAGTTTGGCTTCATACTAAGTATGAACATCGATCGCTCTCCTCACTCAGGCAGTACCATCACCCCACAGGTAGAATCACTCCCTAGGACACACAATTAACCCCTTGATCACCCTTACTGTTAACCCCTTCCCTGCCAATGACATTTACACATAAATCAGTGCATTTTTATAGCACTGATCGCTGTATAAATGCCAGTGGTGCCAAAATAGTGCCAAAAGTGTCCGATTTGTCTGCCATAATGTCGCAGTCCCAATAAAAATCGCTGATCACCACCATTACTAGTAAAAAAAAAATATTAAAAATGCCATAAATCTTTCCCCTATTTTGAAAATTCTATAACTTTTGCGCAAACCAATCAATATACGCTTATTGCAATTTTTATTACCAAAAATATGTAGAAGAAATTGGGGATATTTATTATAGCAAAAAGTACAAAATATTGTGTTTTTTTTTTTAAATTGTCGCTCTTTTTTTGTTTATAGCACAATAAATAAAAACCGTAGAGATGATCAAATACCACCAAGAGATTTGTTGGAAAAAAGGACATCAATTTTGTTTGGGTACAACGTCGCATGACCGTGCAATTGTCAGTGAAAGGGACGCAGTGCTGTATCGCAAAAGATGACCTGGTCATTGAGCAGCCAAATCTTCCGGGGCTGAATTGGTTAAATATAATGCCTGGGAGGTCCCCTTAGTCTGCCTGTAAAGTGACACATCTGTACTGTGTATGAAACCTGCTGCAGCAAAACTGACATTCATAAAGAAAACAAAAATTACCTTTAAATTGCCGGCAATACAATACCATTGCCCCAACCATACCAGGCCACATACCCTCAACATGGGCGGGGTGCTTTGGGACAGGGTGGCTCTGCCCCAAAGAGCCTGGTATGGATTGGCGGGGAGCCCTACGCCGTTTTTTTTTTTTTTTTTTTACATTTTTCTATTTCGGGCAATATTCTTTTTTTCATTTAGCTCTCAGTGGGGAAGCCCGTTGACAGCTGATGACTCCATTGCTAAGGACGCCTCAGCCGGCTTCCCGGCCTGCTCCTTAACAAGCAGCTTTTTACTGTGCCCTGATTGAGCAAAGCTCGACAAGATGGCTACTTATTAGATGTATTACATTGTCATGTGTTACACCACAGTCCCAATGCAGATGCTAATCTGTAGAGGGTAAAGGTGTTCTTCTGATCCTATTAGTACCGCAGCCAGCTGCAGTATTTACAGTTAGTGTAGTGCGTCCTCTGCACAGTGTGCACCTAAAGCTACCTGAAGAAAATTGGTGGTGTTATTCTGATCCTATTAGTACCGCAGGCAGCTACAGTATTTACAGTTAGTGTAGTGCGTCCTCTGCACAGTGTGCACCTAAAGCTACCCGAAGAAAATTGGTGGTGTTCTTCTGATCCTATTAGTACCGCAGGCAACTGCAGTATTTACAGTTAGTGTACTGTGTGCTCTGCACAGTGTGCACCTAAAGCTACCTGAAGAAAATTGGTGGTGTTCTTCTGATCCTATTAGTACCACAGGCAGCTGCAGTATTTACAGTTAGTGTACTGCGTTCTCTGCACAGTGTGCACCTAAAGCTACCTGAAGACAATTGCTGTTGTTCTGATCCTATTAATACCACAGGCAGGCAGCTACAGTATTTACAGTTAGTGTACTGTGTCCTCTGCACAGTGTGCCCCTGAATCTACCTGAAGAAAATTGGTGGTGTTCTTCTGATCCTATTAGTACCACAGGCAGGCAGCTACAGTATTTACAGTTAGTGTACTGTGTCCTCTGCACAGTTTGCACCTAAAGCTACCTGAAGACAATTTGTGGTGTTCTTCTGATCCTATTAGTACCACAGGCAGGCAGCTGCAGTATTTACAGTTAGTGTAATTCGTCCTCTGCACAGTGTGCACCTAAAGCTACCTGAGGACAAATGCTGTTGTTCTGATCCTATTGATACCACAGACAGGCAGCTGCAGTATTTACAGTTAGTGTACTGTGTCCTCTGCACAGTGTGCACCTAAAGTTACCTGAAGACAATTGCTGGTGTTCTCATACTAATAATACTACAGGCGGTCAGTTGATTCTGCTAGCTGCAGTATCAGTATATATATATATATACATCCCACCTTTGTTCAGCTACATCTCACTGCAGGCCATTAGTATGTCTGGAGGGCCAACAAGGAGAGGCAGACAGTCACAAGCCAATAAAAGAGGGCAAGCAGGCTCTGTGTCTAGAGGCAACAGTGCTGGTCATGGAGACGGTGCATCCTCATCAGCACATGGCCGTGGGACACGCTTGTCCTTTTTTTCGGCAGCTGGCTGTGTTGAGCCGCAACATGCGGAAGACTTGGTAGAGTGGATGACCAAACCGTCCTCATCCTCCTCATCCTCTCTCACCCAGGCTCAGGGTACTTTGTCTGGCAAAGCAGCTGCTAACGCGGCCTCTTCCCTCGGCTCAATGGCATCAGTCACTCCTTCCCTAGCCCCACCATGTCCTCCTGAGGAGTCCCTCGAACTGTTTTACTACAGTGTTGGGTACATGCTCCAGGAGGATGCCCAGCGTTTTGAAGGCTCCGATGATGGTACCCAGCTAGAGGAAGGCAGTAATGTGAGCCCAGAGAGAGGGGGTCCCCAAGAAGGACAGCAATCTGGCAGTCATGTTCCCGCAGCTGCAGCATACTGCCAGCTTTGCTCCAGTGATGAGGAGGGAGGGGATGATGAGGTCACTGACTCCATGTGGATGCCTGATAGGAGAGAGGAGAAAGAGGAGGAGGCACATCTCCAACGAAGCAGGATGCCCTCCAGGGGCCAGCTTAAGGGCAGCATACTGACTGCATGTGCAGGGCGCTGCTGTCTCTGCGTGTTATTCCAAAAGTGCTTTGGTGTGGGCCTTTTTTGAGATGAGCGCATCAGATCCCACCGCTGCTATTTGCAACATATGTCTCAAGTGTATCTCGTGTGGCCAAAACATCACCCGCTTGGGCACCGCATGCTTGATCGGACATATGTCTACCTGCCATGCAGTTCATTGGCAAGCGTACCTAAAAGACCCACACCAAAGAACAAAGCGGACCTCTCCTTGAGCCTCATCAGCTGGGATCTCCAACCCCACTATACCTTCAGTCCTCTCTGAAACCTCCTGCACTCAGAGGAATGAAGGTGTAGAATTAGGTGTGTTACAGCCAAGTACTTGCAGGCAATCTGCTATCGGTTCACCGACATCAGATTGTACCAGGCAAATTTCCCTGCCCCAGCTGCTGCACCGCCGAAAGAATTTCGCTCCCAGCCATCCACATGCCCAGCAGTTGAATGCTAGCTTGGCTAAATTGCTAGCAATTCAACTGTTGCCTTTTCAGTTGGTAGACTCCGCCCCCTTCCGTGAGTTTGTGGAATGTGCGGTTCCTCAGTGGCAGGTTCCCAAACGCCACTTTTTCTCACGGGAGGCGATTCTGGCTCTCTACCAGCATGAGGAAGGCAATGTCTTGGCCTCGCTGGACAGGGCGGTCAGTGGTAAGGTGCATATTACCGCTGACTCATGGTCCAGCAGGCATGGACAGGGACGTTACCTATCTTTCACTGTGCACCGGGTGACTCTTATGGCAGCTGGAAAGGATGCAGGACAGGGTGCAGTAGTGTTGGAGGTTGTTCTGCCACCACGCCTCCAAAATTCTACTAGTGGTGATTCTGCCACACCTATCTCCTCCACTCCCTCCTCTTCTTCTTCCTCCATGGCCTCTTCCTGTGCTGATTTGTCCTCGGAACCAGCGGTGTTCCGTAAGCGCTCCAGGGGCTACGCAAGCATGCAGGCAAAAAGATGCCATGCGGTTCTTGAGCTGGTGTGCTTGGAGGACAGGAGCCATACTGGGGCAGAGATTCTGTCAGCTCTGCAGGGTCAGGTTCAGAGGTGGTTGATGCCATGCCAGCTTAAGGCAGGTATAGTGGTTTGCGACGATGGCACCAACCTCCTCTCCACCCTCCAACAGGGACAACTGACCCATGTGTCCTGTTTGACTGACGTCCTTGACTTGGTGGTGCAGCAGTTCTTGGGCAGATACCCAGGCTTACAGGATGTCCTAAGGCAGGCCAGGAAAGTCTGTGTACAAATAATGCCAGTGCTCAGCTGGCTGATCTCCAAACTGAATTTAACCTGCCCAAGAACCGCCTAATCTGTGACATGCCCACCAGGTGGAACTCAACGTTGGCCATGCTGCACACCAAGCAGAGGGCCACTGAAGGGCCCATTCCTGCGCCCACCAAGAGTAAGTGTGAGGGCTTACAGTGTTGTGGCAACACTACCACCACCACCACCACCAAAGGCCCGATTTTTCTGCCCCTGTTCAACAGGTTCATGTAATTACAGTTCTTGATAAAATATTTCACAACAGGGCCCGTTCCAGCGCCCACCAAGAGTAACTCTGAGGACTTACAGTGTTGTGGCACCAGCACCACCACCACCACCAAAGGCCCAATTTTTCTGCCCCTGTTCAACAATGGCATGTAATTCCAATTCTTGATCTAATATTTCACAGCAGGGCCCGGTCCTGTGTCCACCAAGAGTAACTGTGAGGGCTTACAGTGTTGTGGTAACACCAACATCTAAGGCCCCAGTTTCTGCAGAATATATGGGGCAGACCCCTACTTTCAAACATCCAACTTACAAATGACTCCTACTTGCAAACGGTAGGAGACAACAGAAAGTGAGATGAAATCTACCCCTAGGAAGGGAAATTCTCTCTTGTAAGAGTTAATATGGGAAAAACGTGTCTCCTCTTCACTGATGCTTTATCACCAATCCTTGTTTCACTAAAACTCACAAATTTTCAAAAAACATTTCTCATTGGGACTGAAAGTGAAATGAAATCTTCTGAAGAGGTGCACAGACAGCAAAACAAATGTTACAGGGGTGATAACACTTCCCTATGTTTTCCAAAAATCTTAAAAATAGATTTTTTGGCTTGAGCTACACTTTAAAAATGTACAGATTCTACTTAACAACAAACCTACAGTCCCTGTCATGTTTGAACCTCCTGTATACTGCTGTTCGGAGTATATAGGGCCTAGGGGCCCCACGCCTTTCCTTTTTTTAATTGGGTGTGGGGTTCCCCTTAATATCCATACAAGACCCAAAGGGCCTGATAATGGACTGGAGGGTACCCATGCCGTTTGTCTCACTGATTTTCATCCATATTGCCAGGACCCGACATTACATTAAAGCCGCAAGCAGTTGAAATGACTTTTATTCCTTTAAAAATGTCATTTTGTGCAGGGACTGTTCTAAGCACGGAAAACATGCGCCACTTTACAGGCATACTATAGACACCCCCCCCAGATACGATATTTAAAGGAATATTTCACTTTTATTTTTTCACTTTAAGCATCATTAAAATCACTGCTCCCGAAAAAACGGACGTTTTTAAAACTTTGTTTTGCATTGATACATGTCCCCAAACCCTTTTTAGGACAATACCATGCATATTAGCCTTTAAAATTAACACTTTTGATTTTGAACGTTCGCGTCCTATAGACTTTAATGGGGTTCTAAAGTTTGCGCAAACTTTCAGTCCTTTCGCAGGTTCTGGTGCGAACCGAATCAGGCGGTGTTCAGCTCATCCCTACTCAGCATACTCATCCATCCATCCATGCTCAGCCATCCATCCATCCTCAGCAATACTCATGCATCCATCCATGCTCAGCCATACCATCCACCCCATCCATAATTAGCCATACCCATCTGTCACGGATATGGCCAGAGCGGAGGCTGTTGGAGAGGACTGTGTGCAAGCCTGTTGCCCACCGATTATGGGCCCTAGCATTTGAGGTGAATGAGAAATCCAGTCTGAACTGTATTAATCGGACTCAGTCATGTATATATTGTATGGGGACTCCTTACTGTATATTTGTGTCCCTGAAGAGGGAGGGGGGATTCCTCCAGCAGCCCCCTGCTGATAAGACTGATTCATTCTGCTGGGACACATCCTGTGAGGAGATGCTGGTGTTATCAACATGTGTTTATGTTAATTGAGAGAGCTGATCACATTAGCCACCAGCCCTGGCTAATAGACGAATGGTCTAGGCTGAGGAGGGGGGAGATTGTTGTTTGTATTGTTAATTGTATTAATGTGTGAAGCTCGGTGCCCACAAGACTGTCATCTGGTCTGGGTACATTTTGTAGTAAATTAGGTCATGTTAATTAGGTTAGCTTTGAGTCATCCCTGCTGTATAAAGGTCTGTGAGATCTCAAATAAAGAGTAGTTCTGATGTACTCCAAGACTGGTGTTGTCTAGTTCTTGGGGTTCCTATAGCCAGATCCATTGGACTCGTGTTCCAGAACTTAGGAAGCGGTATATGACGGAAGCACTCAAGCGGAGTGTGGGGCGTTCCGTGACACCATCCATACTCAGCCATACCCAGCAATACCCAGCCATACCCAGCCATACCAGCCATACTCAGCCGTACCCAGCTGTACTTAGCCGTACCCAGCCATACTCAGCCGTACCCAGCCATACTCAGCCATACCCAGCCATACCAGCCATACTCAGCCGTACCCAGCTGTACTCAGCCGTACCCAGCCATCCCATCTATACCCAGCCATACTCAGCCATATCCATCCGTACTCAGCTGTACCCATCCATACTCAGCCATATTCATTCATTCTCAACCATCCCCATTCATGCTCATCCATGCCACATCAGTTATCATCCATTCCACTACAGTGCCTCACAAAAGTGTAATAGGTAGTCAAATTAGTTTTGAAACTTATGCCCCCAGAACACCTGACGGTGCTCTCTGTATGTTGGTCCTCTGTATGTAGCCACACTGTGGAAAAGTCTCACACATGTGGTATCGCCGTACTCAGGAGGAGTAGGAGAATCTATTTTGGGGTGTAATTTTTGGTATGTACATGCTATGTGTTAGAAACATTGTGTAAATGGACAACGTTGTGTAAAAAAAAATGTGTTTCAAAATTGTAAGAGGTAGTCAAGAAATTATATGTGTAATTTATGCTCCAAGAACGCCTGATGGCGCTCCCTGCATGTTGGGCCTCTGTATGTGGCCACGCTGTGTAAAAGTCTCACACATGTGGTATCGCCATATTCAGGAGTAATAGTAGAATGTGTTTTGGGGTGTAATTTGTGCTATGCATATGCTGTGTGTGAGAAATAACCTGCTAATATAACAATTTGGTGTTTGAAAAAAAGCACAAAAAAATTCATATAGTTACAGTGTTGCATGACTGAGTAATTGTCATTCAAAATGTGAGAGCACCGAAAGCTAAAAATTGGTCTGGTTAGGAAGGAGGTTTAGGTGCCCAGTGGGTATGTGGTTAATTAGAAAGAATGAGAATTAAAATTAACAAGAAAATTATTTTAGCAATTTTTTGAATGATACTTTTATATAATACACAGCCCCATATTCACATACCACAAGATATGACTGAGAAAATATTGAATACCAAGTGCTATGTTTATGTGGCATGGTAATTGTAATTGTAAATTACTCAATGTTTGCATTTCAATTTAGGTGTGTTTTTTTCATTTCGATTTTACTCAGTAGAAAATAATCGGTTTGCATAAATAATTTGTTTATGGTTTATGTGGAAGGCATTTGATATGCCAGTGCCATTTTCAAGATTTGTGATCTTAAAAACGCTGAATGGCTTTGTACACATAATAAGTACACATTTTACGTAGAGCTTCCAACTTATTTTTTGGGCAAATAAAGGATCTCCTAATTTATTTTTATTTTTATGGGGCCTAGTGTAGGTCAGAGGGATATCACTGGGACTTCCCATGTGTGTACATTGTGAAAGCACTGTGATTATATTGTATTACAGGACATTCTTATAGAGCTGATGAGCATTACACTCCAGAGGCTGCTGACAGCTGTTGGTTCTGACAGTTTACTGGAAGAAAGGGGGTGCGGTAGAAGTGCTGGTGCACCGGCTGCGCTAAATAGATAATGACAACATGTGGGGAGTGCGCTCCTGCACCCTACACAAGCCTGAGACCAGCTCCGCCCCTCACTTGCTTATCGGAGTTTCTGTCCTCCTAAAAAACCCAAACACAGAAGTATACCTTCAGTCCCAACCCTTAGGCATCTGTCCTAGGGATGGATGACTGGAGCCAGTGCGAGAACTCTGTGGGGGAAAACAAATGCAGTAATAATTAATCCTGCCAGCTGCAGCTTTCACTGCTGTGCACTCTCTCCCTCTGCCTGCTTTCTCCCCCGCAGGGACAGCTAGGGGAGCGTGAAGTAGAGGAGGGGGTGGGGTCCTCTCTCCAAACCCGCTCTCCGGTGTTCCATCCCGATCCTCATCACCCCGGAGAGAGCCGATCCTCAGAAACATGTGACCGCCCACTCCACCCATACTGGCTCCATCCCCTGAAGAGTGTCACCGCCCCTGACCCTTGCTCAGTCCAAGAGATGGGCGCAGAGTGACCCAACCGGGCGTTCAGAAATGTGGGCTGCTAGAACACCCCCCGGTTTGGTTCGCACCAGGACATCCGAACATGCAAAAAAGTTTGTTTGAACACGCAAACACTGTTAAAGTCTATGGGACAAGAATGTGAAAAATCAGAAGTGCTAATTTTAAAGGCTTATATGCAAGTTTTTGCCTAAAAAGTGTTTGGGGACCCGGGTCCTGCACCAGGGGACATGTATCAATGCAAAGAAAAGTTTTAAAAACGTCAGTTTTTTCGTGAGCAGTGATTTTAAGAATGCTTAAAGTTAAACAATAAAAATCAAATATTCATTTAAATATCGTGCCTGGGGGGGGGGGGGGGGGTGTCTATAGTATGCCTGTAAAGTGGCACAGTTTTCCTGTGTTTAGAAAAGTACCACAGCAAAATGACATTTCTAAAGGAAAAAAAGTAGTTTAAAACCGCTGCTTGCGGCTGTAATGTATTGTCAGGTCCCAGTAATATAGATGAAAATCATTGAGAAAAATGGCATGGCCCCCAGCTCATTACCAGGCTCTTTGGGTCTGCTATGGATATTAAGGGGAACCCCGCACCCAAATTTAAAAAAAAAATATCGTGGGGGGGCCCCCAGGCACTATATACTCTGAACAGAAGTATATATACTATACGTCTTGCCCTATATACTCTGCAGAAAATTGGGCCTTAGGTGTTGGTGGTGCCAGAACACTGTAACCCCTCACAGATACTCTTGTTGGGCACAGGAATGGGCCCTGCTGTTAAATATTATATCAAAAATTGTAATTACATGCCCCTGTTAAACAGGGGCAGAAAAATTGGGCCTTTGGTGGTGAGGGTGGTGGTGCCACAACACTGTAAGCCCTGACAGTTACTCTTGGTGGGCGCAGGAACGGGCTCTGCTGTGAAATATTAGATCAAAAATCATGCCCGTTCAACAGGGGCAGAAAAATTGGGCCTTTGGTGGTGGTGCCACAACACTGTAAGCCATCACAGTTATGCTTGTTAGGCGCAGGAATGGGCCCTGCTATTAAATATTATATCAAGAATTGGAAATACATGCCCCTGTTAAACAGGGGCAGAAAAATTGGGCCTTAGGCAGTGGTGGTGGTGGTGCCACAACACTGTAACCCCTCACAGATACTCTTGCTGGGTGCTAGAACAGGCCCCGCTGTAAAATATTTGATCAAAATTGTAATTACATGCCCCTGTTAAACAGGGACAGAAAATTGGGCCTTAGGCAGTGGTGGTGGTGCCCACCACTGCCTAAGCTAGCATCATCATGGAAGCTATCATCATCAAGATTGAAGAGGAATAGGATAGTCACTCAGCATAGGCAGTCTTCAAGGGATCCCACATCCATAGAAAAATCAATCAGTTACATCAGCATCAGGTGCTTGATAGCTGCTGATCCAAGACTGATTCATTTTTATGAATGTGAGCCTATCAACGGAGTCTGTGGACAGGCACACTCTATAATCCATTACAAATAGGGATGAGCCGAACACCCCTCGGTTCGGTTCGCACCAGAACCTGCGAACGGACCGAAAATTTGCACGAACGTTAGAAACCCATTGACGTCTATGGGACTCGAATGTTCAAAATCAAAAGTGCTCATTTTAAAGGCTAATTTGCATGGTATTGTCCTAAAAAGGGTTTGGGGACCCGGGTCCTGCCCCAGGGGACATGTATCAATGCATAAAAAACTTTTAAAAACGGACGTTTTTTCGGGAGCAGTGATTTTAATGAAGCTTAAGGTGAAAAAAAAAAGTGAAATATTCCTTTAAATATCGTACCTGGGGGGTGTCTATAGTATGCCTGTAAAGTGGCGTGTGCTTCCCGTGCTTAGAACAGTCCCTGCACAAAATGTCATTTTTAAAGGAAAAAAAGTCATTTAAAACTGCTTGCGGCTTTAATGTAATGTCGGGTCCTGGCAATATGGATGAAAATCAGTGAGACAAACGGCATGGGTACCCCCCAGTCCATTACCAGGCCCTTTGGGTCTTGTATGGATATTAAGGGGAATTTGAATCAAATTAAAAAAGGAAACAGCAGTATACAGGCTCTGTACTCCAAACAGCAGTATACAGGCGGTGCAAACAAGACAGGGACTGTAGGTTTGTTGTTAAGTAGAATCTGTTTGTAATTTTGAACTGGTACATTTTTAACGTGTTTAGCTCCAGCCAAAAAATCTATTTTAAGCTTTTTGGAAAACATAGGGAAGGGTTATCACCCCTGTGACATTTGTTTTGCTGCCTGTGCTCCTCTTCAGAAGATTTCACCTCACTTTTTTGTCCCAATGACAAATGTTTTTTGAAAATTTGGGTTTTTTTGTGAAACAAGGATTGGTGATAAAGCATCAGTGGAGAGGAGAAATGTTTTTCCCATATTAACTCTTACAAGAGAGAATTTCCCTTCCTAGGGGCAGATTTCATCTCACTTCCTGTTGTCTCCTTCCGTTTGCAAGTAGGAGTCGTTTGTAAGTTGGATGTTTGAAAGTAGGGGCCTGCCCTATATGCTCAGCAGAAATTTGGGCCTTAGGTGTTGTTGTGGCCGCAACACTGTAAGCCCTCACAGGGCCCTGCTGTGAAATATTAGATCAAGAATTGTAATTACATGCCCCTATTGAACAGGGGCAGAAAAATTGGGCCTTTGGTGGTGGTGGTGGTGGTGCTGTTGCCACAACACTGTAAGTCCTCACTTGCTCTTGGTGGGCGCAGAAACGGGCCCTGCTGTGAAATATTAGATCAAGAATTGTAATTACATGCCCCTGTTGAACAGGGGCTGAAAAATTGGGCCTTAGGCACTGGTGCTGGTGCCACAACACTGCAACCCCTCACAGATACTCTAGTTGGAATGCAGGAATGAGCCCTGCTGCAAAGTATTGCATCAAAAATTGTAATTACACGCCCCTGTTAGACAGGGGCCGAAAAATTGGGCCTTGGGCACTGGTGCTGGTGCCACAACACTGCAACCCCTCACAGATACTCTAGTTGGAATGCAGGAACGAGCCCTGCTGCAAAGTATTGCATCAAAAATTGTAATTATATGCCCCTGTTAGACAGGGGCTGAAAAATTGGGCCGTAGGCACTGGTGCCACAACACTGCAACCCCTCACAGATACTCTAGTTGGAACACAGGAACAAGCCCTGCTGCAAAGTATTGCCTCAAAAATTGTAATTGCACGCCCCTGTTAAACAGGGGCTGAAAAATTGGGCCTTAGGCACAGGTGCTGGTGCCACAACACTGCAACCCCTCACAGATACTCTAGTTGGAACGCAGGAACGAGCCCTGCTGCAAAGTATTGAATCAAAAATTGTAATTACACGCCCACAGGGGCTGAAAAATTGGGCCTTAGGCACTGGTGGTGGCGCCCAGAACCAAAAATGTTCTTACAAGCTATCAGCGTGATCATTGAGGAGGAAGAGAATAATTACTCAGGATAGTCACTCAGCATCAGCATAGGCAGTCTTTGAAGAGATCTGAGATTTCAAAAAAATTATTCAGTTAGATCAGCATCAGGTGCTTGGTAGCTGGTGGTGATCCAAGACTGATTCATTTTTATGAAGGTCAGTCGATCGACCGAGTCGGTGGACAGACGCACCCTGTGATTGGTTACAAAGCCTCCAGCAGCACTGAATGTGCGTTCCGAAAGAACGCTGGATGCAGGACAGGCCAGTAGCTCAATTGCATACTGTGCAAGCTCTGGCCAGTGATCCATCCTCAAGACCCAGTAACCCAGAGGATTTTCGGTGGGAAAGGTGTCCAAGTCAGATCTTGCCCCTAGGTATTCCTGCACCATGTAAAACAGACGCTGGCGATGGTTGCTGGAACCGATCATACCTTGGGGCTGCGGACTAAAAAATTGTCTGAACGCATCGGCCAGACGGCCACCTTCTCCACCGCTCCTTCTTTGACTGACTGAAGCCTCAGTAACATGTTGTGCAGAAACAGGAGTTTGTAACCTCCCAGTCTCTGGGAACGCGTTGCACAGACCTTTCTGCATGGCCTCCCAAAGATGTTTCATCCTCTGCTCCCTCTGCGACAGCAAGATAAGGTCTGCAAACTTACCCTTGTAACGTGGATCAAGGAGGGTTGCCAGCCAGTATTGGTCCTTCTCCTTGATACCACGAATACGAGGATCCTTACGCAGGCTTTGCAGGATCAGGGAGGCCATGCAGAGTAGGTTTGCTGAGGCATTCGGTCCAGAGTCCTCTGGATCACTAAGGATGACATGGTCTGCAGCCACCTCCTCCCAGCCATGTACAAGTCCATGTGTTTCTTGGGACTGATCCCTTAAAGACTGCTGCTGATGCTAAATGCCAGGCTCCACCTCCATACTGACACAATCCTCCTCCTCCTCCACCTCGTCCTCTTATGGTGTGATCGGCGGGCACGCAGGAACACTGTCTGGATAAAGGGGGCCTTGAGAGCTAAGGAAGTCCTCCTCTTCCTGCCTCTGTTCTGCCTCAAGTGCCCTGTCCATTATTCCACGCAGAGTGTGCTCCAGCAGGTGGACAAGGGGGACAGTGTCACTGATGCATGCACTGTCACTGCTCACCATCCTCGTTGCCTCCTCAAATGGTGACAGGACAGTGCATGCATCCCTGATCATGGCCCACTGGCGTGGGGAAAAAAAACAAGCTCCCCTGACCCTGTCCTGGTGCCATAGTCACACAGATACTCATTGATGGCCCTCTGCTGTGTGTGCAGCCGCTGCAGCATGGCCAACGTTGAGTTCCACCTGGTGGGCATGTCACAGATTAGGCGGTTCTTGGGCAGGTTAAACTCCTTTTAGAGGTCTGCCAGCTGAGCACTGGCATTATATGACCGGCGGAAATGCACACAGACTTTCCTGGCCTGCCTCAGGACATCCTGTAAGCCCGGGTACCAGCCCAAGAACCGCTGCACCACCAAGTTAAGGACGTAAGCCAACCAGGGCACATGGATCATTTGTCCCTGTCAGAGGGCAGAGAGGAGGTTGGTGCCATTGTCGCAAACCACCATTCCTGCCTTAAGTTGGCGTGGCGTCAACCACCTCTGAACCTGCCCCTGCAGAGCTGACAGAACCTCTGCCCCAGTGTGGCTCCTGTCCCCCAAGCACACCAGCTCAAGCACTGCATGGCATCTTTTGGCCTGCATACTTGCGTAGCCCCTTGAACGGCTACGGAGCACCGCTGGTTCCGAAGACAAAGCACAGGAAGAGGCCATGGAGGAAGAAGAAGAGGAGGGGTGGAGGAGAGAGGTGTGTCACAATCATTAGTAGTGGCATTTTGGAGGCGTGGTGGCGGAACAACCTCCAAAACTACTGCACATTGTCCTGCATCCTTCCCAGCTGCCAGCAGAGTCACCCAATGCACTGTGAAACTTAGGTAACGTCCCTGTCCATGCCTGCTGGACCATGAGTCAGCGGTAATATGCACCTTACCGCTGACTGCCCTGTCCAGCGAGGCCAAGACATTGCCTTCCACATGCCGGTAGAGAGCCGGAATCGCCTTCCGTGAGAAAAAGTGGCGTTTGGGTACCTGCCACTGAGGAACCGCACATTCCACAAACTCACGGAAGGGGACAGAGTCTACCAACTGAAAAGGCAGCAGTTGAATTGCTAGCAATTTTGCCAAGCTAGCATTCAACCACTGGGCATGTGGATGGCTGGGAGCGAACTTCTTTCGGTGGTGCAGCAGCTGGGGCAGGGAAATTTGCCTGGTACAATCTGACGTTGGTGTACCGAAAGCAGATTGCCCACAAGTACTCGGCTGTGACACACCTAATTCTACACCTTCATTCCTCTCAGTGCAGGTCTCAGAGAGGACTGAAGGTATAGTGGGGTTGGAGATCTCAGCTGATGAGGCGCAAGGAGAGGTCCTCTTTGTTCTTTGGTGTGGGTCTTTTAGATACGCTTGCCAACGAACTGCATGGCAGGTCAACATATGTCTGGTCAAGCATGTGGTGCCCAAGTGGGAAATGTTTTGACCATGCAAGATACGCTTGAGACATATGTTGCAAATAGCAGCGGTGCGATCTGATGCACTCGTCTCAAAAAAGGCCCACACCAAAGAACTTTTGAAATAACGCGCAGAGACAGCAGCGCCCTGCACATGCGGAGCTTTGGGGTGTGCTGCCCTTAGGCTGACCTCTGGAGGGCATCCTGCCTCATTGGTGATGTGCCTCCTCCTCCTCCTCTCTCCTATCAGGCACCCAAGTTGAGTCAGTGACCACATCATCCCTCCTCATCACTGGAGCAAACCTGGCAGTATGCTGCAGCAGGGGGAGCATGACTGCCAGATTGCTGTCCTTCTTGGGCACCCCCTCTGTCCATGCTCACGTTACTGCCTTCATCTAGCTCAGTATAATTTTCAGAGCCCTCTAAATGCTGGGCATCCTCCTGGAGCATGTACCCAACACTGTGGTCAAACAGTTCGAGGGACTCCTCAGGAGGACATGGTGGCTCTAGGGAAGGAGTTACTAATGCCATTGAGCCGAGGGAAGAGGCCGCGTTGGCAGCTGCTTTGCCATACAAAGTACCCTGAGCATGGGTGAGAGAGGATGAGGAGGATGAGGATGGTCATCCACTCGACCAAGTCTTCCGCATGTTGCAGCTCAACATGGCCAGCTGCCGAAAAAAAGGCCAAGCGTGTCCCATGGCCACGTGCTGATGAGGATGCACCGTCTCCATGACCAGCACTGTTGCCTCTAGACACAGAGCCTGTTTGCCCTCTTTTATTGGCTTGTGACTGTCTGCCTCTCCTTGTTGGCCTTCCAGACATACTAATGGCCTGTAGCTGCACTAAGCTGGGATATATATATATATATATATATATATATATATATATATATATATATACTGATACTGCAGCTAGCAAAATCAACTGCCTGCCTGTAGTATGAGAACACCACCAACCTTCTACGGGTAGCTTTAGCTGAACACTGTGCAGAGCTCGCAAAAAATTAACTTGTAGCTTATTTAGCTGCCTGCGGTAGTAAAAGGATCAGGAAAACACCACCAACCTTCTACAGGTAGCTTTAGCTGAACACTGTGCAGAGCTCGCACTACACTAACTTGTAGTTTTAGCTGAACACTGTGCAGAGCTCGCAAAAAACGAACTTGTAGCTTATTTAGCTGCCTGCGGTAGTGATAGGATCAGGAAAACACCACCAACCTTCTACAGGTAGCTTTAGGTGAACACTGTGCAGAGCTCGCAAAAAACTAACTTGTAGCTTATTTAGCTGGCTGCGGTAGTGATAGGATCAGGAAAACACCACCAACCTTCTACAGGTAGCTTTAGCTGAACACTGTGCAGAGCTTGCAAAAAACTAACTTGTAGTTTTAGCTGAACACTGTGAGGAGGACGCACTACACTAACTTGTAGCTTTAGCTGAACACTGTTCAGAGGACACACTACACTAACTTGTAGCTTTAGCTGAACACTGTGAGGAGGACGCACTACCCTAACTTGTAGCTTTAGCTGAACACTGTGCAGAGGTCACACTAAACTAACTTGTAGCTTTAGCTGAACACTCTTCAGAGGATGCACTACACTAACTTGTAGCTTTAGCTGAACACTGTTCAGAGGACACACTACACTAACTTGTAGCTTTAGCTGAACACTGTGAGGAGGATGCACTACACTAACTTGTAGCTTTAGCTGAACACTGTGCAGTAGTCACACTAAACTAACTTGTAGCTTTAGCTGAACACTCTTCAGAGGATGCACTACACTAACTTGTAGCTGTAGCTGAACACTGTGCAGAGGTCGCACTACACTAACTTGTAGTTTTAGCTGAACACTGTTCAGAGGACGCACTACACTAACTTGTAGCTTTAGCTGAACACTGTGCAGAGGTCGCACTACACTAACTTGTAGTTTTAGCTGAACACTGTGAGGAGGATGCACTACCCTAACTTGTAGCTTTAGCTGAACACTGTGCAGAGGTCACACTAAACTAACTTGTAGCTTTAGCTGAACACTGTGAGGAGGACGCAAAAAACTAACTTGTAGCTTATTTAGCTGCCTGTGGTAGTGATAGGATCAAGAAAACACCACCAACCTTCTACAGGTAGCTTTAGCTGAACACTGTGCAGAGCTCACAAAAAATTAACTTGTAGCTTATTTAGCTGCCTGCGGTAGTGATAGGATCAGGAAAACACCACCAACCTTCTACAGGTAGCTTTAGCTGAACACTGTGCAGAGCTCGCACTACACTAACTTGTAGTTTTAGCTAAACACTGCAGAGCTCGCAAAAAACGAACTTGTAGCTTATTTAGCTGCCTGCGGTAGTGATAGGATCAGGAAAACACCACCAACCTTCTACAGGTAGCTTTAGATGAACACTGTGCAGAGCTCGCAAAAAACTAACTTGTAGCTTATTTAGCTGGCTGCGGTAGTGATAGGATCAGGAAAACACCACCAACCTTCTACAGGTAGCTTTAGCTGAACACTGTGCAGAGCTCGCAAAAAACTAACTTGTAGTTTTAGCTGAACACTGTGAGGAGGACGCACTACACTAACTTGTAGCTTTAGCTGAACACTGTTCAGAGGACACACTACACTAACTTTTAGCTTTAGCTGAACACTGTGAGGAGGATGCACTACCCTAACTTGTAGCTTTAGCTGAACACTGTGCAGAGGTCACACTAAACTAACTTGTAGCTTTAGCTGAACACTGTGAGGAGGACGCACTACACTAACTTGTAGCTTTAGCTGAACACTGTGCAGAGGTCACACTAAACTAACTTGTAGCTTTAGCTGAACACTCTTCAGAGGATGCACTACACTAACTTGTAGCTTTAGCTGAACACTGTGTAGAGGTTGCACTACACTAACTTGTAGTTTTAGCTGAACACTGTTCAGAGGACGCACTACACTAACTTGTAGCTTTAGCTGAACACTGTGCAGAGGTCGCACTACACTAACTTGTAGTTTTAGCTGAACACTGTGAGGAGGACGCACTACCCTAACTTGTAGCTTTAGCTGAACACTGTGCAGAGGTCACACTAAACGAACTTGTAGCTTTAGCTGAACACTGTGAGGAGGACGCACTACACTAACTTGTAGCTTTAGCTGAACACTGTGCAGAGCTCGCAAAAAACTAACTTGTAGCTTATTTAGCTGCCTGCGGTAGTGATAGGATCAAGAAAACACCACCAACCTTCTACAGGTAGCTTTAGGTGAACACTGTGCAGAGCTTGCAAAAAAATAACTTGTAGCTTATTTAGCTGGCTGTGGTAGTGATAGGATCAGGAAAACACCACCAACCTTCTACAGGTAGCTTTAGCTGAATGCTGTGCAGAGCTCGCAAAAAACTAACTTGTAGTTTTAGCTGAACACTGTGAGGAGGACGCACTACACTAACTTGTAGCTTTAGCTGAACACTGTTCAGAGGACGCACTACACTAACTTGTAGCTTTAGCTGAACACTGGGAGGAGGATGCACTACCCTAACTTGTAGCTTTAGCTGAACACTGTGCAGAGGTCACACTAAACTAGCTTGTAGCTTTAGCTGAACACTGTGAGGAAGACGCACTACACTAACTTGTAGTTTTAGCTGAACACTGTGCAGAGGTCACACTGTACTAACTTGTAGCTTTAGCTGAACACTGTGAGGAAGACGCACTACACTAACTTGTAGCTTTGGCTGAACACTGTGCAGAGGTCGCACTACACTAACTTGTAGTTTTAGCTGAACACTGTGAGGAGGACACACTACACTAACTTGTAGCTTTAGCTGAACACTGTGCAGAGGTCGCACTACACTAACTTGTAGTTTTAGCTGAACACCGTGAGGAGGACGCACTACCCTAACTTGTAGCTTTAGCTGACCACTGTGCAAAGGTCACACTAAACTAACTTGTAGCTTTAGCTGAACACTGTGAGGAGGAGGCACTACACTAACTTGTAGCTTTAGCTGAACACTGTGCAGAGGTCACACTAAACTAACTTGTAGCTTTAGCTGAACACTGTGAGGAGGACGCACTACACTAACTTGTAGCTTTAGCTGAACACTGTGCAGAGGTCGCACTACACTAACTTGTAGTTTTAGCTGAACACTGTTCAGAGGACGCACTACACTAACTTGTAGCTTTAGCTGAACACTGTGCAGAGGTCGCACTACACTAACTTGTAGTTTTAGCTGAACACTGTTTAGAGGACGCACTACCCTAACTGTAAATAGTCTAGCTGCCTGACTGTGGTACTAATAGGATCAAAAGAACACCAGCAATTTTCTTCAGGTAGCTGTAAATACTGTAACAAGACAAGCCTGCATGTCAGTAGGAAGATAACAGGAATGAATCTAGCTAAACTGAATACAGTGTATATATATATATATATATATATATATATATATATATATATATATACAACACCTGGGATGCATATATATATATATATATATACACAATACACTGTAAGTGCAGCTAACTCACTGACTGTCCTGCCTAATCTAGCTAACTCAAATGAAATGACACTGTCTCTCTCTCTCTCTAAGTACCCCGGAACACACTACACAGGGCCGCCCTGCAGGTGGCCTTATATAGTGTGGGGCGTGTTCTAAACCCCCTGAGCCATAATTGGCCAAAGCCACCCTGGCTTTGGCCAATTACAGCTCTCTGTACTGACAACGCTGATGATTGGCCAAGCATGCATTATGACCCGCATGCTTGGCCAATCATCAGCCAGCAATGCACTGCGATGCCGCAGTGAATTATGGGCCGTGACGCGCCACATGAATTTGTCGAGAACGGCCCATATCGTTCGCAATTCAGTGAACGATCGAACAGACGATGTTCGTGTCAGAACGCGAAGCTCATCCCTAGTTTCAAACCCTCCAGTAGCACTGAATGTGCGTTCAGAGAGAATGCTGGATGCAGGACAGGACAGTAGCTCAATTGCATATTGAGCAAATTCTGGCCAGTGGTCCATACTCAAGATCCAGTAACACAGTGGGGGCTCTGTTGGAAAGGTCTCCAAGTCTGCTCTTGCCCCAAGATATTCAAGCACCATGTAATGCAGACGCTGGTGACAGTTGCTTGAACTGATCAGACCTTGGCGTTGAGGACTGAAAAATAAAGGCATTGGTCAGCCGGCCACCTTCTCCACCGCTCTTCCTCTGACTGAACGAAGCCTCAGCAACACGTTGTCCAGCACCAGGAAATTGTAACCTCCCAGGGTCTGGAAACGCATTGCACAAACCTTTCTTCATGGCCTCCTGAAGATGTTTCATCATCTGCTCCCTCTGCGAAGGCAGGATGAGTTCTTCAACCTTACCCTTGTAACGTTGATCAAGAAGGGTTGCCAGCCAGTAATGATCCCTCTCCTTGATACTACGAATCCTAGGGTCCTTTTGCAGGCTTTGCAGAATCAGGGAGGCCATACAGCGTAAGTTTGCAGACGCATTCAATTGTGAGTCCTCTGAGTCACTGAGGATGACGTTGTCAGGAACTACCTCCTCCCAACCACGTACAACTCCTTGGGTTTCTGGGGACAGTAAACCATCCCTTGAAGACTGCTGCAGAGTGTTATCCTCTACATCCATGCTGACACAATCCTCCTCCTCCTCCTCCTCTTCTTCCTGCGTGTTTGGCAGGCCCACAGGAATGCTATCTGGATAAAGAGGGCCTTGAGAGGTAAGGAAGTTCTCCATTTCCTCCCACTGTTCTGCCTCAAGTGCCCTGTCCATTATTCCATGAAGTGTGTGCTCCAACAGGAAGACAAGAGAGACAGTATCACTGATGAATGCATTGTCGCTGCTCACCATCCTCGTGGCCTCCTCAAATGGTGTCAGGACAGTGCATGCATCCTTGATCAGTAGCCACTGGCGTGGTGAAAAAAGGCCAAGTTCCCCTGACCCTGTCCTGGTGCCACACTCACACAGGTACTCATTGATGGCCCTCTGCCACGAGTGCAGCCACCGCAGCATTGCCAAAATTGAGTTCCACCTGGTGGGCATGTCACAAATGAGGCGATTGGGGAGCAGGTCGCATTCCCTTTGAATGTCAGCCAGCTGAGCACTGGCATTGTATGACCGGCGGAAATGACCACAGACTATTTTGGCCTGCCTCAGGAGATCCTGTAAGCCTGGGTACCTGCTCAAGAACTGCTGCACCACCAAATTCAGGATGTGTGCCAAACATGGGACATGGGTCAAGTGTCCCTGTCGATAGAAGGTTGGTGCCATTGTCACATACAACCATTGCTGGCTGAAGCTGGTGTGGCGTCAAGCACCTCTGACCCTTCCCCTGCAGAGCTGACAGAATCTCTGCCCCAGTGTGGCTCCTGTCCCCTAATCAGACCAACTCAAGCACCACGTGGCATCTTTTTTGCCTGAGTTCTTGCGTAGGCCCTTGAACACTTACGGAGCACCGCTGGTTCAGAGGAGAAATCTGAAGAAGAGGCCATAGAGGAAGAAGAAGAGGAGGGGGTGGAGGAGAGAGCTGTGGCAAAATCACCACTAGCATTTTGGAGGCATGGTGGTCGAACAAGCTCCAACAATACTGAACCCTGTCCTGCATCCTTCCCAGCTGCCAGCAGAGTTACCCAGTGCGCCATGAAGGAAAGGTAATAGCCCATGCCTGCTAGACCATGAGTCAGTGGTAATATGCACCTTACTGCTGACCGCCCTGTCCAACTAGGCCAAAATATTGCCTTCCACATGCCGGTAGAGAGCCCGAATAGCCTTCCGTGAAAAGTAATGGCATTTTGGAACCTTCCACTGAGGTACAGCAAATTCCACAAATTCACAAAAAGGGGCAGTCTGAAAAGGCAGCAGTTGCAGTGCTAACAATTTGGCCAAGCTAGCATTTAGACGCTGAGCATGTGGATGGCTGGCACTGAATTTCTTTTTATGGTTTAGCAACTGGGGTAGGGAAATTTTCCTGCTAAAATCAGATGGAGGTGTACTGATAGTAGATTGGCTGCAAGTACTTGGGACACCTATTGCTATACCTTCATTCCTCTCAGTTCAGGTTTTTGAGAGGACTGGAGGTATAGTGGGGTTGGAGATCCCAGATGAGGAGCAAGAAGTCCGCCTTTTTCTTTGATGTGGGTCTTTCAAGTGCTGTTGCCAACAGACTGCATGGGAGGTTGTCATATGTCTGGTCAAGCATGTGGTGCCCAAGCGGCTGCTGTTCTGGTCCCACTTGATCCGCTTCAGACATAGGTTGCAAACAACAACGGTGCAGTCTGCTGCACACATGTCAAAAAATGCCCACATCAAGGAACTTTTCAAAATCAGTGGGGAGTCAGCAGCGCCCTGCACCTGCAGAGCTCTGAGGTGCGATTCTATAGGGTGGCTGCCCTTAAGCTGCCCCCTAGAGTCCATCCTGCCTCATTGGAGTTGTTGTGCCTCCTCCTCCTCTCTTCTATCAGGCACCCAAGTAGAGTTAGTGACCTCATCATCCCCTCCCTCCTCATCACTGCAGCAAACTTGGCAGTATGCTGCAGCTGGGGGAACATGATTGCCAGTTTCTTGTCCTTCTTGGGCACCCCCTTTCTCTAGGCTCACGTTACTCCCTTCCTCAACTTGGGAACCAACATTGGAGCCTTCTAATTGCTGCGCATCCTCCATCAGCATATACCCAACACTGTGGTCGAATAGTACAGGGGACTCCTCCGTGCATGATGGTAGGGCTACAGAAGGAGTGGAAGTGGACAAGGAGTCGGTGGAATAGGCCACTTTGGCAGCTGCATTGGAAGGCAAACTGTTCTGAGCCTGGGTGACAGAGGATGAGGAGGATAAGGACAGCTTTGTTATCCACTCCACCAACTCTTCTGCATGTTGTGGCTCAATAACATGGCCAGCAGCAGAAAAAAAGGATAAGCGTGCCCAACGGCCGTCTGCAGAGGGTGCACCATGTCCACGACCAGCACTGTTGACTGTAGACACAGAGCCTACTTGCCCTCTTTTAGTGGCCTGTGAGTGTGTGCCTCTCCTTGGTGGCCTTCCGACATGATGTATATTTTGTTTTGCAACACCACACTGCACTGTATTGTGTACTGTGTACACCACCAGAAAAGTAGTAGAAGCAGTACACCATGGAATGCACTGTAGATATAGGCTACACTGGAAGCTGCAGAGTATATCTTTCTATCTATCTATCTATCTATCTTTCTATCTATCTATCTATCTATTTATCTATCTATCTATCTATCTATCTATCTATCTATCTATCTATCTATCTATCTATCTATCTATCTATCTATCTATCTATCTATCTATCTATCTATCTATCTATCTATCTATCTATCTTTCTATACTAGACTGTCTGTATGTCTGTATATCTGTATATATATATATATATATATATATATATATATATATATATATATATATATATATATATATATATATCAAATACACTGCCTGAAGTAGATTAGAAATAGTACACCACGGAATGCACTGTAGAATGTAGATCTAGGCTACACTGACTGGATGCAGAGTATATATAAAGTGGGGATGGAAAGTATTCAGACCCTCTTAAATTTTACACTCTTTGTTATATTGCAGCCAATTGCTAAAATCATTTAAGTTCATTTTTATTCCTCATTAACCGGTTCCCGACCTGCGCACGTCAATGTACGTCGGCAGAATGGCACGGCTGGGCAAATGGGCGAACCTGTAGGTCCCTTTAAATTTGCCGCCGTGCCATTGCGTGCGTGCGTGCTGTCTGGGAGCTCTGTGAGTCGGGTTGTGGGTCACACGGACTCGATTGCTGCGGGAATACCTGTGATCACCTCACGGAGAGGAAGAACGGGGAGATGCTAATTTAAACAAGCATCTCCCCGTTCTGCCTAGTGACAGTGTCACTGATCTCTGCTCCCTGTGATCGGGAGCAGAGATCAGTGACGTGTCACACTTAGCCCCCCCCACAGTTAGCAACACTCCCTAGGACATACTTAACCCTTACACTGCCCCCTAGTGGTTAACACCTTCACTGCCAGTGTCATTTACACAGGAATCAGTGCATTTGTATAGCACTGATTGCTGTATAAATGACAATGGTCCCAAAAATGTGTCAAAAATGTTCGATGTGTCCGCCATAATGTCATAGTCATGATAAAATCACCGCCATTACTAGGAAAAAAAAAAATTATCAATAAAAATGCCATAAAACTATCCCCAATTTTGTAGACGCTATAACTTTTGCACAAACCAATCAATAAAAGCTTACTGCGATTTTTTTTTACCAAAAATATGTATCGGCCTCAACTGAGGAAAAAAAACATTTTTTTAAATATTTTTTGGGGATATTTATTATAGCAAAAAGTAAAAAATTATGCGTTTTTTTCAAAAATGTCGCTTTTTTTTGTTTTTAGCGCAAAAAATAAAAACCGCAGAGGTGATCAAATACCACCAAAAGAAAGCTCTATTTGTGGGAAAAAAAGGACATCAATTTTGTTTGGGAGCCATGTCGCACAACCGCGCAATTGTCAGTTAAAGCAATGCAGTGCTGAATCACAAAAAACACACTGGTCAGGAAGGGGGTAAATTCTTCCGGGGCTGAAGTGGTTAATGTACACACAGCACCACATATTGACAGAAAAACACAGAATTGTTGACATTTTTTGCAGATTTATTAAAAAAGAGCTGTGTGCTTAAGGTCATTGTCTTGTTGGAAGGTAAACCTTCAGCCCAGTTTGAGGTCCTGAGCACTCTGGAGAAGGTTTTCATCCAGGATATCCCTGTACTTGGCCGCATTCATCTTTCCCTCGATTGCAACCAGCTGCCACCACCATGCTTCACTGTTGGGACTGTATTTGACAGGTGATGAGCAATGCCTGGTTTTCTCCACACATACCGCTTAGAATTAAGGCCAAAAAGTTCTATCTTAGTCTCATCAGACCAGAGAATTTTATTTCTCACCATCTTGGAGTCCTTCAGGTGTTTTTTTAGCAAACTCCATGCGGGCTTTCATGTGTCTTGCACTGAGGAGAGGCTTCCGTCGGGCCACTCTGCCATAAGGCCCCAACTGGTTTAGGGCTGCCGTGATGGTTGACCCTCTACAACTTTCTCCCATCTTCCGACTGCATCACTGGAGTTCAGCCACAGTGATCTTTAGGTTCTCCTGTACCTCTATCACCAAGGCTCTTCTCCCCCGATAGCTCAGTTTGACCGGATGGCCAGCTCTAGGAAGGGTTCTGGTCATCCCAAACATCTTCCATTTAAGGATTATGGAGGACACTGTGCTCTTAGGAACCTTAAGTGCAGCAGAAATTTTTTGTAACCTTTGCCAAATCTGTGCCTTGCCACAATTCTGTCTCTGAGCTCTTCGGGCAGTTCCTTTGACGTCATGATTCTCATTTGCTCTGACATGCACTGCGAGCTGTAAGGTCTTATATAGACAGGTGTGTGGCTTTCCTAATCAAGTCCAATCAGTATAATCAAATACAGCAGGACTCAAATAAAACTGTAGAACCATCTCAAGGATGATCAGAAGAAATGGACAGCACCTGAGTTAAATATATGAGTGTCACAGCAAATGGTCTGAATACTTAGGACCATGTGATATTTCAGTTTTTCTTTTTTAATAAATCTGAAAAAAATGTCAACAATTCTGTGTTTTTCTGTCAATATGGGGTGCTGTGTATACATTAATAAAAAAAATGAACTTAAATGATTATAGCAAATGTCTGCAATATAACAAAGAGTGAAAAATTTCAGGAGGTCTGAATACTTTCCGTCCCCACTGTATATAGCATATGCTTATGATGCAGAATTGTTTGTATAATTTAGCTAGAATAATAAAAACCACTGAAAGACAAAAAAGAAAATAGATTATCACAGTCAAAACTCATTATTTGCATTCTTTTAATGTGGTCACCATGACAGCCAGGCAATAAGCATTTAGGGTGAGTTAGTAAGGGCAGCCTCCGTACTTCTTCTGGAAAGATTTCTTTTAGAATTGCCATTTTTTTCCTATTGTCAATGTATAATCCTTATATGTATAAAGTAGATATCTCGCGCTCCCCCCCCCCAAAAAAAACAACCAATTGAAATGTGCATATGAAGGTTCTGCAACTTAAAAAAGTCCAAATAATCAACTTAAATACATATATACTAAATAAGTGTGTAACCTATTATAATATGACAGTGCTAAAAAGTTCAGCAAAAAGTCCACACTTGAAGGTGTCATTAAAATCTTATAATAAAAAAATGTGTCCAAAAAGGTGCTCTTTGTGTGAGTTCATACACATCTGTGCTTAAAATGGTGCTCTCTCCAACACACAGGGAATTATACGCCTCCTCATGTTGAGGGCATGTGTTCAGAAGAGGGGGCGCCCTCTTGACCCCCTCTTTTCCTGCGGCCTGCCAGGTTGCGGGCTCAGATAAGGGTCTGGTATGGGTTTTTGGGGGGACCCCACGCCATTTTTTTAAAAGATTTGGCGCAGGGTTCCCCTTAATATCCATACCAGACCTGAAGGGCCTGGTATGGAATTTGGGGGGACCTCCATGCAATTTGTTTTTAAATTTGGTTCGGGGTTCCCCTTAATGTTTATACCAGACCCAAAGGGCCTAGTAATGGACTGGGGGGATCCCATGCTGTTTTTTTCAATGACTTTTATCTGTATTGCCGGACCCAACAATTCATTATAGCCGCAAGTACTTTTAAATGACTTTTTTACCTTTAGAAATGTCATTTTGTGCAGGGACTGTTCTAAACACGGGAAACATGCGCCACTTTACAGGCATAATATAGACACCCCCCCTGGTATGAAATTTAAAGGAATATTTCACTTTTATTGTTTCACTTTAAGCATTATTAAAATCACTGCTCCCAAAAAAATGGCCGTTTTTAAAACTTTTTTTGCATTGATACATGTCCCCTGGGGCAGGACCCAGGTCCCCAAACACTTTTTATGACAATAGTGGGGGAAGATGGTAGTTGCGCTGTGATGGAGGGGGGGGGGGGGGAGTTGAAGCTACAAAGATGACTAAAGTGGCAAAGTGAACTAAAAAAGAAACGAGCCAATGCATGAATGGATCCTACATGCTAAAAGAACATGGTGAGGATGCAGTGCAGTGCAACGTAGCTGATCAACATGACTATAATGTTGCGGGCAGACAAAGCCTAATATATAAAGGTAATTGTGAAACAGTGACTGCTTGAATATAGCAAAGCAAAAATGCATATACTAACACAAATAGGATAAATAATGACACAATACAAAAAAATATATAATGCAAGAAAAATGCATGTGGGCTAGTGCCCCATTAGCAAAAACGTGCCAAATCCTGGTGGACTACAAGTGACAAATCCCTAGGACAAACATGAATAATAGTTCTATCATCCAGTCCAAAAACAAAAACGCGTGATGAGAAACACAAAACAATTCCAATCGTGAAGGGAAGGGGGATCTTCAGTGAGGACACCTCCGTAGAGTAGTGATGTACAGTGTGAGGGGGAAAGAGACGCACATAGCGTGATCCCATATTAAATAAAACAAGTCCAATCAACTTACATTTAAAACAATGCTGCAATGTGTAGTAACTACGAGCGCCGAGCTCGTCTCCTGTTGTTTGTCTGTGGCAGCGTCCCGTGCTCCAATCCTAATGCATATCGTCACGTCACGTGACTTCTTCAGAGGATTAACATGGGATCACGCTATGTGTGTCTCTTTCCCCCTCACACTGTACATTACTACTCTACCTGATGAACACTGAGGAGAGAGGCACGGGGACATATTCTAGTTTCCAGGCACGGGGACAGATTCCAGATTGGTGATACCCCTGGAGGCATACGAGCTCGGCGCTCGTGGATTGATGCCCACACTCACTTCATGCAAGTGAGTGCAACCTCCCCCCGTGTGTGTCTTGCCTCCCCCCTCCACTGTGGTCGTTGCAGAGTTATTTTACATGCTGTATACTTTTTATTTTTTATATTTCGCTTGGCATGTTCATCATTGTCACTACCTTATACACGGAACGTCTACACCTGCGGGTCATTTGCAACACAGGCTGTACACCTTACAGCTGTAAGGTAAGCGGCTTACAAACACGGAGGTGTCCTCACTGAAGATCCCCCTTCCCTTCACGATTGGAATTGTTTTGTGTTTCTCATCACGCGTTTTTGTTTTTGGACTGGATGATAGAACTATTATTCATGTTTGTCCTAGGGATTTGTCACTTGTAGTCCACCAGGATTTGGCACGTTTTTGCTAATGGGGCACTAGCCCACGTGTATTTTTCTTGCATTATATATTTTTTTGTATTGTGTCATTATTTATCCTATTTGTGTTAGTATATGCATTTTTGCTTTGCTATATTCAAGCAGTCACTGTTTCACAATTACCTTTATATATTAGGCTTTGTCTGCCCGCAACATTATAGTCATGTTGATCAGCTACGTTGCACTGCACTGCATCCTCACCATGTTCTTTTAGCATGTAGGATCCATTCATGCATTGGCCCTTTTCTTTTTTAGTTCACTTTGCCACTTTAGTCATCTTTGTAGCTTCAACTCCCCCCCCCCTTTATCACAGCGCAACTGCCATCTTCCCCCACTTTTGTCTTATTTGTCCTGCTTTGGATCAATACTTAGGTGTTGCAGCAGTGTCCTTTTAGCATAGGCCCCCCCCCCCCCCGACAGCGCAGGAGTTTCCACTTTCACACTTTTTATGACAATACCATGCATATAAGCCTTTAAAATTAGCACTTTTGATTTCTCCCATAGACAATTCATTATAGCCGCAAGTACTTATAAATGACTTTTTTTCCTTTAGAAATGTCATTTTGTGCAGGGACTGTTCTAAACACGGGAAACATGCGTCACTTTACAGGCATACTATAGACATCCCCCAGGTACGAAATTTATAGGAATATTTCACTTTTATTGTTTCACTTTAAGCATTATTAATTTCATTGCTCCTGAAAAACGGACATTTTTAAAACTTTGTTTTGCATTGATACATGTCCCCTGGGGCAGGACCCAGGTCCCCAAACACTTTTTCTGACAATAACTTGCATATTAACCCTTAAAATTATCACTTTGATTTTTCACGTTCGTGTCCCATAGACTTTAACGGTGTTTGCGTGTTTGAACAAATTTTTTGCCTGTTCTCATGTTCTGCTGCAAACCGAACTGGGGGGTGTTCGGCTCATCCCTATTCAACATCCTAATATTAACATCATACATATTTTAAACCTAATAAAAAAGAGGGGTATAGAGTATCATTCAAAACCTCTCCATCTTGCAAATAAAATTAAAATCACAAAATGCATATTTCCTAAAAAACATTTTTCTAAAACATGATTCTCTTAGATTAAATGAATGCCTTAGGTGACAATAATTTCATCTCTATATGATGTGGCATTATAATACAAAGTTGTTCAAACTTATATATAATAATACACAATATAAAAATACATATACAATATATATATAAAATCATATATAAAACAATTTATAGGAAAAATACATACATTTAAAAGGAATTCTAACCCTCTCTATTAGTATGGCCTCCCTATATAGGTTCACAAGGATAATCTCAAATCAATTAACCCTCTGTGTATGTCCACTCCTTTCGACAACCAGAAAAGAACCGAGCCAGCATGCTGACCAATAATCACTAATCCCCATATGTGGATAAAACACAACTATTAGTCTAGTCCCATCTAGGGGATGTATAACCTCTATCCAAATATTCAAAACAAACCCATTAGAAAATATATGAAATATATATAATATGGCATAAATTATTAACTTCACATTTTTATACTCAAATTATCCTAAAAGGGCACATTTTGGAAGGGTAATATATTTATGATCCATGACTTATGATATCCTAAATTAATTCAGCTATTATCTATGTAGCAATTGATGTCCCCATTCCACGTTGAGGCCCAGGGGACTATATGACTGGAGGTCATAAATCCACCTGGTTTCTCGGCGCAAAACTTATCTTTTTAAATTGCTGCCTCTCCAATGAGATGTATATTTCTCAATGGATATGACCTGAAGCAAAGAGGAATTCCTCCTATGATGTTCACGAAAATGTTTGGACACACTGTGTTCTAAGAATCCCTTACGAATGTTTGCTAAGTGTTCCCTAATCCTAATACACAATGACCATGTGGTTCTACCCACATATTGGATACCACACAGACAAATGTGTAGGTAAATGACTCTTATGCCCCGTACACACGGTCGGATTTTCCGATGGAAAATGTCCGATCGGAGCGTGTTGTCGGACATTCCGACCGTGTGTGGGCTCCATCGGACATTTTCCATCGGATTTTCCGACACACAAAGTTTGAGAGCAGGCTATAAAATTTTCCAACAACAAAATCCGATCACGTCAATTCCGACCGTGTGTGGCCAGTTCCGACGCACAAAGTGCCATGAATGCTCAGAAGAAATTCCGAGATGGACATGCTAGGTCTGGTAAAATTAGCGTTCGCAATGGATACAGCACTTTCATCACGCTGCAATGTAAAAAATGGTTTAAGACAGCGCACTCTCTTCTTCTTTATAATATGAGAAGAATGAAGTAGTTTTGTTGCTCATATTCACACAGACTTCTCACAAACTTATTTCTTTATTATTTATCGGGATTCCCTCAGTATATTTTGATTTGTCACATCTGACCAATTTTTTTGTTGTTTGTTTTGAATTGTAAAAAAATTTTTATCAAGGCTGTTTTTTTTTTAAATCTTTTTTGCTTTTTATTCCAGAATATTTTTTTGTGTGTTTTGTGTGTCAAGTTACCACAACACCATTATTATCTTGTATTATTTAATCTCAAGGAGATTGTTTGGTGTTGGTGTCCCTTGTTAATTTCACATTGTATTTTTGAAATGTACCTGCCTCCTCACCAACAAACTGTTTTTTTTTTTAAGGAAAACACACATAGGCGAGTATAATTGAACCAAAAATTCCTTTATTAAGGGCCCACAACCAAAGAGGGAGGCAACGCTGGAGAAACAGCTGAAATTGGTGAAGCCTTGGACCCCCAGGGCACACATCATGAGAGAGACACCACACTCAGTGATCCGCCACCATACAAATATTGCGCTTACCACAAGGCAAGCAAAAACAGCCTGTATTCCGTCCTGATAAGAGAAATCCAGCTGGCGTGCTTAGACTGCTTACAACATGGCTCGGAGGATATGGCAAGGACCCCAAATTAACGTCTCACAGGCATATAGATAAAAAGAAACTGGCCATAGTGTAATATTTTTAAGTTCTCTAAGGGGTGATGGCAATATCTATATTGCCATCACCCCTCAATATCTATATCTATATCTAGTGTGGTGTCTCTCTCATCTTCACCGCTGAGTTTGGTTGTGTCCACTCAAGGGTTTCTCTCTTTCTGTATTTTAATGTACTTATGTAAGTTTTCTACCTTCTTTCATTTAAACCATTTTGCCAGTATTACACTGTGGCCAGTTTCTTTTTATTTACATGCCTGTGAGATGGAAGTCTGGAGTCCTTGCTATATCCTTCTAGCCATGCTGCATGCAGTCTAAGTACACCAGCTGTATTTTCCATACCAGGACGAAATATAGGCTGTTTTCTGCTTGCCTTGTGGTAAGCGCAATATTTGTGTGGTGGCAGATCACTGTATGCGGTGTCTCTTTCATCCTTACCACCGAGTTTGGTTGTGTTCACTCAAGGGTCTCTTTCAGACTGATTTTGGATAATCACTTCACATAATGATTTCCATCCATTACATATGGACACTCATTTTTGATTCATAGATATATGTATGGACTTATGCATTTTTTCATTTTTTATTTTTCAATGTTTTGCACACACATATGTTTTTTCTAATGGAAGTTTTCAAGATTACTTCACGTGTTTCATCAATATTTAGCGCGGTTATTTCTCTTTTCTGTTTGGTATTTTGGTGCACATCTCACTGTTTAACTGCTGCTTTTGGGGGGTACATTATCTAGTGGTAGCGCAGTATATATCTTTTTGTTTTTATGCTCCTCCACTTCTTCCTGGCTGGAAGTCCCAGGTTGGACATCGGAAGCCTCAGCTGGGGGTGGAAGGAAGAGTGGAAGGAAGGGTTGAGAGGGATTCCCTGACTTCAGTGTGGTCTTACAGAAATCGCAGTCTCTCATAGTACCACAGCCTGGGGACATAAACGTCATCTGCTGCAGCTCCGGATCTCTGGGAATCCGTGACCTTCTTGTGCTCCCTAAGATAAGTGCTCCTTAGGCCACCAATTTTGGTTTTTAAATAGGGGATGGTTGCTGTGGGGACCACCGGCGTCACCAACTCCAGCAGTTTCTCCAGCGCTGTCTGCCTCTTTTGTTTATTATTGTAATGTGGATGTTTCACCTGCCACAGACAGGGCAGCTCCCTGTACTTGTCTATGAACAGAGGGAGGAAGTTGTGGTCATTGAAGCCATCCATTTTATCTGCAAAACACAACACGAGACAAACCCTAATGTCAGGCAAAACTCTCCTAATCTTGTTACAATATAGGCCTCAATCTAGAAGCAGTATAGGCCCAAGCTTAGATCTTACCTTCGTTATCACGATCGGCGCCTCCGATACTCCTTCCTCCGCTCACAGATCGTACGTACTATGCACGCGTGTTACGCTTTATACACACTGCGCATGCGTGTAACTCCGCCCGCCCCTGATGTTCTTTCTAGTCTATTCCCCGCCCCTTTTCGTTCGGTGCAGTGGGGGAAGAGCACATGGAGGAGACACAGCAGGTGCATGCTAATTATAGCAACGAGGAGGAGGGGGAGGAAAGCCCGGAGCCGGAAATGTCTGTATCCAGAAGGAGAAGATTTAAGGCATCAAATATGTCCTTTGGGGAGATGTTGGAGATGGTCGAGATCCTGAAGAGGGCCGACTATGATGGGAAGTATGGACCTTACCCCAACCCCAATGTCAGAAAGGCCAAGATCATGGTGAAAGTGGTCAAGAGTCCGGAATTTCGGGGTACGACGATTGAAAGATCAGCTCAGGAAGCGGTGGTTGGACCTGAAATTACGAGAACATGAGCAGTACAGAAAGATCTGGAGAGTGCTGCAAAAAAGTAAGTAGTTGTGCTGTGTTCCTATTCTTTTTATGTTTCTTACATCCGTGCTGCTCCATGTGCTTTTCTTAAAACTGTTATCAAATTTAAAATGTCAACTTTCATGGTCATGGGCACATTTTTCGTTCGTATCAAACATTTTTCTTTCGGCCTATAAAACACCATTGTTTTGGCCATATGCATTTGACCACATTTTTTAGGGCCTACTTGTCTGAAAATAATTTGGTTGTGTAGATGGGTTTGTTACTAGAATGAAATGCAAACTAGATTCTGTGTAAGGAGAGGACACTCAGCAGCTGTTTAGACATCTGGATGCTGGAGCACTAGTATGGGACACAAGAACACCCTTTTTATTAGGGGGCCCACACAGGTGCTCCAGTGTATACTATAGGGGTATCTCCATCTGTGAAGTTTGTACAAAACAGGTAAAGTATTGAAGCTTGACAAAGGCCACTAAAAATTCTACATCTTGGTACTCTCCCAAAACACACAATTGTACCCCACTTCCAAGCAATGTTTCATATTTATAGTTCTGCCATCAAATATCTGTGTGCTAAGTATACCATTTTTTTATTACATAGGGGAGAAAAGACTCGGAGGACACCCCTCATCCGAGGAGACCAGAGACCCCCCACCTCTGTAAGAAGGGGAAATCCCCAAAGACAAGAAGAGCAGGGGGAGGAAGACATGGTGGAAATTGGCACCACAACAGGTGAGTGTCTGCGACCACAGGCTCAGGTAAGAGATGGATGCCTGCATATTTATAATACATGTTTTTTTTTGGTTTCTATCTTTTTAGGTGATTGTGATGTTGTGGATCCAGGGCATTTCACCTCAGAAAGTGCACAGATCCCGATTGGGGAGATCATGGGGTGTAATAGGGACTTGGAAAACATCCAGAAAAGCATCAGTGATGTTCTTCAAAAAAATAAGAACATCATTGATGTTTTGGGGAGAGTTTAAAACCCCTCCAAAGCCCTTTCTTTTATGGTGTGCTACAATTTTAACATTTTTTGTCTAATTGGAGAAAAGCCAAATTTTGAGGATGCACACAGTGTGTCAACATGTGCTATCTGCCATCACAGGAGATCAATGGACGCGTTTTGGGGGTGCAACCCCTTCCTCAATAATAAAGTAGCTGTGAGGAAGGGGTGGCTCCCCCAAAAACACGTCCCTTGATCCCCCATGATGGCAGCTAGCACATGTTGACATTTGGCTATTTGTGTGCATCTTCAAAATTTGGCTTTTCCGGGGGTGACTTCACCCCATCTGAATGCAATATCAAACACAGTTCCTAAATACTCATGTCTGATATTGCCTTCAAGTTCTACCAAATGTGAACTTTGTAAGTTCAAGATTTGTGTCTTTCTTGTTGGTTTTAAACATGCCTGTTTTATCTTAAATGGACATTTCTACTTTTTCTAATATGACCCCGAAAATTGTTATACAACAAACATGTTGGTTTGTTTTAAAAACCTTTTCTAAATGCACATGTGATTGTGCAGGTATTAAAAAGATTGTTAATCAAGAATGTGTGGATTATTGTCTCAACGCTACAACACTTTTGTTGTGCTCTAATTGGTGTTTTCACTGACAATGGGGGTTATTTCCTAAGGGCAAATCCACTTTGCACTCCAAGTGCAGTTTCAAGTGCACTTGGAGTGCAAAGTGTCTATGCCTTTAGTAAACAACACCCAACAATGCTTTGTATAAGGTTACACAATCACGCCATTTTCAAGACTCACCACATTTCTGTCAGGGTCAGCTAAAACAAACACAAGCAGTAAATGTCAACAAAGATTTGCTTAATGTTTTTTTTTATTTGATAAAGGTTTCACACATTGTCTGGCATATTGATAGCCCCCCTACCCACAAATAATTCAAGGTATCTTAGCCGGACATCATGGGCACTCGGGTGGGCAAGCCAGGACGGCCACTTTCAAGCGCTGTCAGGGTTGTTTCATTTTGAATTCCAGCCTCAGGCCCAACTGAGCCAGCATAGTTGGCAGAATGTTGCCGTAATAATACAGCACGCCAGGATAATATGATTCAGTTTGTACTCCGCCATGTGTATGGGTGTAAGAAATAGGCGGAACCGGCTGGCCATGATTCCAAACGTGTTTTCCACCACTCTTCTGGCTCTGGCCAGCCAGTAATTAAAAACCCTCTGGTCCGGGGTGAGGGTCCTCATAGGGAATGGCTGCATAAGATGGTCCCCCAGCGCAAAGGCTTCATCTGCAATGAAGACGAATGGGAGTCTTTCCACATTGTCTTCTGGAGGTGGCAAGTCCAAACTGCCATTCTGGAGACGCCTGTAGACCTCGGTCTGGGCGATGACTCCACCATCGGACATCCAGCCATTCTTCCCCACGTCCACATACAGGAACTCATAAGTAGCGGACACCACCGCCAACATCACAATACTATTGAACCCCTTGTAATTATAATAGTATGACCGCGAGTTGGGTGGTGGGACGATGTGGACGTGTTTCCAATTAATTGCCCCTCCGCAGTTAGGAAAGTCCAACCGCTGGGCAAAGTGGGAGGCCACAGTCTGCCATTCCTATGGCGTGGAAGGAAACTGTTGAGGAAAACAAAAAAAAATAGTCTTTTTGCACATAAACATGGAAAGCAGATTAGACACAAACATTCTTGGCCAACATCAAGATAACATTTATTTATGGGAATTTTTAAACACCATAAGTATAAGGTACACCTATCATATCCCCCCCTCTCATGGGCCATTTCTAACATTATGGGGGGGGGAGCTCTTGGACAGGTAACCCTCTCCACTTCATTGAGAGTTGAATGCCTAAATAATGTGTATTACTTTGAACAGCCCCTCCTTAGTTACACTATTGGCAGCCCACTGGACAGGTAAGAAGTGTCATAATACAAAGATATAAATACACACTGTACACATTTGAGCACATTTGGACATTCTGCTATTACCTAGCAAGATAATAATAGTATACAGAAACTTGAAACAGTACCATTTGAAAGTATACAGGCAGGCCCTTGCACTACATGCTTTGGGGAATTCATCCATAAATCTGAGCACAAAAGAGGTGGGTATATTGTGTATGGGTTTGGCAAAGTCAGCAGATAGATGATTGAGGATAGATAGAGAATTGTTATCAGCTGACTTAGCAGTTGGGGGGAGGGAGTGTTCAAAATGATTTGGGGACCCCCAAAAAAAGCCTCTGTCACTCTGCCTGAATTTAAAGCACAAATCACATTTAAACACATTTTAGGGGGTGTTTGGGGTAAAGCACTACTATGGAGCTGATAAAATACATTGTTAAGTGACTACATGAGGTGAATATAGGGCCAGGAGAGCATGCTGGGGAGATAAGTGAAGGCAAATATGTATGACGGAGAAAAAAAATAATTACATAAAAATCCAGCATGCATGAGGACATAGGGGACATTCACAGCATATTACAATCATGGTAATTTGGGAATGAGGAAAGAAATACAATATATTATCAAACATTATATACAATAAAATGTGATGTTAAAGGATAAAAATCTTACCTTCATATACTCCTTCTGCAGGGCCTGTATGATGGCAGAACAAGTCTCTGGGATAATGATCCCCAGAGCCTGGGGGGAGATGGCTATCGAGAAATTCAAGTCCTGCAGTCTTCTCCCCGTCGCCAAGTACCGCAGGGTGGCTACCAGCCTCTGCTCCGGAGTGATGGCTTGCCTCATGCAGGTATCCTGCCTGCTAATATGGGGGTCAGCAAAGCCAACAAACGGTGAAATATGGGGTCCGTCATCCAGAGAAAATTCCTGAAATCATCAGGATTATTCTCACGGATCTCACAGAGCAAAGGCATATGACAGAACTGGTCATGCTGAAGCAACCAATTCTTGGTCCATGAACTCCTCCCCACCCTGTTCATGGACTGGACTTGTGTCAAGGTCAGGACCCCAACACCAAGCCCCCGCACAGCACGAACTCTACGAGGAGTAGGTATACGCAACATGGCTAGAAAACGGTCGGCTGCTCAGAACGAAGTAACAGAACACACTGAAGAACAGCAAGGCCTGTGAAGAGTGCCCTGAAAAACAGTAACGAACGAACAAGAACACAATGACAAAGTCACGCGTAGCTTGCTTGCACGCACTGAAGAGCAGATACAAACCCACAAGCACAAGCTGAACAGCAGAAAACGATCTGAAAACCACGAGTCTGAAAAAGCACGAATCGTCTCTCACCAAACTTTTACTAACATGAGATTAGCAAAAGGAGCCCAAAGGGTGCCGCGCTTGGTTCTGAACTGGCCTTTTCTAGTCTCGTCATACGTGGTTTACGTCATCGTGTTCTTGGCGATCGGAAATTCCGACAACTTTGTGCGACCGTGTGTACGCAAAACAAGTTTGTGCCAACATCCGTCTGAAAAAATCCTAGGATTTTGTTGTTGGAATTTCCAATCAATGTCCGACCATGTGTACGGGGCATTACTGTTCCACAGGTAATGAAATCTTTAATTTCATATACCTTGGACGTAGTGTTGAAAGAAAAAGAAGAGGTTCTAATGGTCTTACATCTAATTTTAGGAACCAGTAACTTGTTTCTGTCCATAGCAGATATATTTAACAATTCCTGTCTGACTATCCTGACTATAGCCTTTTTCAATGAAATGCTCTTCTAAAATCTCTGCCTTTGATACATAATCCTCTTTCCTGGAACAATTTCTTCTAATATGTTAAAATTGACCCTTATGCCGCGTACATACGGTCGGACTTTTCAGCTACAAAAGTAGACAGCCCGTCCGACAGACTTTCGACAGACTTTCGACGAACTTTTGACAGACTTTCTAACGCCCGGACTTGCCTACACACGATCACACAAAAGTCCGACGGATTCGTACGTGATGACGTACACCGGACTAAAATAAGGAAGTTGATAGCCAGTAGCCAATAGCTGCCCTAGCGTGGGTTTTTGTCCGTCGGACTAGCATACAGACGAGTGGATTTCTGGGTCTGGCGGAGTTACAACGTAAAGATTTGAAGCATGTTCCAAATCTAAAGTCCATCAGATTTGCGTCTGGAAAAGTCAGCTGAAGGTCCGGTGAAGCCCACACATGATCGGATTGCCCGCCGGATTTGGTCCGTCGGCATCCATCGGACAAGTCCGGTCAAAAAGTCCGACCGTGTGTATGCGGCATTAGAGATGTCTTTCAGGCATCTGGAGTGATGACAGCATTCAAGTGGGATATAACCATTTCTGTCAGTAGATTTTAAGTGGGTTTTAGTTAATAGTTTACCCTGATCCTTAAATATAACTAGATCCAAAAAACATACTGATGATCCACTGAATTTGTATGTGAGTCTGATACCCCACTGATAGGAGTTCAGATATCCCATGAACTTATGCAGTGACTCCTCGTCCCCCTTGCATAAAAAGAAGGCATCATCTATATAGCGACACCAGAAAAGGAGACGGTGTCACCACAGGAGAAAACAAAATCATTTTTTCACAAGCCCATGAATAGATTGGTGAGACTGAGGGCAAATGTTGCCCCCATCGCCACGCCCATTTTTTAAAATAATATTCTCCTCCATAATAAAAAATGGTTGTGTTCCATAGCGAATTGAAGTAACTTTAAAACAAGTTCTTTATATGGCCCCCACAACAATTTATCTTTATTTAAAAACCTTCTTGAATTATATTACGTAATGATCTTCTATATATATATATATATATATATATATATATATATATATTAGCAGGGTCTTTCCTGAGGATAGTATATGTTTCCTTATCTGACAGAAGATATTCCCTCTCCTTAGGATAGTCTTGTTTCTTTAAAAGAACAATCCTCCCTCCTTTGTTCACAGGACATATAATTAGATCTTTTCTCTTACACAAAGATTTTATACCCTCATGTACATTCTTCTCCAGCTGTCTCTTAACCAGTTGCCGACCGCCGCATGCCGATGTACGTCCGCACAATGGAACAGACAGGCATAAGGGCTTACCTGTACGTCCCTGCCTGCCCGCGGGCGGGGGGTCCGATCGTCCCTGCCTGCGGCGGTCGGGTTATCATCAGGAGAGATCCGAGGTGAGGGGGAGGCCACTGATTCATGGCCACCCCCTCATGATCGCTCCTGGTGAATGGAATGCTTCCTCTGCTGCTGTAATGTAAACAGAGGCAAAGGAAGTGATGTAATTTCTCCTTGTGAAGCCTTTTCGTTCTGGCTTCTGAGGAGAGAAGACATCAAGTAAGTTTGCACCAACACTACACATACAGTAGAACACTCTAGGCACACTTTTCACCCCCCATCACCCCCGATCACCCCCCTGTATCCCCTGTCACAGTGACACCAATAGCAGTTTTTTTTTCTGATTATTGCATTGGTGTCATTTTGTGACAGTTATAAGTGGTAGGCCCCTTTAGGTCTAGGGTACCCCCCTAACCCCCCTAATAAAGTTTTAACACCTTGATCACCCCTCATCACCAGTGCCACTAAGCAATCATTTTTCTGATTGCTGTATTAGTGTCACAGGTGACACTAGTTAGGAAGGTAAGTATTTAGGTTTGCCATCAGCATTTTATAGTGTCAGGGACCCCCATATACTACCTAGTAAAGGTTTTAACCCCCTGATTGCCCCCTAGTTAACCCTTTCACCAGTGATCACCGTATAACTGTTACGGGTGACGCTGGTTAGTTAGTTTATTTTTTATAGTGTCAGGGCACCCGCCATTTATTACCTAATAAAGGTTTAACCCCTAATCACCCAGCGGGTGATATAAGTTAGGTTTTAGGGTCAGATAGGGTCTACCTCGCCCCAGGCAGCGTCAGGTTAGTGTCAGTACCGTTAACACCCACGCAAGCACCATACACCTCCCTTAGTGGTATAGTATCTGAACGGATCAATATCTGATCCAATCACATCTATACTAGGGTCCCCAGCAGTTTAGGGTTCCCAAAAATGCAGTGTTAGCGGGATCAGCCCAGATACCTGCTAGCATCTGCGTTTTGCCCCTCCGCCCAGCCCAGCCCAGCCCACCCCACCCCAGCGCAGTATCGATCGATCACTGTCACTTACAAAACACTAAACACACATAAATGCAGCGTTCACAGAGTCAGGCCTGATCCCTGCGATCGCTAACAGTTTTTTGGTAGCGTTTTGATACAGTCGCTAACAGTCAGGAGCTTTTTTGCCTGTGAGTCCCACTAGTGTACCACTAAATTTAGAGCCCAAAATGGCAAATCGAAGGTACACTAGTGAAGAGGCCTACACGTTTCAGAGCATGACAGATAGTGAAAAGGAAGTCACTCATCTGTCAGATTCAGGCTCAGAATACGAACCTGTAGATAGCAGCGGCTCCATGACAGATAGCTCTGACGACGGAGTTGTGGTCCCTGCCAAAGTCAGGCGTACCAGACCCCAATCTTCTTCTTTTGCTGTTGAGGTGCAAGAACCACAGGACTCTCGTATTGAGCAGAGAAGTACTAGCGCCGCTATTCCTTCTGGTGAACTGGCCAGCACCAGCGGCCTAGTACACCCTGGTCGTACATCCAGCACTGCAGTAACACTTTGTGACGTGGCGAGTCCCATAAGTGCAGTTCAAGCTGGTGAGGTGGAAAGCACAAGTAGTGTCCCGCTGCCACCAAGAAGATGAACACAGGCCCATTGTGCCCATAGTGCCCTTCCTGCTGCATTCACCCATCCTAATTGGGAACCCACCACTTCTGCAGCACCCGTACTTCCCCCATTCACTGGCCAACCCGGCATTCATGTGGAAACAGTTGATTTTACGTCACTTGATTTTTATTCGCTGTTTTTCACCGAAGATCTGTATAGATCTATTGTGGACCAAAGCAATTTGTACACTGGTCAACACATCGCCACTATTCACCAGTCCTCCCTTGCCAGAGATTGGAAACCAATTACGGTTTCCGAATTTAAGATCTTTCTGGGCCTTTCCCTCCTCATGGGCATAACCAAAAAGAGTAAGTTGCGGTCATATTGGTCCACTGACCCAATTCACCATATGCCCGTGTTCTCTGCTTCCATGGCCAGGGCACGATACAAGCAGATTTTGCGCTTCATGCACTTCAACAACAATGAACTTTGTCGTCCTCATGGAGACCCTGGATCCGATCGGCTCTACAAAATTCAGCCCCTCGTAAACCACTTCAACCAACGTTTTGTAGACTTGTTTACTCCCCATCAAGTTGTCTGTGTTGATGAGTCCCCGATTAAGTTTTCTGGCCGCTTGTCATTCAAACAGTACTTGCCCAGCAAGCGTGCCAGATACGGGGTCAAGATGTATATGCTCTGTGACAGGGCCACAGGCCATACATGTAGTTTCATGGTTTAGAGGGAAGAGATAGTCACGTAGAGCCGACAAACTGCCCTGACTACATAGGAAGTGCTGGCAAGATTGTGTGGGACTTGGTGTCACCCTTATTCAGAAAGGGGTACCATTTATATGTGGACAATTATTACACGAGCATGCCACTTTTTAGTCACCTTTTTAATCATCAAATTGGAGCATGTGGCACCGTGTGATCTAATCGCCGGGGCTTTCCCCAGCGGCTTGTAGATTCCTGTCTTAGGCTGGGGGGGAGAGCCTGCTTGAAGTGTAATAACTTGCTCGCTATGAAGTGGAGGGATAATAAGAATGTTTTCGTTCTTACCTCCCTTCATGCAGACATGACTGTCCAAATTACTACGGTGACTGGTGTTGTGGAGAAACCCCTCTGTGTCCACGAATATAACCAAAATATGGGAGGGGTGGACCTCAACGACCAGTTGTTGGTGCCGTACCTAGTTGCCCGTAAGGCCAGACGCTGGTATAAAAAAGTGTCTGTATACTTATTTCAATTGGCTTTGCTGAATGCTCATGTGCTATACAGAGCTTCAGGATGTACTGGATCCTTTCTTAAATTCCAGGAAGAGATCATCAGAGCCCTTCTGTTTCCAGACGGTGCTCCACCTCACCTTCCCCAACCAAATGCAGTAAGCCGGCTGCATGAGAGGCATTTTCCTTATGTCCTCCCGAGCACCCTTACCCAACTAGCCCCCCAAAGGAAATGTCGTGTCTGTAGAAAGCACGGATATAGGCGTGACACCAGCTATTATTGTCCCTCCTGTCCTGACAATCCTGGTCTTTGCATTGGTGAATGTTTTGAGCGCTACCACACAGTAGTTGAGTTTTAGCATAGGGTACAGCATTGCACAGACTAAGCACACTTTCACAGGGTCTCCCAAGATGCCATCGCATTTTGAGAGACCCGAACCTGGAACCGGTTACAGTTACAAAAGTTACAGTTATTAAAAAAAATGTAAAAAAAAAAAAAGTAAAAAAAATACACAAAAAAAATAAAATAAAAAAAACAAAAATAGTTGTCGTTTTATTGTTCTCTCTCTCTCTATTCTCTCTCTTTTGTTCTACTCTTTTTTACTGTATTCTATTCTGCAATGTTTTATTGTTATTATGTTTTATCATGTTTGCTTTTCAGGTATGTAATTTTTTTATACTTTACTGTTTACTGTGTGTTATTGTTAACCATTTTTTTTTCAGGTATGCCATTCAGCTGCAGTGCGGATTTATCTATCTTGACAGCAACAACGTTTGCTCCCACGATACATAAAGCTGTGACTCCAGCGCTGTCGGAGGTGATTTCACCACCACAGTTAAAAAAAGAGCATATATGTCGAAGCATGGGGGCAGCAGGGGCGGAGGAATGATTTGCTCCTACCTTTTGCGGGTGGATGCCCCCATGCTTCGGCATATAAATATTTTAGGCACAGGTTGCGTTAAAAAATGTTTTATTTTTTACTATGTTTTTTTTTGTATTTGCTTTGCAGGTATGGTAAGTCTAATGCCTTGTACACACGGTCGGATTTTCCGATGGAAAATGTCCGATCGGAGCGTGTTGTCGGAAATTCCGACCGTGTGTGGGCTCCATCGGACATTTTCCATCGGATTTTCCGACACACAAAGTTGGAGAGCAGGAGATAAAATTTTCCGACAACAAAATCCGATCGCATCAATTCCGACCATGTGTGGCCTGTTCCGACGCAAAAAGTGCCAAGCATGCTCAGAAGAAATTCCGAGACGGAACAGCTCGGTCTGGTAAACTTAGCGTTCGCAATGGATACAGCACTTTCGTCACGCTGCAATGTTAAAAATGGTTTAATACAGCGCACTCTCTTCTTCTTTATAATGTGACAAGAATTAAGTAGTTTTGCTGCTCAGATTCACACACACTTCTCACAAACTTATTTTGTTACTATTTATCGTGATTCACTCAATATATTTTGATTTCTCACATCTGACAACATTATTTTGGTGTAATTTTTTTTTTTTTTGGCTTTAATGTAGATTTTTTTTTGTGTTTGTATTTTTTGGAAGGGTGTTTTTTTTTTGGATTTTTATTTGTACTCCCGAAAATTTTTGTGTGTGTTTTTTGTGTCAAGTTACCACAACACCATTGATATGTTGTTCTATTTAATCTGTAGGAGATTGTTTGGTGGTGTTGTCCCTTGTTAATTTCACATTTTATGTTAGAAATGTACCTGAATCCTCACCAACAAACTGTCCTTTTTGGATGAAAACACACACAGGAGAGTAGAATTTCCCAAAATAAAACTTTTATTAAGGGCTCACAACTAAACAAAGAGGGAGGCAGTGCTGGAGAAACTGCAGAAATGGGTGAAGCCTTGGACCCCCAGGGCAGACATCAAAAATTTTCAAGGAAAATTGGTGGCCTGAGAAGTCCTTATGTAAGGGAGGGCAGTCTAGTCCAGAAGTCCCAGAGATCTGGAAAGCAGCAGATGACATCTGTGTCCCCAGGCTGTGGTCATACGAGAGACTGCAGCTTTTGTCAGACCAGACTGAACCCAGGGTCATCACTCTCAGGTCTTCTTTCCACGCTTCCTTCCACGCGGTGGCTGTGGTGGTGGAGTTGTGGCAGCAGGAGGAGAAGGAGGATGGTCCAACTCAATCACGTTGGTCTTGGGTGTTAGTTCCCCACTCACCCCCTTAGTTAGGACTTTATAATTCAGTTGCTCACACAGGAGACGTTGACTCTCCTGCATGCCCTGCAGTTTGGTGGCAGCCATGCAGGCAAAGGCCTCTTCAGGAGTGGGTAAGGCTCAGAGGGACGCAGAAGCCTCCTGAATGAGCCTGAGAGCTGAATCCTGCATGGGAGTCTCGCTCTTTTATATGGAAGGCGGAGGGGAGGAACCTGCGATTCTGTCAGGCTGCGACTTGTCCCAGGCTTCTCTTGGCTGACACTTAGCCCCGCCTCCTCCTGGCTGCCACTAATCCCCGCCTCCTCCTGACTGAGGTCTTCCTGTGTATGAAAAAGGGACATAGTTTGAGTTTTTTATTCATCAATCACACACAATTTTCACCTCATGACTGTTGCAAATTGAATGTTAACAAATATAACAGACTATCATTCTGAGCCCAGCAGTTTTCATTCTTGTCCCAATTTTGGGTGCCCGCTACTGTCTATTGATATGTAAAACACTTTTTTCAATCAGCAATTAGTGATCAATAATAACATCTAGTAAACATAATTTCTTTATTGACCAGAAATCTGTAGAAGAATGCTATACCTGACTCCAGCTGGGCTCCTCCACTTCTTCATGGCTGGAAGGCCCAGGTTGGACATCGGAAGCCTCAGTTGGGGTGGAAGGAAGCGTGGAAGGAAGAGTGGAGAGGGATTCCCTGACTTCAGTGTGGTCTGACAGAAATCGCAGTCTCTCATAGTACCACAGCCTGGGGACATAAACGTCATCTGCTGCAGCTCCGGACCTCTGGGAATCCGTGACCTTCTTACGTTCCCTAAGATAAGTGCTCCTCAGGCCACCAATTTTGGTTTTTAAATAGGGGATGGTTGCTGTGGGGACCACCGGCTTCATCAACTCCAGCAGTTTTTCCAGTGCTGCCTGCCTCTTTTGTTTATTGTTATAATGGGGGTGTCTCACCTGCCACAGACAGGGCAGCTCCCTGTATTTGTCTATGAACAGGGGGAGGAAATTGTGATCGTTGAACCCATCCATTTTCTCTGCAAGACACAACACAAGACAAACCCTAAAGTCAGGCCAAACTCCCCTAATCTTGTTAAAATATAGGCTTCCATTTCGAAGCAGTATAAGTTTAGATCTTACCTTCGTTATCATGATCGGCGCCTCCGATGCTCCTTCCTCCGCTCACAGATCGTACGTAAGACGCACGCGTGTTACGCTTTATACACACTGCGCATGCGTGTAACTCCGCCCGCCCCTGACGTTCTTTCTCCCCGCCCCTTTTCGATCTGCGCAGTGGGGGAAGAGCACATGGCGGATACACAGCAGGATCGTGCTAATTGTAGCAACGAGGAGGAGGAGGAGGAAAGGCCGGAAACGGCCCAATCCAGAAGGAGATTTCAGGCCTCAAATATGTCCTTTGGGGAGATGTTGGAGATGGTGGACATCCTGAAGAAGGCTGACTATGACAGGAAGTATGGGCCTTACCCCAACCCCAATGTCAGAAAGGCCAAGATCATGGCGAAAGTGGTCAAAAGTCTGCACTGGAAATTCGGGGTACGACGATCGAAAGATCAGCTCATGAAGCGGTGGTCGGACCTGAAATTACGAGAACATGAGCAGTACAGAAAGATCCAGAGAGTGCTGCAAAAAAGTAAGTAGTTGTGCTGTGTTCCTATTCTTTTGATGTTTATTATGTTAGTGCTGCTCCATGTGCTTTTAGGAACTGTTGTACAGTTTAAAATGGCAACTTTCATGTTGATGGGCACATTAGGCCATATGCATTTGGCCACCATTTTTACGCCCTATACTTGTCTGAAACAAATTTGGTTGTGTAGATGGCTTTGTTACTAGAATGAAATGCAAACTAGATTCTGTGTAAGGAGAGAACACTCAGCAGCTGTTTTCACATCTGGACACTGGAGCACTAGTGTGGGACACAAGAACACCATTTTTATTAGGGGCCCCACACAGGTCCTCCAGTGTATACTATAGGAAGGGGCTACATCTGTGAAGCTTGTACCAAACAGGTAAAGTATTGAAGCTTGACAAAGGACACTGAAAATGCTACATTTTGGAACTCTGCTAAAATTGACAATTGTACACCACTTCCAAGCAATGTTTACTATTTCTAGTTCTGCCATCAAATATCTGTGTGCTAATTATACCATTTTGTTTTACATAGGGGATAAAAGACTCGGAGGACACCCCTCATCCGAGGAGACCAGAGCCCACCCCCTCTGGAAGAAGGGGAAATCCCCCCAACACAAGCTGAGCAGGAGGAAGAAGACGTGGTGGAACTAGTCACCACAACAGGTGAGTGTCTGCGACCACAGGCTCAGGTAAGAGATGGATGGCGGCAGATTTTTGATACCTAATTTTTTTTGGGATTCCTCTCTTTTTAGGTGATCGTGATGTTGTGGATCCAGATCCTTTCACATCCAAAAGTGCACAGATCCTGATCGGGGAGATCATGGGGTGTAATTTACAATTGGAAAACCTCAAGAAAAACATCAATGATGTTATTCAAAAAAATAAAAACATCATTGATGTTTTGGGGCGAGTTTAAAGCCCCTCCAAATCCCTTTGTTTTTTGGTGTGCTACAATGTTAAAAATGTTTTTGTGATTTTTCCCAAAGCCAAGTTTGGGTGATGCACACAGTGTGTCAACATGTGCTATCTGCCATCACGGGAGATCAATGGATGCGTTTTGGGGGTGCAACCCCTTCCTCAATAATAAAGTAGCTGAGAGGAAGGGGTTTCTCCCCCAAAACATGTCCCTTGATCCCCCGTGATGGCAGCTAGCACATGTTGACATTCGTAAATTGGTGTGCATCTTCCAAATTTGGCTTTTCAAGGGGTGACTTCACCCCATCTGAACGCAATATCAAACACAGTTCCTAAATACTCATGTCTGATATTGCCTTCAAATTCTAGCAAATGTGAACTTTGTAAGTTCAAGATTTGTGTCTTTCTTGTTGGTTTTACACATGCCTGTTTTATCTTAAATGGACATTTCTATTTTTGATAATGCTACCCCAAAAATTGTTAGCCAACAAACATGTTGGTTTGTTTGAAAAACCTTTGCTAAATGCACATGTGATTGTGTGTAAAGTGTGTTAATCAAGAATGTGTGGTTTATTGTGTCAACGCTAAAACACTTTGGTGGTGATGTAATTGGTGTTTTCAGTGAAAATGGGTGTTATTTCCTAAGGGCAAATCCTCTTGGCACTACAAGTGCAGTTTCAGTGCAGTTGCAAGTGCACTTGTAGTGAAAAGTGTCTTTGCATTTTGTCAATAACACCCAACAGTGCTTTCTGAACGCCACGAGTCTGAAAAAGCGCGAATCGTCTCTCACCAAACTTTTACTAACACGAGATTAGCAAAAGGAGCCCAAAGGGTGCCGCGCTTGGCTCTGAACTGGCCTTTTCTAGTCTTGTCGTACGTGCTTGACGTCACCGTGTTGTTGGCGATCGGAAATTCCGACAACTTTGTGCGACCGTGTGTACGCAAAACAAGTTTGAGCCAACATCCGTCGGAAAAAATCCTAGGATTTTGTTGTCGGAATGTCCGATCAATGTCCGACCGTGTGTACGGGGCATAACTGTTATACTGTAATGTTAATTTGTTTTATCGCTAACCATCATTTGCTTAGCAGGTACGCCATTCAGTTGCAGCGCGTATTTATTTATCTTGACAGCAACAGCGTTTACTCCCACGATACATAAAGCCATGACTCCAGTGCTGTCGGAGGTGATTTCACCACCACAGTTAAAAAAAGAGCATATATGCCGACGCATGGGGACAGAAGGGGCAGAGGAGCGATTTGCTCCTACCTTTTGCGGGTGGATGCCCCCATGCTTCGCCATATATATATTTTAGGCACAGGTTACGTTAAAAAATGTTTTATTTTTTACTACTTTTTTTTGTATTTGCTTTGCAGGTATGGTATGTCTTACTGTTATACTGTAATGTTACTTTGTTTTATTGTTAACCATCATTTGCTTAGCAGGTACGCCATTCAGTTGCAGCGCGGATTTATTTATCTTGACAGCAACAGGATTTGCTCCGACGATACATAAAGCTGTGACTCCAGTGCTGTCGGAGGTGATTTCACCACCACAGTTAAAAAAAGAGCATATATGCCGAAGCATGGGGGCAGCAGGGGCGGAGGAATGATTTGCTCCTACTTTTTGTGGGTGGATGCCCCCATGCTTCGGCATATATATATTTTAGGCACAGGTTGCGTAAATAAATGTTTTATTTTTTGCTATGTTTTTTTGTATTTGCTTTGCAGGTACGGTAAGTCTAATCCCCCGTATACACGGTCGGATTTTCCGATGGAAAATGTCCGATCGGAGCGTGTTGTCGGAAATTCCGACCGTGTGTGGGCTCCATCGGACATTTTCCATCGGATTTTCCGACACACAAAGTTGGAGAGCAGGAGATAAAATTTTCCGACAACAAAATCCGTTGTCGGAAATTCCGATCGTGTGTACACAAATCCGACGGACAAAGTGCCACGCATGCTCAGAATAAATAAAGAGATGAAAGCTATTGGCCACTGCCCCGTTTATAGTCCCGACGTACGTGTTTTACGTCACCGTGTTTAGAATGATCGGATTTTCCGACAACTTTGTGTGACCGTGTGTATGCAAGACAAGTTTGAGCCAACATCCGTCGGAAAAAATCCTAGGATTTTGTTGTCGGAATGTCCGAACAAAGTCCGACCGTGTGTACGGGGCATTACTGTTATACTGTAATGTTACTTTGTTTTATTGTCAACCATCATTTGCTTAGCAGGTGCACCATTCAGTTGCAGTGCGGATTTATTTATCTTGACAGCAACAGCGTTTGCTCCCACGATACATAAAGCTGTGACATATATGCCAAAGCATGGGGGCAGCAGGGGCGGAGGAGCGATTTGCTCCTAACTTTTGGGGCGGATGCCCCCATGCTTCCGCATATATAAATGGTGCATGTATGCCCATCATTAGAAGTGGGTGGATGAAGGGAGGTATTCTATTGGTGGGCATACCCAATTTCTTTTTTTCGTTCAGCCCACAGGGCTGAGAGGCATGTTGAGTCCATGGAATATTTTATATTGTGACACAAGTTGCGGGAAAAAGACAAATTTTTTTTTATGCACAAAGTTGTCACTAAATGATATATTGCTCAAACATACCATGGACATATGTGAAATTACACCCCAAAATACATTCTGTTGCTTCTCCTGAGTACAGGGATACCACATGTGTGAGACGTTTTGGGAGCCCAGCCATGTACGGGACCCCAAAAACCAAGCACCACCTTCAGGGTGTAAATTTTTGATTTCACTCCTCACTGCCTATCACAGTTTCGGAGGCCATTGAATGCCCAGATGGCACAAACCCACCCAAATGACCCCATTTTGGAAAGTAGACACCCCAAGCTATTTGCTGAGAGGTATGGTGAGTATTTTGCAGACCTCACTTTTTGTCCCAAAGTTTTGAAAATTGAAAAAAGGAAAAAAATACATTTTTATTTTCTTTCTTCATTTTCAAAAACAAATGAGAGGAGTGAGGAGTGAGGAGTGAAATCAAAAATTTACACCCTTTCGGGGCCCCGTACGCGGCTAGGCTCCCAAGAAGTCCCACACATGTGGTATCCCCATACTCAGGAGAAACAGCAGAATGTATTTTGGGGTGCAATTCCACATATGCCCATGGCATGTTTGAGCAATATATCATTTAGTGACAACTTTGTGCAAAAAAAAAGTTTGTCATTTTCCCGCAACTTTTGGCAAAATATAAAATATTCCATGGACTCAACATGCCTCTCAGCAAATAGCTTTGGGTATCTACTTTCCAAAATGGGGTCATTTGGGGGGGGTTTGTGCCATCTTAGCATTTTATGGCCTTCAAAACTGTGATAGGTAGTGAGGAGTGAAATCAAAAATTTACGCCCTTAGAAATCCTGAAGGTGGTGATTGGTTTTCAGGAGCCCCGTACGTGGCTAGGCTCCCAAAAAGTCCCACACATGTGGTATCCCTGTACTCAGGAGAAGCAGAAAAATGTTTTTTGGGGTGAAATTCCGCATATAACCATGGCATGTGTGAGCAATATATCATTTAGTGACAACTTTTTGTAAATTTTATTTTGTCATTATTTAATCACTTGGGACAAAAAAATAAAATATTCAATGGGCTCAACATGCCTCTCAGTAATTTCCTTCGGGTGTATACTTTCCAAAATGGGGTCATTTGGAGGGGGTTTGTACTGCCCTGCATTTTAGCACCTCAAGAAATGAGATAGGCAGTCATAAACTAAAAGCTGTGTAAATTCCAGAAAATGTACCCTAGTTTGTAGATGCTATAACTTTGGCACAAACCAATAAATATACGCTTATTGACTTTTTTTACCAAAGACATGTGGCTGAATACATTTTGGCCTAAATGTATGACTAAAATTGAGTTTATTGGATTTTTTTATAACAAAAATTTGAAAATATCATTTTTTTTCAAAATTGTCGGTCTTTTTCTGTTAGCGCAAAAAAATAAAAACCGCAGAGGTGATCTGCTCTATTTGTGGGAAGAAAAGGACACAAATTTCGTTTGGGTACAACATTGCATGACCGCGCAATTAGCAGTTAAAACGTTGCGGTGCCAAATTGTAAAAAGTGCTCTGGTCAGGAAGGGGGTAAAACCTTCCGGGGCTGAAGTGGTTAAAACACATTCTTTGTAAATCCTGCACTACAAGCTCCTTAAAAACAGGAGCCAATCGATGCCTCATACGGGGAAATGTATCGGGTGAAGCTGTGTTCTGTGACTTCTTACGACTGAATTCTTGTAAGTGCAACCAGTTATCTTTCAATAAATGTCCATTTTTACATACTACACCATGAAGTTTCTCCCTTCTTGATACTTTTGTGCCAAGAAGCACTAACAGCAGGATGATCGGTGGAGCAGGGAGTGTATGAGATGTTTTCGTATCCAGGCGAAGTTAATATCCTACCAGGAAGGTGCTTTCTTAGGCCGGGTTCACACTGGTGTGACACGACACTCGTCCTACTTTGGATCCAACTTTGCCCTGCGACTTGAAGTCAGAGACGCGTCCGACTTCAATGAACGGGGATCCGGCTTGGATCCCTGCCAATACCAGGCACTGTGTTTGGTATGAATCTTGAGGGGGAACTCCACGCCGAATTTTAAATAAAAAAATGGCATGGGTTCCCCCTCCAAGAGCATACCAGGCCCTTCAGTCTGGTATGGATTTTACCAAAAAAACGGCATGGGGGTCCCCCCAAAATCCATACCAGACTCTTATCTGAGTACGCAGCCCCGTCGGTCAGGAAAGAGGGTGAGGACGAGTGAGCGCCCCCTCCTTTTGAACTGTACCAGGCTGCATGCCCTCAACATGAGGGGTGTATGAGGCCCCCCCACCCCAAAGCACCTTGTCCCCATGTTGATGAGGACAAGGGCCTCTTCCCGACAACCCTGGTCGTTGGTTGTCGAGGTCTGTGGGCGGGGGGCTTACCGGAATCCGGGAGCCACCTATAATAAGGGGGCCCCCAGATTCCGGCCCCCACCCTATGTGAATGAGTATGGGGTACATCGTACCCCTACACATTCACCTGGGGAAAAAAAGTGTCAATAAAAAAACACACTAGACCGGTTTTTAAAGTAATTTATTAGGCAGCTCCAGGGGTCTCTGGATTTGGATGCAAGGATACTATCAGATGGCTTATATTGATTATTCTTTTTATTTTGTTTTTATGTGCAACAAAGCTTGATCCAACTGCTTTGCTGCTTACCTCCGATAATCCTTTATATTAGATGAATATAACACAAGAACCACATGCTTGTTCCATGCACATCCCTAATGGTGGCTGTACATTGGAAGAAACTTGGAAATTGAAAACTTTGCACAAATTACTATTTACCCTTTATGATAAAATCCCTGTTTGCCTGTCCAGCTGTAAGAAGAAAAAAAACAAGGATAAATAAATTGACTGTATAGTTCAGGTTCAGTTATAAAGGGAAACTGTTGATATAGAAAATTAAATGGTAACTTCCATTGATGACTTTTAAATGTGCATAGGTGCATGCCTCCAGGGTTGTCAGTAATATCCTGGTCAGTTTCTTACCAAGTAGTGAAAGTGTAACATAACAGCCCTAAAGTATATAATCAAAACCAAACTTCCATATTTGTTCATTTTAAAATGAGGGTGGTAGTGGTGTATTGTACATGATTCCAGGCTCAATGTTTCTGGTCAGTAGCATCACCATGACATGTCCTTCTATGACCTTTAAACTGGATAAGACGAGGTTTGAATCTCTACTTTGCAGCATGAGCCCTTCATACATGACTTTATGTACACCTATCTAAACCCAAACCATAAAACCAAAAATGAAACAATTCAATAAATCATTCCAGCAAGTTCACAGTCACTTCCTGTGATATGCTTACTCAGTACAGTTGCAAAGTTGTCACCATTTTCTACACTCCTGAGTTGGTCTACAAACAGCTGTACCAGCAAATAGTGCACTGGACATTCTGCTGTAGTCACCAGAGCAAAGCTGTGATGTTCAATTGCTGCTGGAGCATGCACATATCCACAGGACATTCATACAAAGGTTTGTAGGATATGCACAGTGCAGGGAGAGAAAAATCTAAAAAACAACTTGATGGAATATATATATAAAAAATAATTCATACATATTTTACTTATGCTACTCTGCAAAATAAAGTATCATTTTGTTGGAGTTTACTTCTTCTTTAAAGTGCAACAAATATTCATAGGAACATGTCACATCTAAGCCAAACACATCTGCATCATGCCATTTGTGATCTGTCTATATACAGTTAATATTTGCTGTAACTATGCTATCAGGTTATTGTTTTCATATTGCATTCATATTGCAAAGCAGTGAGCAATGATTTCTGATATTGCTGAGTCACGTATCCCTTGCATTTATTACAGGAGAGTTATCTATTGCAATAACATGAACTTTATATTGTCATGCAAACATATGGAAATGTGACAAAAAGTTTTAAATCTTTATTATTTGCACAATTCTATTAATAATAATAATACTATTACTAATATAAAAAAAATACTTCTACTGTCAGACTGCACAAGATGAAATGATGTAGAGTTTATATACATGACTGCAGTATTACCCTTATCAGGCTATTTGGGATAAAACAGCCAAGAGACAAAAAAGAACGGAGGATCATTTTAAAGGTCTTCTCAGGGCTCATCCAGCACAAGTGTTTTATCCATTCTTCATTTGTTTGATTCCAAACTCAGACCTTTTAAAAAGTCACCTCCCAGCATCCCATCAAAGGGAAGGCTTGAACTGGCCTGTTTACATAGAGTGTAAATGTATTCAAGTCAGAGATGTTGGATTAAAAGAAGAAAGGAAAGTGAAATTAAAGCCTTTAAACTTCACATGAAAGCCAACCAATCTGTTCAACTTCCAACCATTTGCACTTTATGAATAAAGGTCAGTCTAGCATTAGTACCCAAATGTTAATGTTCCTATGAGAGTTTAAGCTGCTTTAACAGCTGAACAAGTGAAAGTGAGACTCCAAAGGAGGGGGTGCTAATGGGTGTTTAGATACACCTCACCCTCCTGTCCAAAATAGGAAACAATTATCTGCTAAGATAAAAGGTACAATAATAAGATAAACTAATGGAAATCCTATTCACTTAATACCTTCCTTGAGCTGTATACAATAGACTTGACCAAGCCTCTTTGCAACTGTTTGTCTTTTCCTTTGCTGCACACATCTTTGTGAGACAAAGTGAACATTTTCTATTTCACTGCTGAACAAATTAAATTTTCCGCAGCTATTGGGAAGACAACATGGTGGCTTACTGGCCATCAAGCTTTCCTTGCAGCTTTAGATTTTTGGTTTAAATTCAGCTTGAGGCACTCCCATTATGTGGGCTATCCTGTTTCCTCAACCAACCCAAAAAATATTAATTGGTTAACCGGTGCTGTAGAACTCTGCCTATTTACCCAAGGGCTTAAATGCAAAGCTCTCTATCTCCTTTTCCTATACATCTCTGGGTACTTGAGCACACCCAAGGGAGATACATTCCTCTGTGTTCCTCCCTCAGCTGAGAGGAGGCCACACCTGATGTGGCAGAAGTAGTTGAGCAAGTGGTCTGCAGCCAGCTGAGAAGCCCTCTACTGTTAGAACTGGATTTAAGGAAAACTAGGCCAGAGCCCAAGTATAGGATCATGCTAGTACTGCATGATGATGATGTGTTTTTCAGTGTACTTCTGTAGTGGTAGTTTGCACATTTTGGATGCATTTGTCATGCTTCATGTGTTTTTTGTAGAAGAAGGGGGCTGGATTGTATACACAAAACTCTGGTGAAAATGGAAAATGTACTAAAAACATATGTACATGTGTTTTACATATGTCTCACATGTGTTTTTGTGCGTTCCCATTAAAGTCTTTGGGGAAAAAAACATTCTGCACTGCGCCAAAAGAAGTGCCTGTAACGTCTCAATAAAAGCTGCACTACATTGATGTGAATGGGGACCATAGGGAATAATGTAATTTAAACTGTTGTGCAGTGCAATAAAAATGCAGGAGAAAACACACTAGTGTAAATGGGGGTTAATAACACACAGCTTAATCAAAATAATCCTGTGGTGGCTGCATCCCGCTCTTCCTCTATTATTTCCAAGATCCCCAGCAGAAGGTGTGGATCCTAACAATGTTACACAGCCCAGTGGTCACCCAGTGCAGGTTCATGCTTTGTCTGTACAACCCTGTGAACTAACTTACATTTATGTGCCTCATATCCAGGGAGATTGAACCAAAAATCAACCCCTTCGGTTCTCCCAGGGATGTAACACCAGGAGACCTCCTGTAAACTTTTCATGGGATGAATTTTGAATGGTCTGCAAATTTGGCAGGGACAGTAAGTTCCAGCGTGGTGGAGTATAGCAGAGTGCCCTTTACTAACCATGCCTAGCTGTAGGCACCAGCATGTTTGACTCTTTTTCCCACAACTTCTGCTTCCCTCCCCCAGTGGCTTAGAGAGGCTACACCTGATGCAGCAGAGGTAGCTGGGATCTGCAACCAGGTAAAAGGCACTCCACTGTATGTGGGCATCCGGACAGAGCCTAATACCATGCAGCATCACCAAAAGATCCAACTACTGTGGAAAACCCTTCCCCAATTGCTACCAGAGTACTACAGATTGAGTGGAGTGGCGCTTTGTCCTTGGGTCTTGGAATCCCTCCCGCTCTTCGCCTGTGTTACCAGAACCACCCAGACCTCACTATGAGAGGTGGTGTCTATGAGGATAATTGCAAGTAGCTGTGTTATGTACTGTTTTACTAAAGTAGTAATTCTTACTCTCACTCTCTGTTGTTATATTGTCTTATAGTGACTATGCTATGCAGCCAAGTTACCCTGATTGAGTCACAGAGACATTGCTGTGAAGAGTCAATATTTGTGCTGCATTCATATGTTTGTCGACTCATGTATATGAGTAGCTTAAGAGAACACTATTACTCTTTATAGGTTTATTAAACAACAATAAAAACTACATTATTGACATTGATCATGATGTTTCATTTGTAAACAACGGTCAAATAGACAAATTAACAACTGTGAAATCTATTAGACTTCCTTCTAGGGTACATCATGGAATAAATCCTTTTTGAGACATAGGTGTTCATTGAAAATTGAAGACATATTTGCAAGACAGAACTGGGCTGGGGCTGAGGCTCATTTGCCCCTGCCTCTTCAGGCCAGTACTGGAAGATGTGAAAAGTTGTTTTACAATACACCATGTCTTTTAGGAACGCCCACCTTTGACAATCCCACTTTGCAAGGTACACTTTTTTCAGCCCACAGAAATCTGTTCCTCCCATGGACTAGGCCAGATGATTGTGTTTGACCCCCTGGGCCTAAGATTCTCAGTTCTTCTTTGCATATATACTGTATACTATGCAATATTATTTTTAATCATGTAAAAATGATTGCCTGATTAGTTTTATGGGAATACTTGACTGTTGAGGAGCCTAAAGGACTGATAAACAAACAAAACAACATAAGTGAGCTGTGTTTAATATGACTTACTGCAATGAAAATGAATGTTTACGGAATTTAACATAACTATAGATAACTGAGTACAAATAGTTTTTATAGAATTATATTTTGCTGTACTCAATGATTTTCTGTTGAGTAAGCCAATTACTGACATAAAAGCACACACATAGGTTGGACTTGATGGACTTGTGTCTTTTTTCAATCTCGCCTACTTTGTAACTATGTAACTATGTAACAATGTTCAGGTAATTTTTTAGTTTTGCCTATATTTAAAATGTGTGATTATTGTAACAATACATGACTTTTGGCTGTACGGGAAATGTCAACAAATCATTAGAAAAGTCAAGTTCTTTTCAAGTATTGTAGACTTTACATATACTTTGTGAGTGTTCACTGAGGCGCTAACAAATACACTCACATCTTTTAGTAACCAAAGTGTGTCTGTTCTTAAAGGTATTGCTTTTTGAATGCATTTATTTTCAAAAGTATTATTATTATTATTAATAATAATAATAATAATATCTTTATCATTGAAGGGATTAACAAACAGAACAAATAACCCATGTAAGGAACTCATCGAGTATGTGTAAGTGTGTTACTTATTTTAAGCACCAGTTTGCGTGTCTTAACATAACATATACCTTCTTTAATTACATTTTTTTACATTTACATATGTAACTAGATACACAACTTCAGTGCAGAAGTTTGTATGAAGTGATTGCATTTCTTCAATGTTTGCCCATCCTACATTATATGGATTCAACCAATGAGGTGAGTTTAGTGTTAATTAAAAATTCTTGTAAGTTTTGAACAAAACGTTTAAGATTCCTCAAATAAATAATTGCAAGATCATTAGGGTTGATTTACCAATGGAGTAGACTAGAGAGTAAAAAAGTGTTAAGAGTGTAAAAAATACTGTGAACCTGTGTTTACGTTAAACACCCAGGTGAGGTCAAAGGGAAAAATAAAAAAATTGTTTTCTTGCGAATGATTGGATGATTGAATAAGTGAACACAATTTTACATTATTTGCTAAGCCAAATAAACATTAATTTTTCAATGTGAACAATTTCTACTCATTTAAAATCAAATCAATTACTTTGCCTTCATTCTTTAAACATTTGCATAGCTGTTAAAAACTGATATACAAGGGTCTATATTTTAACTTTTTTCATGGGAACTATTGTTTTCCCTTTAAGTGCAGCTGGCCAATTCCACTGGTCATAAAGTGTAACCGTAAAATGTATGTGTAGATTAGCTTCATCCATTTATTGAAAAACTGTACACCATTTTATCAAGGATCATTTTCCAGCCTAAAGGAAGCAAAATCCATTATTTCCAAAAGTGGGATTCAGTTTTCCCATCTGTCATTTCATTTCTCACGCTTCAACTTCCTATTTTGAAGCTTCATAAAAGCAAAATTAGAAGACATGATCACAAAAAAAAATCATGTGCAGGAAATTATAACAACAGAACTTCATTTACACATGACTGGATATTTTAAGTGAGCAGAGGATCACTTTGTTTACTTGACCTCAGGTCCTTAGCACTAATATTCGCAATTATTTGTAGTCTTTAAAAATACACCCCTTAGTGCATGTACCACTGTGAAAATGTAACATCAAAAACTGCCCAAAGAGGCTAATATTGAACAATGAGAAACAATAAAAATAATTCTATGTTCATCTTTCAAATTGTTTATTTCTATCACCTAAATCTCATTTCTTTTTCTTTATTTCCTATCTATATTTAGTGACTGAGAAAATATCTTAGCTGAACTTGTAACCCCTTTTTTCTCAAAACTTTATCTTTTGCTGTTTTCATAGTACAATATTTAGATGTTCTTCATGATTAATAATAGAGAGATGTATGACTGGCCATCCACAGGGTCAGTGAAAATGTACACAAAAGGTTGCATTTATTATCCACATAAAACACATGAGGCTAATGCTGTCTTTTGAAGGAAAATCCACTTCTGAGGCTCATATCATTCTTGTTTCCTTTCATCAGAAATAAAAAGTGAATTTGACCATTTCTTGTGCAGAAAGTAAATGCCACATTTGCTTCACAGAAAAGCTTGCAAATCCCTACCATTTACCAAATTAAACTAATTGAAAGCACTAGCAAAAGCCACATCTGTAGGCTGACGTTTGTCTCTGCCTTTCACTTTCGGCTCTAGAAGCTGTTTTCATTTCATTGATCCCTGAATAGTCATGCCTGTCAGGAAGCCATATCAACCATTATCATTCTAATTTTACTGGCTTTCTTGGTCCCTAATCTAATTTGCAATGATGCTTAAGCATTTCGCAAGGCTGCAGCACTTTCTTCAGAATTTCAACAAGAGCATTAAACCCCCAGTTTACATTAATGAAGTGCACATTTAGTTAGGGGAGAGCGTATATGGAGGGTCCTTCAAGCATAGGTTCTGTGACATGATGGGCACTTGAAGTACATATATGAATTTATATCGCTAGTCTAAAGATAAAAAAAATATTTTTAATGTATATGCAATATATTTTTTTATGCTATATACTGTATATTTATAAATACATAGTTGCATTGAGAAAGAGAGAGAGTGACTATATATATATATATATATATATATATATATATATATATATATATATAAATATTAGCCATGTAGAATAGCTTTTAAAGGGAATCTGTCAGTATGTATAGATCACTTGAACATGCAACAGGTCACTTCTTAAGGTAACATATTTCTAAAGAGCCTGTCAGTGGCAGGATTTATGGTACAACATCAGAGTTAAGGGCTCTAACTCTTTGCAACTTGTTTGCAGCTTTCTGCAAACTTTCCACTGTGGATTGCTCATGGGGAAAAAAAATAAAGGTCTGCATTGATTCAGTCTGCCCCACAACTATGAGACCTTTCCAGGCATGTGACGGGGGGGGGGGGGTTATTTACAAAACCTGGAGAGTACAATGGTGCAGCTGTGCATGGTGACCAATCAGCTTCTAACTTCAGCTTGTTCATTTAAGCTTTGGCGATAAAACCCGGAAGCTGATTGGTTTCTATGCAGAGTTGCACCAGATACTGCATTCTCCAGTTTTAGTAAATTAACCCCATAGTGACTTATTATTAACCCCTGCTTGGCTATACCATCGGTTGGCTTAACCCCTTAAGCATCAGGTGGATTTTACAGCCTAAAACCCAGCTTTAGACAAAACATTGTAGTTTTGAACTTAAAGCAAAGTTCCACCCATTTTTTAAACTTGCTGTCTATAGTACCCTCTTCTAGCATGCTTTTACCAAGGGAAATTTTTTTTAGCATTTTCAGACTCTCTGAAGACGGTAATGTGGCGAAACATATGTCAGAGCAGAGGAGCCGCCATTCCAGGTTCTGATCCCACATCCTATCTAGGCTTGGCCTTAGGAGAGACATGGACTTTACGCTATCCCTTTAGGACTAGCCGACTTGCACATGCTGATTACACCTGGTGCCTGGATCAGCACTGTAACATGTGAGTGTAATCGCCATTTGTTGTTGTCATTTGCTTTTATCTATTAAAAATACTACACTATGAGACCTCCCTCTATGTCTCTTATGGAGTCATTTTTCCCATCCTAGTTTCATCTTGAGGGGCCAGTGGAGTGGAACTGTGCTGTTAGTGGAATCAATTGGTATTCCAGAAGCGCTGTTTGACCTTCCTGTAAAAAAGGGGTCATAATTCTCTGGTGAGTGGCCACCCATCTCTTGAGCACTTGTGGTGAAGAACTAGGAATCTGATTTTGAGCATCACAATTTGGTGTTGGGATTTATCATATATGGACTTTTAGCTTGCTATTTATTTGTATTTGCATTTTTGATTCACTGAACATCATTAGCGCCTCATCCTTTAATATAATTTTCCCACAGCATTTGGTGACCTGTTCACTTTTAAAGGGGCAGCTTCCATTATGTTTGTTCACTGATTTCACAGGGCGCCATTCATTTTTTTAGGGTTTATATAGTGTTTTTGAAACATCATTAGAATGTGCTATTTATTGGATTTGCATTACTAAAGGAGAAGAGGCAATTAAGGCTCACTTACCTTAAGCTTGGTACACACTATTAGTTTTTTCTCGTTCAACCCGGCGGATTGAAATAAAAATAAACTGCTCTGGTCAGAGCCACTGTACTAATGATCCAATGTTAGTACATTGGTCTCCCCCACTAAGCTGTTGTGTTCTGACAGGGGGACAGCCCCCGCCAGAACACTCCAATCAGTGCTCTCAGCCATTGCCTGAGAGTGCTGATCAGGAGTCGGTCGGCTGCTGGTTTTCCAGCCTTACACATGAGCCAAATGTCGGCTCGTTTTTATTGAATCGGCTGATGTTGGCCAGCATTTGGCCCATATGTACGGGGCTTTAGTAAAGAAGGGTAATCAAAAAAGAGTTTGTCCTACCTGTAAATGGATGATTGTATTGACATGTTTTTTTCCATCACAGGCAGGGCTTTCTTTAGGTATTGAATTGATTGTATAATTTTGTTGTTTTATTAATTCATTAAGAAAAGAATGGAAATTGAATTAATATTTTTTTTTCATAGTTTGATCAAGTTTCTAGGATTTGTATTCTAGGATTTGTATTCATGCCCTCACAGGAACATCAAACCTAAACACTAATTCCAACCTTGTATTAACCTTACCTCTATGCCTAGTCCTGACTTTAATACTAGATCTAAGTGTGACTCTCATCCTAGTTGTACCTGTAGGTTTACCAGGGAGGTGTAGTCAGGGGATGCAGGTGAGGCAGAGCCATGAGCAAAAAAAAAATGATCAACTTAAAAGCTAAATACAGAGCAGCCAGTTTAAATACAAACTGGCACACTCTGTTAGCAGCAGACTGAGAGGATAAGCTCACAGTGCCTCTCACTTCTTTTCAGAGGCACTGAGCTCAATAGACAGCTTAGAGTCTTCGACCAATGGTAAAATGCTGCAGTGGAGGTACGCCTCTCACTGCTGTGTCATAGAAGGGGGCATGTGTCTAAAAAACAAATACTCCCTTCCAGCCCAGCCCTCTTAACTAGAAGGAAAAAACATGGGTTTATGTGTATATTATTTACACATAATTCCATTTTTTTTCACACAGTTAAGAGGGAGAATGAAAATCTGCTGCTGCTGAAAAGGTACAAGCTAAATCATATATTATTATGCTATATGTTATAAGATAATAATTTATTAGTTATCTATTTACTGTGAAATTACTGGTTGGAAGTTATAACTTCAAACTTCAGTAATTTGTCTGTTAAGCCACCTGCTTGAGTACAGTTTTTGAAAATATAGTAAATTACCTTAAAAATAATATATAATAATTATTTGCATTTTACTCCTACATGTAAAAGTCATAATTTTTTTGCTAGAAAATTACTCAGAACCCCCAAACATTATATATATATTGTTTTAGCAGACACCCTAGGGAATAAAATGGTGGTCATTGCAACTTTTTATGTTACGCGGTATTTGCGCAGCAATCTTTCAAACGCATTTTTTTTCAAAAGAGACTTTTTTATGAATAAAAAAACACGAATTTAGCCCTATTTTTGGTTTACTATGAAAGATGATGTTACACCGAGTAAATAGGTACCTAACATGTCACGCTTTAAAATTGAGCACACTTGTGGAATGGCATCAAACTTCAGTACTTAAAAATCTCCATAGGCGATGCTTTCAAATTTTTTACAAGTTACATGTTTAGAGTTACAGAGGAGAACTAGTGCTAGAATTATTGTTCTCGCTCTAACGATCGCAGCGTATGTAACCTGTGTGTATCTGACTCTGATACTAGCCAGTGCTTCACCAGCCAATGACCTCACTGCACGTCCCTGAGGTTTACTCTATTCCTAATCCTAACACTAGCTATGAGTGTAGATCTCAGACTAGATCTAGCTGTAGCTTAAGCCTAGTCCCAAATCCCAACATAAGCTCTTACTGTTACTCTCATACTAGCACTACTGTACTTATATCTTTACCCTTTCCATGGTGACTTAAAATTTAAAGTTATATTCTTACAAAACTGGGCACACTCTCAGGTATGTCTACATATGATTACTGTATGTGCAAAGCAAGTCAACTGCACATAATGAAAACACAAAGCATCACCTAAATCAGCAGACCATAAAAATGACATAAATGCACTTTCAGTACTAAAAATGTAATTCTGTACAATTTCCTTTAGATCTACTAACTATGAAGTGCAAGAACCTGTCTGAAGGAATACAAATTAATTAGATTAGATAGATCCTCATATTAGCCATACACATGTTGGCAGAGCTAGAAATAAAATCAACAGGCTTCTCATCCACGCTAAATAGTTGATTGTGCAAAGATTGTATAGTCAGATTGTAATTTTGGATAGCTTGCCTTTGGTAAATCCAAAGCAGATTGTACAAAGATCATGTAGTCAGGTTGTAATGTGTATGGTAAGTTTAAAAACTGGTTTTAAATAACTTAACCTTTAGAAATAATGAAGTAAACATAGGTTTTAAAAGTTGGGGTCAGTAATTATGTCCTTTCAGGAAATTAATGAAAATCTAAAGTATCATGTAAAAAATATTAAAAAAGTTTACTTTTTCACGCGTGAGTGGTGTTCGCTAAGTGATTAGTGAATCTTGGCAACCAGTTAACAAAGTATCCCCCAAAATTACAAATTTAGCTTTGGGTACAAAAGATCATAGGTACCTTTGCTGCCTCCCTGTTTAGGCTTTCCATCTTATTTTCCTACTGCTTTCTCCAATACTCATGGCCATAATTAAATAACAGTCCCCAATTGTACTTATTCAAAAATCAAAACTAATGGACACTGGGCTGCTGAACTGGGCTAAAGATTGTCAAAGCGACATTTATCGCAAAGTATTTAAAGTGGAACTGCAAAGCTGCAAAGCTAATTAGCACTATGCACCAAAGGCAAAATCAAAAACACTGGCTAGGTATGTGAAGGCAAGTGTTTTAAGTAGCATCCCTTCGATAGATATATATACAGTATATATATATATATATATATATATATATATATATATATATATATACTGCATAAGTGAAAGATGAATGTTATTTTGAATAGGGTCACTTTTCATTGTGTATTGATTTCTGTAACAGCGCTAAATTTGTTGCAGTTCTGTGTGCTGAATACAAGTGAACTGAATAAGCATTTACATACAAATGTTAATGATATGTATATTGAAAGTGTTCTCATGCATTCCCTTTTAAAAAGTATTTACATGCTCATGTGGGTAAGACAATCAATATGAAGCATTATAAGGGAACTTATGCAAGAGTCACTAGATTGGATCTCATTTTCTAAAAGAAGCAAATATGTTCATATTAGCTGGATGATTAAAAATATGATATTACTTTAGCTTTCCAATATCTTGAGGAATATTTAATGGATATTTAATGCAGAAGAGTTTTCAGTACGGATCTTTGGTATTCTATTCTTAAAGTGCTACTCCAATGTGAATGGATTAAATCAATGATCATTTTTTTTTTTTATACCAGGCTTTTAATTTCCTAAGTGCAAAAGCTGCCACCCAGACCATTTATTAGCATTTGCATAATAGCTTACTGTACATTGCAATGGCACCATTTTGCATTAACTGCATTATCACGATCCATAAGCTTGATTATTCATAAAAGCTGCTGTAAAATGTGTATCTAAAGAAAGTTTATACTTTTTTAAAATTTGTTTAGTGAGATTTATGAAGTCCAAAAAAGGATTTTATGCAGTGTGAAGTAACCTATCTTTGTTACACACAATTGTAAATATATTAATAAAAAATATGTATTCTGTATACTCATGTAGGGGTCATCTTAACCAGCTGTGAAACAAAACATCACATTTGTTTTTAGGCAATGAGGCACATTGATAGGAACACAATGCTAAAACCTTTGCAGCACAAAGTGTTTTAGTTAACATTTACTAAATCTGTGAAACGGTCTCTATAGCCTGCAATTGACAGTCTGAAGTTTTACACCTTTGGCAGTATAGGGCTTTTATTTTTTTACATGGTTCCATCATTTAAAGCACAGAAATATGTTTTCAAAGATGCAAATGATTTGGATTATCCTAATTATTTTATTTCTGTATGTAGAGTAACAGCAGGAGGTTCATTAATCACTGGTTGGGCTGTATATTTTAAGACCGTAAGATTTAGTGATACCAAGATGAGGACGAAAATACTTAATAGATTGCAAGCATTGGTCTACACATGGGGTACTGATAAAGATCTGTGTACTCAAGAGGATAAGACAGATTGCTAGCAGATGATGGCCTCGTGCTTGGATAGATGGCACGAGAGATGCAAATGTAACTAAAGGAACAAAGCCCACAAAAGAACTGAGGATGCTATTGACAGTGTATTATACTAGTTACTATTCATAATACTGCTAAGCAGCAGTGTGATTCTGAACCAACAATTTGACAGTTAAATATATTATTTTTCTTAAAATGTTGTTAGATGAATGAATGTTAGATGCATGAATGCTGAAATGTTTCAAGAGTCCACTTTACAGGAGCTCCCAAAGAATCTGCCAGGTATTGTAGGTACCTCATACATAATCATGTTTAAAAAAATGAGTTATGGAATTACTTTAATTTCAATCTTATTGACTTAATATTTATGGTGTTAAACATGCTCTGTGTAACCAAATTAATAAATATTTAACAGTTTTGTCTGTGGCCAAATTATGTTTTAATGAGACATTTAAGTATTGTTATTGTTAACAGTCAAATCATTAAAATAGCTGCATCTGTAGTGGGCCACTGGCCTGTTATATTATCTTTGGTCAATGGGCATCTGATTAACAAACAGATAAAGCAATTTACATATTCATTTTGTTTTTACTTCTTACAAAAAACAGTTCTACTTTTTACTTACATCTAATAATCATCAATCTTTTAAAAAATACTGACAACAAAAGACATTGAAACAGGTTGTTTAAATGAGGTGCCTGACATATGGTGAGTTTTTTTAGTTCACAAGCTGTTGCATACTGTCATAATGAATGATGTGACACAAGTGGGTAGGGTCTGTATACTGAATACAGACAAGGGCGCTCTGGACATGCTCAATGGAAGGACAGTTTAGTTAAGTATATTAGGAAGGCATTTAGGGGCTTATTTTTGTAAAGGCATAATTTTCTATTTCCCAGTGAACCAATGCAAAAGCTTGGGTGCGTCAACTGAACACTGGATTCCTGGCCCAGCACAGAGTAATCCTTTTGTAAATCAACCCATAGTATTTTTAAAACACCATTTTCAATTTGCAAATATACAGCAATAACAAGCAGCACTGTTTTTGAACTTTTGTGCGCATGCACGCGGGAGCCGCCAGTCACGGCATGACCCCTATTAGAAATGGAATGGTGTGCCCTTTCAAAAGTGCGCATGCGCCAATGGCATCAGCGCTAGTCATTTTCGTAAATATCTCCTAAACCGTGGAGGTTTAGGAGATGTTTCCAGCACCTACAGGTAAGCCTTAATATAGTCTTACCTGTAGGTAAAAGTGGTTGTACAGGGTGTACAACCAATTAAATTCTTGCACAAAGAAAGGTTGTTTTTTCTGTCATGTGTTCCATTGGGGAGATTTTGCTGCACTTCCTGTCCCAGAGAAGCAACAGAAAGCATCTGTACATAGTAAGAGGTATTCCCCTCTTAAACCTGGTACACACTAAGAGGATATTGAATCAATGATCATTCATTTTTTTTTTTGCATGCTAGTATTATAAGGAAAACTAATAGGTTAATAGATTTACGGAAATTTCTGTAAGACAGAATACAACTTCCTGTGATGATGTAATGCATTATATTGCATTGTAATGTATTCTTTCATTTCCAACAATGTTTGTTCTTGGGCCCCTTCAGATAATTTTGCATGAACTGTCATGATTGGCTCACGAAAGCTGTGTACTAATGATTGGATTATCAGACGTTTGCTCAGAAATTGCTATTTTTCATACGATTTTCTCATTGTGTGTACTAGATTGCCCCGCCTTCTGCTTTGGTAATAATTCTAACAATTTAATTTTCCTATAATTTTTTTATACCAGTAGCAAAGGTAAAAACAGGGTGGGTAAATCTCCTGAGTGGGTACACAGACAGCAATAACAAATTGACAAAGGCTATATTACTTCTCTTCTCCATTCAAAACAAACAAAAACTTTTGACTAAAATACGCTTCAACTAGCTTTGACTAATTGGCATACCTAAAGCATTTTTCTATATTTTTTAAAGGATATATAAGGATTTTATTTGGTACACTTAAGAATAAATAAAAAGAATACATTTAAAATTTATATCTGACAATTACAATTCGAACAAAGGCACACTGGCACTGTCAGGGTGCAGTGTCACCTTTAGTGCCCTCTGCAGGCTGAAGGCTTATCTTTTCAGTGAAGCCTATAGCCTGCATGTCATAGCTGACAGAGCGGGGATTGTCAGTAGAGACTGAAACTGTCAATGACAGCTGAGATTAAGGGCAACCAGCTATGCAAGTTGTCAGTGGGTGGCTCTTAAATGGAGAATATACATAAATGTATTCTCAGGATAGAGCATCATGCTTAGGGACATTATATAGGTACTCCGGACAGCCATATTTACTCATTGCATAAGCAGTACTTGGTAGTTTTTCCAATGCTACACAACAGTTGTACTGTCATCAACCTGTCTGGTACTAATACTTCATATGATGTGGTTAGGCAGTGGGTGCACTGCTTGCAGTGATGTGTACACAAGCCACCCACGATGTTTTCATTATGAATCGAAATCCAAATGTCCAGAAAAAGAATGGAGTAATGTTGAAAGATAAACTAAACTGTATCTGGCTAACCAGAATTCAGTTTTGAATCTGATAGTTACAGGGAAGTCATTTCCCAAAGTGTGAGGTGAGATGGGATATGATTGCAGTGCTCTGTAAATGCAGAACATTTTTAATGGATTTTTTTTAAATTTTTTTTTTTTTACATTGGTACATACCTCAATGGCAGACCTTGAGAATTAGACATGGAAAAAAAGACCATCTAAAAAAATCATAAGATTCACCTCCCATAGACTTCAAAGGGGGGCCGGTCAGGGATTTCAAATTTTTTTCAATTGATTAGCAAAAGTCTAGTAAACCAAACTTTGATTGGCTTGTGCATCACTTATCTCAAGTGTTAAGTGAAAAAAATGAACAAGTCAATTGATTCTGAAGCAGCCAAACAGAAGACAAATCTTTTTTTAGTTCTACAGGCAGGAGTCATATTGATGTTGGCGTCTAACAAAAATGTTACTCCTACTATACACATGGGAATAAAATCAGTTGTCCTTCCTTATCCATCTCAAGTTTAATATTTTTGAGGATTTTAATAGTTTACAAAGTTGTTGCAGTGTACGATGATCTTCCATTCAGAGATTTGACATTGTGTGACCTTATTTGATTTAGGGGTCTAAATTTCTAAATATCTTAGTCTCAATACTAAGAAGCACTAACCCCGTAGGAGCCGCTGGATAGTATGGGTCCTTTGTTCTTTGCCTCAACCTTCTCAAGAACCTCAGCCCCTCTGACACACCAGGTTGAATGCACAAACATACACTATCACAGGAGATTAATGAAAGTAATACTTAGTACCGAACAGTAATGCTATATCAAAGAAAAAAGGCACTAAACCAGGTAGTAAAGGCAAACCTAATATACTGTCACCCAATATGGGTGGTAACTAGGCAAGCATAAAATGGATTAACAATGTTAACAACACACTTAAGAATACAAAGTGATTAACAGTAGGTACTAGGCATAAGATGACTTTTATTCAACACTGTTTATTGCATGAGACTTTCAGCAATAATGTAAAGTTGAATTAGTTTGCTATTGACTGTAGGAGGAACTGCTAAATGTGATGAACAGGCCTCTTCCCAGTCCTCATCTGGGCATATGGACTGCCACTTAGATTTAACCAACAGTGGTGTGAGGAGTAGTAAAATTTAATCTACCAAGTGCTGGAACAATACTGTCAGAGCACATTCATGGTGGTGATGCTAGTCCAAGACAGATTAAGTATGTGCCCTCCAAAAGAAAAGGAGGCTGGTAGCGGAGAGGGCAAAGAGACAAAGGGAATTGCAGAATAATTATTATGGGAGTGGCAGTCCTTTGATTTATTCTTCTGCTGCCTACTGTTGGGGCCCTTTCAGAGTGTTGATGCACTTAACAAAGGTCCCAGTCAACCTGCATGCAGTATAGGAACAGTGTAGGTTTCATTATCTGGCTGCTGTCTCAAAGGACATCTCCTAAAATTCTGGAGAGTGGTGCAGCATTACCAAATTATTCCAGTAAAGGAAGAGAAGAATAAAAGGCAATGTCTCTTTCTCCATATTGCTGTAGCCTAGCACCTGGCAAAAAATAGGTTTTATGTTAGACTGCAGTAAAGCCAGGAATTCACAGGGCTTCAGTCTTGCTTACTACACAGTAACTGCTGTGACCAATCATCTCAGTGATATATTAAGCTTCTGGACTTCTTCCCAAATGTTGAAGTATACTTTCAGAGGCCTTTACAATGGACAATCAAAGCTCACCAGTCAGCCATTTCTGAGGAATGAGCAATCCTGAAACTGCGAGACCTGAGGATGTTTCTGTAACCTGTCATCTGCTATCGGTTAAGTAAATGTTTTTGTTATTTTAATTTGTATGTGTGCTGTATGTGTTACATCACTAGTATTAGATCCAGAGACCGAAATTAAAACAAAAATGTATATATATATATATATATATGTATATATATATATATATATATATATATATATATATATATATATTTATACAGTATCTCACGAAAATGAGTACATCCCTTAAATTTTTGTAAATATTTTATTATAACTCTTCATTTGACAACACTGAAGCAATGACACTTTGCTACAATGTAAGGTAGTGAATGTACAGTATAAATTTGCTGTCCCCTCAAAATAACTCAACACACAGCCATTAATGTTTAAACTACTGACAACAAAAGTGAGTACACCCCTAAGTGAAAATGTCCAAATTGAGCCCAATGTGTCAATATTTTGTGTGCCCCCCCTTATTTTCCAGCACAACCTTAACCCTCTTGGGCACGGAGTTCACCAGAGCTTCACAGGTTGCCACTGGAGTCCTCTTCCAATCTCTGAAGGGAAGGTATCGTGCTCTGCTTCAGTATGTCACAGTACATGCTGGCATTCATGGTTCCCTTAATGAATTGTAACTCCCCAGTGCTGGCAGCAGTCATGTAGCCTCAAACCAGGACACTCCCAACACCATGCTTGACTGTAGGAAAGACACACTTGTCTGTGTACTCCTCACGTGGTTGCCGCCACACACTCTTGACAATCCATGACCTTAGTCTGCTTGTCTTCAGCAAACTGTTTGCGGGCTTTCTTGGGCATCATCTTTAGAAGAGGCTTCTTTCTGGGACGACAGCCATGCAGACCAATTCGATGACAGGTGTGGCTTATGGTCTGAGCACTGACAGGCTGTCCTCCCACCCCTTCAACCTCTACAGCAATGCTGGCAGCACTCATACATCTATTTCCCAAAGACAACCTCTGCATATGATGCTGAGCACGTGCACTCAACTTCTTTGGTCGACCATGGCGAGGCCTGTTCTGAGAGGAACCTGTCCTGTTAAACTGCTTTATGGTCTTGGCCACTGTGCTGCAGCTCAGTTTCAAGGTCTTGGCATACTTCTCATAGCCTAGGCCATCTTTATGTAGAGCAACAATTATTTTTTTCAGCTCCTCAGAGAGTTTTTTGCCATGAGGTGCCATGTTGAACTTCCAGTGACCAGTATGAGAGAGTGAGAGCGATAACACTAAATTTAACACACCTGCTCATCATTCACACCTGAGACCTTATAACACTAACGAGTCACATGACACCGGGAGGGGAAAATGGCCAATTGGGCCCCATTTGTACTCACTTTTGTTGCTGGTTGTTTAGACATTAAAGTGTGTGTTGAGTTATTTTGAGGGGACAGCAAATTTACACTGTTATACAATCTGTACACTCACCACATTGTAGCAAAGTGTCATTTCTTCAGTGTTGTCACATGAAAAGATAGAATAAAATATTTACAAAAATGTGAGGGGTGTACTCTCTTTTGTGAGATACTGTATATATGTATATAGATATCTATATATAGATATCTATATATATATAGATATATATCTATATATTTATAGATATATATATATATATATTTTTTTTCCCTATCCGGTCATTGTGAATAAATTTACACAGAACAAAGCCAGACAAATTGAATGTAATTGAGGTCTGATGATTAAATTAGGAGTCTACAGGGTCCATTTAACAATAAAATAAAAGGTTGTGTGAATCTTGCGTGAAAGTAGTGTGAATATTATGTTAAAACATTGATAAATGAAACCCTTCATTTCTTATTGCTACTAAGGACTGATTTGGGAAGAGGACGTGGCCAAGTTTGACTTTTGCAAGCAAAGTCAAAGAATGCATGTAACTTAGGATGTATTTATTAATGGATTTACTGATCCTTTAGCAGTTTTGACTGAAGATAACCTCTGCTTTCACATCAGCAAAGATTTATTAAATTAGTAGAGTTCAGACTTGTCACTTGGCAGTAAATGTTCATTTTTAAAGTGTATATTCACTTTGCAAAGTGAATAAATATGGTGAACTTGTGTTCTTTTTAAATGTGGCAAGAGAAAAAAAAGATTTCTGCTAGCACATGATTGGTTGATTGTTTTGAACACCTTTTTTTTACTTATCTCAGTAAACATTTACTTTGGAAAGTGATCATTTATGTTACTAAGGGAACAGCTAATTTTTCCTATAGTAAATCAACTCCTACTTTTTCACTATTTGTCTAAAAGAAATTTGTCTTCAAAAGGATAACTTTAAAGATATTCTTTTTTAATTAGAAATGGTTTGCATTACTAATAGAATAAAATGCAGATTGCATTTATTGAAAAGGAAAGCTGATGGTACTGCCTGAACATTTAACAAAATGATGAAGTTAGAAAAATGGTTGATTTTACCAACTTTCTGTACTGCATAAAGTGATCTGTTCCAAATTGTTTTCAAAAACTATCTTGCATTGAATTAGAAATATGCTGCCCAAGTCTGAGCTGGACCATCAAAACTGCTGTGCTGAGTTTGTTTACACGTGCTGCGGAGTAGGGAATATCCCAGCCCACAGCTGATTGGTTTCAAATAAAAACTCAATTTTAAAGCCTGGATAGAAATGAGATCAGCAGATGTCTGATCTCATCTCGATCCAAACTATCAATTCACATATTTTTTTTATCCAATCAGCTGTCAGCTGGTTTATTCTCCACCCTGCAGCACACATAAACAAGGAGGCAGGATGCTGATGATGTCAGTGCCCTTATATGGACACATTTCCATATTTTTAACCACTTCAGTCCCAGAAGGTTATGCCCCCTTCATGACCAGGCCATTTTTTGCGATACAGCACTGCGTTACTTTAACCACTTGCCGACCGCCGCACGACTATATACGTCGACAGAGCGGCACGGGCAGGCAAAAGGACTTACAGGTACGTCCTTGCCTGCCCGCCGGTGGGGGGTCCGATCGGACCCCCCCGGTGCCTGCGGCGGTCGGCAAATCTCCCCCGGCGATCGGTGGTGAGGGGGAGGCCATCCATTCGTGGCCCCCCCCTCGCGATCGCTCCCAGCCAATGGGATCATTTCCCTGCCTCTGTATTGTACACAGAGGCAGAGGAAATGATGTCATCTCTCCTCGGCTCGGTATTTTCCATTTCGGGCCGAGGAGAGAAGACTGCAATGTGAGTGCACAACACACACACACACAGTAGAACATGCCAGGCACACAAAACACCCCGATCCCCCCCCAATCACCCCCCCCTGTCACAAACTGACACCAAGCAGGTTTTTTTTTTTTTTTTTCTGATTACTGTATTGGTGTCAGTTTGTGACAGTTACAGTGTTAGGGCAGTGAGTGTTAGGCCCCCTTTAGGTCTAGGATACCCCCCTAACCCCCCCTAATAAAGTTTTAACCCCTTGATCACCCCCCGTCACCAGTGTCACTAAGCGATCATTTTTCTGATCGCTGTATTAGTGTCGCTGGTGACGCTAGTTAGTGAGGTAAATATTTAGGTTCGCCGTCAGCGTTTTATAGCGACAGGGACCCCCAAATACTACCTAATAAATGTTTTAACCCCTTGATTGCCCCCTAGTTAACCCTTTCACCACTGATCACCGTATAAGTGTTACGGGTGACGCTGGTTAGTTTGTTTATTTTGTATAGTGTCAGGGCACCCGCCGTTTATTACCGAATAAAGGTTTAGCCCCCTGATCGCCCGGCGGTGATATGCGTCGCCCCAGGCAGCGTCAGATTAGCGCCAGTACTGCTAACACCCACGCACGCAGCATACACCTCCCTTAGTGGTATAGTATCTGAACTGATCAATATCTGATCTGATCCGATCAGATCTATACTGGCATCCCCAGCAGTTTAGGGTTCCCAAAAACGCAGTGTTAGTGGGATCAGCCCAGATACCTGTTAGCACCTGCGTTTTGCCCCTCCGCCCGGCCCAGCCCAGCCCACCCAAGTGCAGTATCGATTGATCACTGTCACTTACAAAACACTAAACGCATAACTGCAGCGTTCGCAGAGTCAGGCCTGATCCCTGCGATCGTTAACAGTTTTTTTGGTAGCGTTTTGGTGAACTGGCAAGCGCCAGCGGCCTAGTACACCCCGGTCGTAGTCAAACCAGCACTGCAGTAACACTTGGTGACGTGGCGAGTCCCATAAGTGCAGTTCAAGCTGGTGAGGTGGCAAGCACAAATAGTGTCCCGCTGCCACCAAGAAGACAAACACAGGCCCGTCGTGCCCATAATGCCCTTCCTGCTGCATTCGCCAATCCTAATTGGGAACCCACCACTTCTGCAGCGCCCGTACTTCCCCCATTCACATCCCCAATCAAATGCAGTCGGCTGCATGAGAGGCATTTTCTTTATGTCCTCCCGAGTACCCCTACCCAACGAACCCCCCCAAAAAAGATGTTGTGTCTGCAGCAAGCGCGGATATAGGCGTAACACCCGCTATTATTGTCCCTCCTGTCCTGACAATCCTGGTCTTTGCATTGGTGAATGTTTTGAACGCTACCATTCACTAGCTGAGTATTAGCGTAGGGTACAGCATTGCACAGACTAGGACACACTTTCACAGGGTCTCCCAAGATGCCATCGCATTTTGAGAGACCCGAACCTGGAACCGGTTACAGTTATAAAAGTTACAGTTACAAAAAAGTGTAAAAAAAAAAAAAAAAACCACAAACAAAAATATAAAATAAAAAATAATAGTTGTCGTTTTATTGTTCTCTCTCTATTCTCTCTCTCTCTATTCTCTCTATTGTTCTGCTCTTTTTTACTGTATTCTATTCTGCAATGTTTTATTGTTATTATGTTTTATCATGTTTGCTTTTCAGGTATGCAATTTTTTATACTTTACCGTTTACTGTGCTTTATTGTTAACCATTTTTTTGTCTTCAGGTACAGCATTCACGACTTTGAGTGGTTATACCAGAATGATGCTTGCAGGTTTAGGTATCATCTTGGTATCATTCTTTTCAGCCAGCGGTCGGCTTTCATGTAAAAGCAATCCTAGCGGCTAATTAGCCTCTAGACTGCTTTTACAAGCAGTGGGAGAGAATGCCCCCCCCCCACCGTCTTCCGTGTTTTTCTCTGGCTCTCCTGTCTCAACAGGGAACCTGAGAATGCAGCCGGTGATTCAGCCAGCTGACCATAGACCTGATCAGAGACCAGAGTGGCTCCAAACATCTCTATGGCCTAAGAAACCGGAAGCTACGAGCATTTTATGACTTAGATTTCGCCGGATGTAAATAGCGCCATTGGGAAATTGGGGAAGCATTTTATCACACCGATCTTGGTGTGGTCAGATGCTTTGAGGGCAGAGGAGAAATCTAGGGTCTAATAGACCCCAATTTTTTCAAAAAAGAGTACCTGTCACTACCTATTGCTATCATAGGGGATATTTACATTCCCTGAGATAACAGTAAAAATGATTAAAAAAAAAAAAAATGAAAGGAACAGTTTTAAAATAAGATAAAAAAGCAAAAAAATAATAAAGAAAAAAAAAAAAAAAAAAAAAAAAGCACCCCTGTCCCCCCTGCTCTCGTGCTAAGGCGAACGCAAGCGTTGGTCTGGCGTCAAATGTAAACAGCAATTGCACCATGCATGTGAGGTATCACCGTGACAGTCAGATCGAGGGCAGTAATTTTAGCAGTAGACCTCCTCTGTAAATCTAAAGTGGTAACCTGTAAAGGCTTTTAAAGGCTTTTAAAAATGTATTTATTTTGTTGCCACTGCACGTTTGTGCGCAATTGTAAAGCATGTCATGTTTGGTATCCATGTACTCGGCCTAAGATCATCTTTTTTATTTCATCAAACATTTGGGCAATATAGTGTGTTTTAGTGCATTAAAATGTAAAAAAAGTGTGTTTTTTCCCCAAAAAATGCGTTTGAAAAATCGCTGCGCAAATACTGTGTGAAAAAAAAAAATTAAACACCCACCATTTTAATCCGTAGGGCATTTGCTTTAAAAAAATATATAATGTGTGGGGGTTCAAAGTAATTTTCTTGCAAAAAAAAATAATTTTTTCATGTAATCAAAAAGTGTCAGAAAGGGCTTTGTCTTCAAGTGGTTAGAAGAGTGGGTGATGTGTGACATAAGCTTCTAAATGTTGTGCATAAAATGCCAGGACAGTTCAAACCCCCCCCAAATGACCCCATTTTGGAAAGTAGACACCCCAAGCTATTTGCTGAGATGCATGTCGAGTCCATGGAATATTTTATATTGTGACACAAGTTGCGGGAAAGAGACACATTTTTTTTTTTTTTTTTTGCACAAAGTTGTCACTAAATGATATATTGCTCAAACATGCCATGGGAATATGTGAAATTACACCCCAAAATACATTCTGTTGCTTCTCCTGAGTACGGGGATACCACATGTGTGAGACTTTTTGGGAGCCTAGCCGCGTATGGGACCCCGAAAACCAAGCACCGCCTTCAGGCTTTCTAAGGGCGTCAATTTTTGATTTCACTCTTCACTGCCTATCACAGTCTCGGAGGCCATGGAATGCCCAGGTGGCACAAACCCCCCCCAAATGACCCCATTTTGGAAAGTAGACACCCAAAGCTATTTGCTGAGCGGTATAGTGAGTATTTTGCAGACCTCACTTTTTGTCACAAAGTTTTGAAAATTAAAAAAAGAAAAAAAAAAATTTTTTTTTTGTCTTTCTTCATTTTCAAAAACAAATGAGAGCTGCAAAATACTCACCATGCCTCTCAGCAAATAGCTTGGGGTGTCTACTTTCCAAAATGGGGTCATTTGGGGGGGGTTTGTGCCACCTGGGCATTCCATGACCTCCGAAACTGTGATAGGCAGCGAAGAGTGAAATAAAAAATGTACACCCTTAGAAATCCTGAAGGCGGTGATTGGTTTTCGGGGTCCCGTACGCGGCTAGGCTCCTAAAAAGTCCCACACATGTGGTATCCCCGTACTCAAGAGAAGCAGCAGAATGTATTTTGGGGTGCAATTCCACATATGCCCATGACCTGTGTGAGCAATATATCATTTAGTGACAACTTTGTGCAAAAAAAAAAAATAAATAAATAAATTGTCACTTTCCCGCAACTTGTGTCAAAATATAAAATATTCCATGGACTCAACATGCCTCTCAGAAAATAGCTTGGGGTGTCTACTTTCCAAAATGGGGTCATTTGGGGGGGGGTTTGTGCCATCTGGGCATTTTATGGCCTTCAAAACTGTGATAGGTAGTGAGGAGTAAAATCAAAAATTTACACCCTTAGAAATCCTGAAGGCGGTGCTTGGTTTTCGGGGCCCCGTACGCGGCTAGGCTCCCAAGAAGTCCCACACATGTGGTATCCCCATACTCAGGAGAAGCAGCTAAATGTATTTTGGGGTGCAATTCCACATATGCCCATGGCCTGTGTGAGCAATATATCATTTAGTGACAATTTTTTGTAATTTTTTTTTTTTTTTTGTCATTATTCAATCACTTGGGACAAAAAAAATGAATATTCAATGGGCTCAACATGCCTCTCAGCAATTTCCTTGGGGTGTCTACTTTCCAAAATGGGGTCATTTGTGGGGGTTTTGTACTGCCCTGCCATTTTAGCACCTCAAGAAACGACATAGGCAGTCATAAATTAAAGGCTGTGTAAATTCCAGAAAATGTACCCTAGATTGTAGGCGCTATAACTTTTGCGCAAACCAATAAATATACACTTATTGACATTTTTTTTACCAAAGACATGTGGCCAAATACATTTTGGCCTAAATGTATGACTAAAATTGAGTTTATTGGATTTTTTTTAGAACAAAAAGTAGAAAATATCATTTTTTTTCAAAATTTTCGGTCTTTTTCCGTGTATAGCGCAAAAAATAAAAACGGCAGAGGTGATCAAATACCATCAAAAGAAAGCTCTATTTGTGGGAAGAAAAGGACGCAAATTTCGTTTGGTTACAGCATTGCATGACCGCGCAATTAACAGTTAAAGCGACGCAGTGCCAAATTGTAAAAAGTGCTCTGGTCAGGAAGGGGGTAAATCCTTCCGGGGCTGAAGTGGTTAAATGACAATTGTGCGGTCGTGCAAAGCTGTACTGAAATAAAATTGATGTCCTTTTTTCCCCACAAATAGAGCTTTTCTTTGGTGGTATTTCTTCACGTCTGAGGTTTTTTTTTTTTTCAAAGTGACAACTACTTTCTGCTATAATACATATCCAATAAAAACATTTAAAAAAATCTAATTAATTTATACATTTTAGGCCAATATGTATTCAGCTACATATTTTTGGTAAAAAAAATCCCAATAAGTGTATATTGATTGGTTTGCGCAAATGTTAGCGTCAACAAATGATGGGATATTTTTATGGAATTTTTATTTATTTATTTTGTTTACTAGTAATGGCGGCGATTTTTAGCGGGACTGCGACATTGCGGCGGACAAATTGGACACCTAACTGACACTTTAGTCACTTTTCTGGGGACCAGTCACACTAATATTATGATCAGTGCTAAAATTATGCACTGTTACTGTACTAATGACACTGGCAGGGAAGGGGTTAACACCAGGGCGATCAAAGGGTTAAGTGTGTCCCTAGGAGGTGCTTACTAACTGTGTGGGGGAGTGTTTGACTGGGCAAAGAAATAGATCTCTCTCTTTCCCTCTGACAGAACGGCAATCTGCCTTGTTTACATAGGCAGATCGCCGCTCTGCCTCTTCCGGGAATGATCGCTGGCCGGCAGACATCGGGTCCGCAGGACCCGCTGATTGGCTCCCCCTCTGGCCAATCAGTGCGTGGTAGCACCTCTGGTGGCGCACGCACCCCCCAGAGCTACTGCATGGAACAACGTACAGGTATGTCTTTTTGTGCAGCTGGGCCTCCCTGCCGCAGTAAATGTGCACAAAGCTGTTCCGAACCGGTTAAACAGTCTCATAGCGTATGCTGAGTTATGAAGATTTTCTGATCTTTGTGGCTTTGAGTTGATAGATCCAACTAAACAATCAATGAATCTGTGTTGGGATGGTTCCTTTTTCAGCAATTTATGTTATTTTAATAAAAGCAATATTTGTTTTACTTACTTTTCTACTTTTTAAGTATAATATTATATAATAAGATAAGAGTTTCAACTCTCTGTATTCTAAAACAAGGGAGGAGCTATCATTTTGGGTGGTATGCATATACATAAATAAAATAATCGTTTTCAGTAGAAGTATGGTGGTCTGAAATCTCAGAGCTGAATTAAAGGGGTTTGGAGAATCCTGACTGGGACAATGGTAAAGTAACATATAAAAAAAGTTATAAATTCATCTATTTGCTCTTCTCTGACCCTTGTTTCTGCTCCTCTTCACAGCAAATACCCTGGGAAAGACACAATGCTTTGCCTTGTCACAATATTGAGAAAAATTGAAATGGGGAAGAAAGACCACCAGATGCTTTATTGTCTTAGACGTTTCCACATAATTAGCTGGGAATAAAGATCCTCTGCATGGTCCCTTTGCATTGAATGAACTTGGATATTGGGACACAGCAGTGTGTTTTATGATTCACGCTCTGTTATCCAGTGGCTTTTCGAATACTGCCAGCTACTTTATCACTGCCGGCCGAGACTAGCTCCACAACTTAAAATGCAACAATGCAAAGTTAACTGTGCATGACAGATGTCCGTGAAATTGTTTAACACACACTCACTCACATATACATATAGACCACAAAGCTGTCTTTTATTGCCTTTTATTGGCCTCCCGCTTGGAGTCCTATTCCTAGTACATGTAAATAAAACTTAAACACCCAGATAAATCAGTTAATTGTCCTTGTGATATCAATGAATCCATAGCTTGGCTTTGGTTATACGGCAACCTGTGAAAATTTTTAGTTTGGTGCCTAAACCTTCTGCAAAAATGTAAGAAGTGAATTGTTTACATCCTTGTAATCAATACATTTGACATCAAGAAAATATTGGCTTCTGCAGGGAATTCCAGGTTTGACTTTGCATGTGCTTTTTCACATTTACATTATCACCTGTATATACTGTGCAAGCTTCTAGGGCAGAAAGAATTTTGTACTTAAAGAAGAGGAAAAAGGAACAGAAACCTGGCTGAAAATCATAAGGAATTATTAAGAGTATACCTATTCAACGGTGTCTATTTACAAATGTTTTCACACAAGATTCACATGACTTTCATCCAGGATTTACTCATTTCCTAACTGAATCAATTATAAATCGTGCAAATATTGACCAATGTGTTAAAATAAATATTCATAACCAGGTAAAATAGGTGATATTCCAGCTGTATCTACCCACCACTGCATACTACGAGCATATTGCTTCTCTCTTATTGGCTGAAAAATTTGTATGCCTGTAAGGAAGTGGTACTTTATTTTCAGTCACAATTATACAATTAATTCTGCTTGAGAATTATGCTTTAACAAAGCTTTTCATTTAAGTGGACCTGAACTAAAAAAGTGAAGATTTCCTATTTTATAGAAAATATCTACAAATACTAAGTTTGCATAAGCAGTACCAGTAAAGAGTACCTTGAACTCCTACTGAATAATAGCAGAATAATTCCTATACCTTGGCAGTTCTGTTTTGTAGCCTGAAAGTATTAGGCCTCATATACACTGGATGTTTTTGGATGTTTTTACAGCTGCTGTTTTGGCTTCAGATTTTTTTTTTCTACAGTCAATAAACTCCCCGTCATGTTATCCTATGTATCCATACACACATAGGCTGTTATCAACTGTTTTTGGCTGGGGCATTTTTTGGCTGTAAAAACCCCCAAAACTAGTGGATTCTGAGAGGAGTTTTTCAGCGGTTTTCAGATGTAAAAGCTCTCTAATGTCAAAAACCGCTGACAAAAAACGACAAATGCTCAAAAATGCGACTCACCAGCTTTTTTTAAATGTTTTTGGTCCACTGAAAAAAAATTAAAATCCTGACCGGACGTCATATGACATGGTCAGGATAACGAGCCATCACGCATCGTGGCGATCGGTGGTGCGGCATGTCAGTCTGAAACACCACAACTCCGATCTAGGTAAAGAGTTTCTGATGGAGACACTTTACCATGTGATCAGCTGTGTCCAATCGCGATGTAAACAGGAAAAGCCGTGTATAGTATAGGAGAGCCGATCGGCTGCTCCTCTGACAGGGGGGTCTGTGCTGATTAATTATCAGAGCAGCACCCCAGAAGATGCCCACCCAGGACCACCAGGGGTGCCACTAGGACCATCAGGGATGTCCACCACTTGTGACCACCAGGTATCCCACTCATGGCCACAAGGGATGACAATCAGTGCCCACAATCGATGCCAATCAGTGCTTATCACTAATGCCTGCCAGTGCCTCCTTATCAGTGATGCCCATCAGTGCCATCGATCAGTGTACATCAGTACCACCCATCAGTGTCCATCAGTGCCACCTATCAGTTCCCATCCATGCCCATCCATGCCACCTATCAGTGCCCATCAGTGCCGCCTATCAGAGCCCATCAGTTTCGCCTATCAGTGCCCATCAGTGCCACCTATGAGTGCCCATCAGTGCCCCCTATCAATGCCCATCAGTGCTGCCTATCAGTGCCCATCGGTGCCGCATATTAGTTCCCATCATCAGTGCCCATCAGTGCCACCTCATTGGTGCCACCTCATCACTGCCCATAAGTGCTGCCTTATCAGTGCCCGTCAGTGCAGTCTCCTCAGTGTCCATCAGTGAAGGAGCAAATGTACTTATTTACAAAGTTTTGTAACAGAAACAAAAAAATACTTATTTTTTTTCCAAAATTTTTGGTCTTTTTTTATTCGTTTAGCAGACAATAAAAATCCCAGAGGTGATCAAATACCACCAAAAGAAAGCTCTATTTATGGTAACAAAATTATAAAAATTTTGTTTGGGTACAGTGTAGCATGACCGCGCAATTGTCATTTAAAAAGCGACAGTGCTGAAAACTGAAAATTGGATTGGGCAGGAAGGGGGTAATTGCCCTGTATTGAAGTGGTTAAAAAATGTGGGAAAATGCTAAAAACGCTAAAAAAACGCTATTACAAAAACGTTGAAAAACATTTAAAAACTCACTGCAAAGCTACTGGCACTTTTATAATGTTCTTTTAATGTCCAGTGTTCAGTGGCGTCACTAGGGTTGGTGTCACCTGGTGCGGCAAAACATGGTGTCACCCCCCTCCTGTCTGTCCTGTCCAGCACCCTGCAGGCAGCGCACAGTCATGGGGCGCACCTCCAAATGGCCCCTGTAAATTATAGTATTGGGTGATATAGGGCAGGTTAGGGTGGTATTGGGCCAGCTGTGGTGGTATAGGGCTGGCTGGGGTGGTATAGGGCAGTTTAGGGTGGTAGAGGGCTGGCTGGGGTGGTATAGGGCAAGCTGAGGTGGTATAGGTCAAGCTGGGGTGGTATAGAGCAGGTTGGGGTGCCATAGGGCAAGTTGCGGTGGCGTAGGGCAGGTTGAGGTGGTATAGGGCAGGCTCGGGTGGTATAGGGCAGGTGGGGGTGATATAGGGCAGGTTGGGGTGGTTTAGGGCAGGTTGGGGTGGCATAGGGCAGGTTGACCTCTGACAGCCAGAGTGAAGGAGCCTGTGGGAGGAGTGGAGGAGGCAGCCACACCCCAGCTCCGCCCACCAACTCAGGCTGCCTCCGGAGACATTGGAGATCCCCGAGGAACAGCTTAAGATGGTGGAGTGTTACAGGCAGCCTCCCCCCCAAGGCTTAGTGCCCTGCTCACACCGCTCCGCTGTAGCTCTGCAAGTAGAAGCAATTGAGTACAGTGTGTAGTTGTGGGCAGTGGCCCGGTGTCACCCCTCTGGCAGATGTCTTCCGGTGCACCCCCCTCCCCCGCACCATCATAGCAACGCCAATGCCAGTTTGAGAAGCCCTGGTACCTGACTGTCAGTCTTGTGAGATTTAGAGTGAGAATTTATGGTGTCACTACTGTGCTGATTGCTGGTTTGCTGGAGAGAAAGCTGTATCTATAGACATGCAGTGCAAATATCTCCTTGCTTCTGGTTCATAAATTCTATAGAACTATGTCTTCTCCATCTCTCTAAATATTCTTTCACCAGTCATCAGATGACCAGTTGTCATTGGGTAGCTTTGGCATGACAAGAAAGGGATAGAAATGGCGCTGTTCCTAATTTGTGGTGTAACAGACCCTCTTAATGCGTGGTGGAATGCTAGTACTAGGATGTGCTATACCAAAGTGTATAGAAAGTGCAAATGTGCAAGAAGTACTAACAATGCAGATATCTAAGTGAGTATGTAAACAAAAACGTGAAAAAGCACAAAAAAAGCAGGAAACCACAAAAAAACACTAAATAGTGTCTGCACTGTTAGGTGCCACTTAAATAATGTGAACCTCTTAATCAAAGGACCACCATCTGAAAATGCATACTGGTGGAGAAATTAAAACAGAAATCAAAAAAACGTTTTATGCATTCAAAAAAATAAAAAAATAAATATATATATTCCTGTGCAAAATACACAATTATAACCAATTTACAATAATACTATAGTGCTAATCTCAGCATGCATATAAAGTCCTTGGATACTGGTGTACTGCAAAGTGCAGATACCATGTGAAAAATAAAGCGACAAAGTCACTTGCACAGGAATATATATATATATATATATATATATATATATATTATATATATATATATTATATATATATATATATATATATATATATATATATATATATATATATATATATATATATATATATATATATATATATATATATATATATATATAGAGATGAGCTTCGAGTACGAGTCGAACTCATGTTCGAACAATTTCGGGTGTTCGCGGCAAATTCCGCGGAACACCCTTTAAAAGTCTATGGGAGAAATAAAGAGTGCAAATTTTAAAGGCTTATATGCATGGTATTGTCAGAAAAAATTTTGGGGACCTGGGTCCTGCCCTAGGGGACAAGGATCAATGCAAAAAAAAGTTTTAAAAACGGCCGTTTTTTCGGGAGCAGTGATTTTAATAGTGCTTAAAGTGAAACAATAAAAGTGTAATATTCCTTTAAATTTCGTACCTGGGGGTGTCTATAGTATGCCTGTAAAGGGGCGCATGTTTCCCGTGTTTAGAACAGTCTGACAGCAAAATGACATTTCAAAGGGAAAAAAGTCATTTAAAACTACTCGCGACTATTAATGAATTGCCGGTCCGACAATACACATAAAAGTTCATTGATAAAAAACGGCATGGGAATTCCCCACAGGGGAACCCCGAACCAAAATTAAAAAAAAAAAATGATGTGGGGGTCCCCCTAAATTCCATACCTTCAGGTCTGCTATGGATATTAAGGGGAACCCCGGCCAAATTTTTTTTAAAAAATGGTGTGGGGTCCCCCTCAAATCTATTCCAGACCCTTCAGGCGTGGGTCCCCCCAAAAATCCAGTAGGGCCGGGATCTGGGGGTCTCCTTGTTAAAGGGGGCTTCCAGATTCCGATAAGGGGGACAAGGTGTTTTGGGGGGGCATGTGGCCTGGTACGGTTCAGGAGGGGGGGCGCTCTCTCGTCCCCCCTCTTTTCCTGCGGCCTGCCAGGTTGCGTGCTCGGATAAGGGTCTGGTATGGATTTTTGGGGGGACCCCACGCCATTTTTTGTTACATTTTGGCACGGGGTTCCCCTTAAAATCCATACCAGACCTAAAGGGTCTGGTATAGATTTTGAGGGGGACCCCACGCCATTTTTTAAAAAATTTTGGCCGGGGTTCCCCTTAATATCCATACCAGACCTGAAGGGCCTGGTATGGAATTTAGGGGGACCCCCACGTCATTTTTTTTTAAACTTTGGTTCGGGGTTCCCCTGTGGGGAATTCCCATGCCGTTTTTATCAATTAACTTTTATGTGTATTGTTGGACCGGCAATTCATTAATAGCCGCGAGTAGTTTTAAATGACTTTTTTTCCTTTGAAATGTCATTTTGCTGTCAGACTGCTCTAAACACGGGAAACATGCGCCCCTTTCCAGGCATACTATAGACACCCCCCAGCTACGAAATTTAAAGGGATATTACACTTTTATTGTTTCACTTTAAGCATGATTAAAATCACCGCTCCTGAAAAAATGGCCGTTTTTAAGACTTTTTTGCATTGATCCATGTCCCCTGGGGCAGGACCAGGTCCCCAAACACTTTTTATGACAATAACTTGCATATAAGCCTTTAAAATTAGCACTTTTGATTATTCATGTTCGTGTCCCATAGACTTTAACGGTGTTCGCGTGTTCGAACAAATTTTTTGCCTGTTCGCAAGTTCTAGTGTGAACCGAACAGGGGGGTGTTCGGCTCATCCCTATATATATATATATATTTATGGTCGAAGCCCTATGGTCGATACATTAGATTGAGATCCCCCAGATTAAGGCACGTGATCCCTGTGCCGAAGACGCATAGGGGAGGGGCAGGACGGAGCTGTCAGCACAGAGAGATAGAGGATTTTACACCACATCGCACGCCATACAAGTTTTTCACCTGTATATCATACTCTGGATAGGTTGGTGCACTCACGCACCTACACATTGTGAGTACCCTCCTGAAGGGAACTGTTCATTATTTTCCAATAAATCCCTGGCGATATTATGCTATGAAGTTTCTTTTTTCTTATACATGTTACCATTGATGTTATCTGAGCGAGGTGGAGATCAGTATCAGCATACCCTATATGAGCCCAGGAGTGGCTCCAATGCGTGTTTAGACACAGTTTAACTACCGTGTCACATGCTCAGAGGTGAGCGCATATACGATTGGGGGTCACAGGAGAGCACTCAAGCATGCTTTAATATGTGCACCATATAGGATGAGCATGATGAATACCAATTTTTATGGACACTATATTTTTGCACTTTATATTTGCCACTTATGAACTGGTTTGAACTGAGATTTTGAACACGCTATTATTATACAACCAGCACCTGGATTTTCAACTTTTTTGCATGTTGCACTTTTGTTTATTTGTATATTTATTTATTTATTTGTTTATTTTATTATATTTTTTTAAGGCGGATTGCACTCATTATTGCTTTTTAGCATTTATAATTGAATATTTTCGATTGTTGGCACTCACAGGTTTTTATAGTATTGATGTTTTTTTGTTTAGCACGTATTGCTTTTTTATTTTTTTACCTCTCAGCGCAGACACAATTATTTATTTATCTTCGGTATGTACGCGATATGAAACGTGGTTAGTGTTTGCAGCTTGTCTGTTATTGGAGCTTAATCTAGAGGCATTAATCCATCTGTGGCTCACAAGATCTTTGCATAATTGACAGGTCTGCTACTGCCGCAGCATCTAATTTAAGGATCTGAAAGGGGTCCTGTGTCTGGAAGAGGAAGACCAGGAAGTATGACACAGAAGATCGACCCTGGGGAATGACCCGTATTGCAAAATTGAGCATTCCCAAGAAAGACTGAAGCTGCTTCTTAGTACACACCCGTGTATGGGTGAAGTCTTGGGGAACTGGCCTGATGCGGGTCAGCTTGTCAAGGGGGAGGCTGGCCTGCGTGGAGTTGTTAGTTCGAAAGAGGTTATTGTAGACCTCGGTTCCGGATTGTTGAGTTTTGGAGACTGCAAGCTGGAGTACGTAATGGTTTTATCAGTGATTCAAGTGGTGTCTACATAGTACCTGGCTGCTAGTGCCACTTAAAGTGAATTTGTTAGGCCGTAGAAAACCGCAGAGGGCCAGGTAGATGGCTGCTTGGATGACTAGACTGGGGAATGTGTAAGGATTTTTGGCATGTCCCTAAAGATGGCAGTTGTGATGGGAAAGCGTTTGCCGTTAGCTATGGGCTGATGCTTCTGGATGCCACGTAGAAGGGATCTCACTGTACGGGCCATAAACACAGATGGCTCTCTGGGGTCCTGTAAGGATGGGAAATGCTGGATGCTGGCTAAGTATAGCCTGGTAGTGTTACGATACCTGGTGCGGGATGGAACCTGAACTCAACTGACCTAAGCGAGAAATGATACAGAAAATGGTGAGTGGCTCGTATGAAGATGCCACTGGAGACAATTGGCTGATTAAGTGCCACTAAAGAATGATGTGTGACTGATTGTGTACCACTGGGAATGCGTTTGTAATGATTGAAGAAGTCATGCTAAGATGCGAGCCCTGCAATGATTGCAAGAGTTGCTTAAATACGTGCTTGCAATGACAGTGACTGTGAGAAGTCCGTATTACTGCATGTGCTTGCACGGACTGCAAGGAGTTATGCTTGGATGCGTGTTTGCAACGATTGCAAGAAGTTATGCTTAGATGAGTACTTGCAACAATTGCAAGAAGTTGTGACTGGATGCGTGCTTGCAACGATTGCAAGAAGTTTTGCTTGGATGCATGCTTGCAGTGTTTTCAAGAAGTTATGCTAAGATGCGTGTCTTGTAATGATTGTAAGCGTTGTGCTTAAATGTGTGCTTGCAATGATTGCAAGGGAGTTTATGTCGCTGGAGATGTGTTTGTGGTGACTGTGAGAAGTTTGTATTACTGCATGTGCTTGCAAAGACTGCAAGAGTTATGCTTGGATGTGTGCTCGCAACGATTGCAAGAGGTTTGTAATTGCATGCGTACTTGCCACGATTGCAAGAAGTTATGCTTGAATGCATACCTGCAATGTTTGCAAGAAGTTTATGACTGGATGCGTACTTGTAACAATTGCAAGAAGTTGTGCTTGGATGTGTGCTTGCAACGATTGCAAGAAGTTATGTTTCGATGTGTGCTTGCAACGAATGCAAGAAGTTTATGCTTGGATGCGTGCTTGCAATGATTGCGGGAAGTTGTGCTTGGATGCGTGCTTGCAATGATTACAAGAAGTTATGCTTGAATGTGTATGAAATTTAATCCAATATGAATCGGTTGTAAAGTGTTTGAAATGAATCCGATACGAATCAGTTGTATGAAATTAATCTGAAATTATACGATTGTAGAGTGTATGAAAATTAATCCAATATAAAATCGGATTGTGGAGAGTATGAATATGGATCCGATATGAATCGCTGTGCCACTGACGCGACTGGATTTGAATCTAACTGTAGCGTGTATGAAATTAAACCGATACGAATCATTCGTATGTTGTATACAATAAATCCTGATACAAATCGGTTTGTAAAGTGTATGAAATGAAACCAACATGAATTGGATTGTACGACTATAAAGGGGGATAATAGTGAGGCGAAGGTTTTAACGAATGAATAGGGACCATGTTGGTGCATGAAATTAAATAAAATGAGTGAAATGTTTATGCCATGATAGAGGTACGAATCGGTGTACCGCGACTGCGCCAATGAGGCCAAGCCAACTTTGGCTTGCCAGGATGATTTGATGCCTGACGGATGCCCTGGACTCGAATCAGGGCGCAGCATGTGACAACGAAATGAATGAAATGTTTGCCTTATGCCCCGTACACACGGTCGGATTTTCCGATGGAAAATGTCCGATCGGAGCGTGTTGTCGGAAATTCCGACCGTGTGTGGGCTCCATCGGACATTTTCCATCGGATTTTCCGACACACAAAGTTGGAGAGCAGGAGATAAAATTTTCCGACAACAAAATCCGTTGTCGGAAATTCCTATCGTGTGTACACAAATCCGACGGACAAAGTGCCACGCATGCTCAGAATAAATAAAGAGATGAAAGCTATTGGCCACTGCCCCGTTTATAGTCCCGACGTACGTGTTTTACGTCACCGCGTATAGAACGATCGGATTTTCCGACACCTTTGTGTGACCGTGTGTATGCAAGACAAGTTTGAGCCAACATCCGTCGGAAAAAATCCTAGGATTTTGTTGTCGGAATGTCCGAACAAAGTCCGACCGTGTGTACGGGGCATTAGAGTGAAATGAATGAAAATGTTTCGCCATGGCAGAGGCACAAATCAGTCGTGCCACAGCTGCAACTGACAGCGAACCGGAGTCTGGAGCATGTACTGAAATGAGGCAGGAAAAACACTAGTGCATACCGGAACAAATCGGTGCATCACGGATGCGACTGGATTTGAATCGGAGTGCGGTATGTAACAGTGAAATGGATTAAACGTTTGCCCTGACAGAGGCATGAATCGGTCATGCCGCGACTGCAACTGACAGCGAACCAAGCTCTGGTGCAGTTGCTGGATGAGGCCGAAACATTTTATTTATTTATTTATATATTTATTTATTTTTAATTTTCTTAAATTATTATTTATTTATTTATTTTTTCATTATTATTATTATTATTTTTTTGACTGTGACAAATGACGAGTCGGACTGTGGAGCACAGAATGAAATGAGGCCAAGACAAGTGGGGCGGACGAATCGGTGCATCTCGGATGCTACTGGGTTTGAAAAGGGGCACGGTATGTGACAGTGAAATGAGTGAAATGATGAAATGAATGAAATGATTTGTCATGGTAGAGGCACGTGCCATGACAGAGGCACGAAACGGTCATGTCGTGACTGCGACTGACAACGAACCGGACTCTGGAGCATGTACTGAAATGTGGCCGAAAATACCTGGGGCACGCCGGAACGAATCAGTGCATCATGGATGCGGCTGGATTCGAATTGGAACGTGATACATGACAGTGAAATGATTTCCCATGACAGAGGCACGAATCGGTGAGCCGTAAACTGCGACTGACAACGAACCGGATTCTGGAGCATGTACCGAAATGAGGCCGAAAAAACAAATGGGGCACACCGGAACGAATCGGTGCATCACGGATGCAACTGGATTCGAATTGGAACTTGATACGTGACAGTGAAATGATTTCCCATGACAGCATGGCGCATGTACTGAAATGAGGCCAAATAACAACTGGGGCACACCAGGATGAATCAGTGCATCACAGATGCGACTAGATTTGAATCAGAGCGCGGTACATGACGGTGAAATGAGTGAAATGAGTGAAATGATTGAAATGATAAGCCATGACAGAGGCACGAATCTTTGTGCCGTAATTGCGACTGATAACGAACCGGACTGTGGAGCATGGTATGAAACATGAGACAAGAACAACTGAGACGCCACTGGACAAACAGGTGCGAAGCGGACGCAACTGGATTCGAATCAGAGTGAGGTACGTAAAATGAATGAAAAAATGTTTTAGAAATGATAGAGGCACGAATCGGTGGCTGAGTGCCCAGCATCTAGCAAATGGTGATACATAAAAATGATGAAATGTCAACGAAGCCCTACCTGCGTCAGCCGAGCCAGACACGTTTGTACGAAAAACTACGAACGGGAATGGAAGCCTCTCAGAAACTGCGAACGGGAACCGAAAGCCGCTGAAATTTCTAACGCGCAACTAACGAATGCCAATGAGTTGGAATAGTCGGCCTAGTGACGTAACGTACCGCGCACAGGAAACCAACAAAGACCACAGGCGAGCGGGCTAGTTAAATACCCTCCGGGCCCCTCCCATAAATTCAGGCCACCATACTGGCCTTCCTATATATATATATATATATATATATATATATATATATATATATATTTATTTTTTTTTTATTTCTGTTTTCATTTATCCACCAGTATGCATTTCCAGATGGTGATCCTTTGATTAGGAGGTTCACATTATTTAAGTGGCACAGTGCAGACACTATTTAGTGTTTTTGGGAAAACATGAGAGTGTGGGCAGGCACCAAGACTTTATAGGCACAATAAGAATACTTATATCATTAAAAATATTATTTTTATTTCAAAAATGTTGTATTAAAAATGGGGGAAGACAGAAAATAAATAAAAACTGGGTATGACATACATAGTTTACAGAATATGCACACCATACACAATATGTAGGTTAGTATAGAAAGGCAACGGAACTACAGGATCAACAAGAGACAGATACAACTTATTGATCTATATAGTTACAGTACATATCGTTGAGTCAAACGCTATGTGATGGTGGTAGTCAAATTCTGTATAAGCTCATAAGCTCGACATGTTACGCGCCTTTATGCGCTTCTTCAGGAGCATAAAATAAGGAAACTGTAATGGATAATACAATATTATCAGAATTTCCAAGACATTTTTGTATGAGTATAATATATACATTTACATATGAGTAAAAAGATAATAAATGGAGGCTGTTTAGAGGGAACACCAGGGGAACATCAGTTCTGCAAACGTCAGGCGGAGAGAAATACCCTACTACATGCGGGTAGTGCTCACCCTAGATCGCTTATTAAGAGTATTCCTTATGCGCAATATCTCAGATTACGTCGAAACTGTACACACCTAGAGGAATTCAAAGCTCAAGCCTTAGCACTCCGCCATAGACTATTATTAAGAGGCTATAAGAAAACCATACTACGTAGTGCGTACAACAAAGCCATCCGCCAGTCAAGGAATTCTTTACTTTTTAAACAGAAAAATGTTCTGACCAGTGCTCCAGTGAGATTTATCACTAAATTTTCCCAACAACACCACAAACTTAGGGACATATTGAATAAACATTGGCCGATCCTTCAGGAGGACCCTATCTTAAACAAATATATCAGCCCCTTCCCGCAAATCACATTTAAACGAACAAGGTCTCTAGGCGACCAATTAACTTCAAGTCACTTTTCTGCTACACCCAAATTTAAACATTCTAAATCAGGAATGGCTCAATGTGGCAAATGTTCTTTTTGCCCATGGATCAAAGAAGGTAATTCCTTTACACTACCAATTGGAGAAAAATTTATACCTAAGTTTCATGCAGACTGTGACACAAAAGGTGTGGTATACTTAATGATGTGCCAATGCGGCGCATTCTATGTAGGGAAGACCATTAGACATCTACGCTGTAGAATTAGGGACCATATCTATTATTCTGGGGAAGGAAAAATGGTGACGGCAGTCAGTAGGCACCTTGACCTCTATCACAAATTTAATACCTCCCTTGTTTCATTCATTGCATTAACAGTCATCCCACCAGACCCCAGGGGTGGAGAGTGGGACAAAAAAGTATGCCAACAAGAAACACTATGGATTGAGCGCCTGGGGGCTACCCTCCCCCCTGGGATCAATGAGGCTCAGTCATACAAACCATTTCTTTAAATTTAAGTATATTCAACGTCAATATATTGAAAATATGTATGTACACTTAACTGTCTCCATCTATTTCATGAAACTAGACTGCCTTAGAGCCCTACTCAATGGCTCTGGCTAACCCAGAATTCCCTGTATGCCCCTGTATACATATCAGGTTAATACATACCAATTTATACACTTTCTAGAAGAACCAATTTAAACATAATGTACTTTTATATACTGTATACTTTGTTATTGCCCTCAACCTTTCGCCCCCCTTTTCCTTTTCACTCAATTGTTGTTATGATCCTTTGATGCCGGTTTTCTATATTCATACCTATGTGAATAGAAACTTTTTTTATATTATTTGTTTATTTGCATATCTTTATTTCTTCTACAGATACATTATGGAGGCTGTTTTATCATCATGGGCTTATCCTCCTTCTGCAGTACTCAGGTGGGGCCACTAGGGGCAATGTGCGGCCGCCAAGCGCCACATCTACTATGCCTCTTGTCTGTAGATGTTGGCGCATCTGGTACTCCTTGACTGCCATGATGACGCGGACGTGCTTGCGCTGTCCTTCTCTCCCCCGTTTCTCCCTGTGGACGGACATCCACCGGCTGTCTTGGAGGGGCGAGGACCTTGGAGGGGCGAGGTCCTGGCGTTGGACCTCCCTGCATCCCTAACTGGCTGGGGTGCTCGAGACGTCACCGCCTCCTTTTTCCTCCCCCCCTCCCTGCGCTGTTGGATGCTTTGTCCACTGGGGGACGAGGAGTCTGCGCGGCAGGCCCGGCCCCCTCTGGTTGCCTGGATACCTGGGCGCGACTGCCGTCTCTCTCCCCGACGCTCTGTCAGTTTTCTGATTTTCGCCGGGAATTGGGACATGTGCAGTACGCGCCAGCGGCCGGCCTGAATGACGTCACGTCGGCTACGCCGATTGGTGACTACAGGCGGGGCGGGTGTACAAGAGACGCCGTTATGGCGTCTCTCGCTGTACTCTCTTCACAAATCACTACCCTTGGTGAGATGGCGGTATGACGCTCCACCACCATCTCCTGTCATTCAGTATCTACATGCTCTACAATTAGGTAAGTTTATACCTCCAGCATCCCCCTCTGATTTTACCCAGTTCAGGCTTTATCTCATATGATCACTCTTTTACCTACCTAACAGACTCAGCAAGACTGGGGGTTGAACCGCATAGCTTCCTAAGGAACCATAACGCCCATATACCTTGATGAAATTTACAAGTCTGTCCCTGACCAACAGCTTTCTTCTTTTCTTCCCCTGCTCTACCCAATAAAATGCTGGGAATTACCTTTATCTACTAAGGAGATGGTTGTGGTTTTGCTTTCTACCTCCCCTCCTTCCTAAATTATAGTCTCTACACTGACTAGGGTAAGTACAATTTTACCCCAATAAGATACCTTTTAATAGATATGTTATTTCCACTATGATATACTAGGAATTATATATATATATTATCTACTATATATATATATATATATATATATATATATTTTATCTACTACATATATTATCTACAGTTCATCTGTTATTAAATAACCCCCCCCTCTTTTGCTTTTCTTCCTTTCCCCTCCCTTGTTTCTTCCCCCTCCTTTTCCCGTCCCCCAACCCATCCCCCTCTCCCCACTTTCCCCCCCCCTTATTCCCCCCGCCACCCCCCCCTTCTTCCTCCCCCTCCCTTTTTTCCCCCTCCCCCCCCCTTTTTCCTTCTTTCCCCCCCTTTTTCCTCCCCCCCCCCCTTATTCCCCCCCCCTCTCCTGCCTTCCTTCCCTTTCCTTTCGCCGTCCCTTCCCCTTCCTAACCATCTCCCCTTCCCCTCACCCTCTCCCTTTCCTTCCCTCCTTCCCCTCTTCTCTTTCCCCCCTCCCCTCCCCCTTCCACCTTACTTATTATTTAGTCTATATCACATTTATCTACCCTCCTTATTTCATACTATAGACTTATACTATGTTACATTCGTCCCCACATTGCCTTCTCTCCGCCTGACGTTTGCAGAACTGATGTTCCCCTGGTGTTCCCTCTAAACAGCCTCCATTTATTATCTTTTTACTCATATGTAAATGTATATATTATACTCATACAAAAATGTCTTGGAAATTCTGATAATATTGTATTATCCTTTACAGTTTCCTTATTTTATGCTCCTGAAGAAGCGCATAAAGGCGCGTAACATGTCGAGCTTATGAGCTTATACAGAATTTGACTACCACCATCACATAGCGTTTGACTCAACGATATGTACTGTAACTATATAGATCAATAAGTTGTATCTGTCTCTTGTTGATCCTGTAGTTCCGTTGCCTTTCTATACTAACCTACATATTGTGTATGGAGTGCATATTCTGTAAACTATGTATGTCATACCCAGTTTTTATTTATTTTCTGTCTTCCCCCGTTTTTAATACAACATTTTTGAAATAAAAATAATATTTTTAATGATATAAGTATTTTTATTGTGCCTATAAAGTCTTGGTGCCTGCCCACACTCTCAGGTTTTCCCAAACTACTTTATATTAGACGTGGCACACATAACCTATTTCGTATCCGCAGGACCACTGTGCGATGATACGTTTATAATTCATTCTATTTAGTGTTTTTGTGTTTTCCTGCTTTTTTTGTGTTTTTTCACGTTTTTGTTTACATGATAGTTTTTACTATACTCACTTAGATATCTGCATTGTTAGTACTTCTTGCACATTTGCACTTTCTATACACTTTGGTATAGCACATACCAGTACTAGGATTCCAACACACATTCAGCGGGTCTGGAACACCACAAATTAGGAACAGCACCATTTCTATCCCTTTCTTCTTATATTTCCTATTTTCACCTTAGGGTGGATTTATTGATTGAGGCTGCAGTTCTTTATATTTTATATTTTGTACATATATTTTGTATTTTCCACCATAAGCGCGGGAGTCTACACTATTCTCTAGCTTTGACATGAGGAAGCATTGCCCTGCTCCTCTATCAATATGTCCACCTCCACACAGACAGTTCAGAACAACACATGGAAAGTCAGCTGCAGGGAGCTTCCAGAAAACACAGGTAACTAGTCCTTTGCCCTCTTTTTTTTTCTTTTTTGGGCACAGCTGACAGAGTTCAAGACCCCCTGAAAATAGAGACATATTTGTTATGGCCTAATCGAATCGGTATTAATCTACATAACTATTAATTACAAAATATATATGTGTGTTAATGTCTAATGGGAAGGTGTCAATTAGCATAAAATGTAAATAAATTGTCTGGCTAGTACACAAAAAGAAAGTGTTACTGACCAAGAACAATCAATGCTTTGCGTGATTGATGATCTATGATCTCCTTAATCACAAAGTGAAAATCTTACAGTATATTTTTAAATGCAGTTAGTGTAAGAAAAGTATATACAAAGCCAAACTTTTCTTTAATTTTGGGTACAGAAGGAAAGGGTTTGACCCTTTGTCAGTTTTTTGTCCATGCTGTCAGGTTTTTCTGCAGTCTGTATCTCAGCCCTAATTTTGAGTTGCTGAACAGTAATGGAGGATAAAGCTTCCAATAAAAACAGAGGCGGTAGCTACTCTTTTCACGTATAATCAGCTGACTTGCTATGTGTTTTTACCAGTATTATTGAACAAACTTTACTGCTGCAGTAGGGGTCGAGGATCAGGTGACACTGTCTGGTCTGGGACACAAAACTGACTTTAATTCATTATAAAACCTTTGTCAGGTAAAACAGTTCCCAAATGTATATTTCAATATTGCACGTACAGGCTTCCCTGGAGTTCAAATTCAGATGTATGCTGCAATAGGTAGTGATCAATATACAAATGTTTTACTGCACTTTTTTAATTAAAGTCTGTTGCATATATTTCACTTAAAGGTTCATTTAAGAAACAGTAAATGTGGCTTTCACCAAACATTCTCTAGGAGAGAATCAACCACTGTCTTTTAAAACAAATGCACTAGGAAGATTTGCCTACAGAGGATGTTTGATGGATGTCAAAATTGCTGTTTTATAATATACTATACCCCTTAGGGTTGGATATCTCTAACTAGCTTTTTTTCTATTAACATCACATATTCAGCATACCCATGTAGTGTTACCAATGCTACATGACAAGTCTCCACCTGGCATTTGTTTGTAAAAAAAGCATGGGATCTGTCATTTACACTACCACTGCTAAAGGACAGATCAATTATGTCACCTAGGATCCCAATTTCCCACTGGCTTGTTTCCAGAAACGGATTCTGGATGACATAATTGACCAAAAATGGCCATGACCATATTTGCTCAATGACTTCTCCAAGATCACCGCTGGATTGTTTATTTAGACAAGTCAGCAGGGATCTGTCATTTAGCAGTATGGCAGCATCACCAGTCTGCAGGTCAGCAAGCCAACGATGTTGGACAATGCTCATCATGACTGATGTGGATCTGCATCACTGGAACACACTTACTTTACATTAGATTTACATCATGGGGCATTGCTTTTTTTTTTTCAAATTATTTTGTGACGAGGGATACTATTGTGCTATTGCCACTAAATAACAGACTTTCAGTTAATGTTTATTTGCAAACATTAGCAGGAGGTTTGGATGGGAAAACTGGCCAAATATATCCAGTTTGTTAGCCTATTTGCTGAACTGTGAACAGATTAGTTTGGGGTCAAACTGATGTTTGACGTGAATCTGAAGCTCATCTCTACTAGCTAGGCTGAAAAAAGACACGCCCATTATGTTCACCCAAAAATGAAAAGAAAAAAAGGCACCTGGCATCTTTAGAACCTTAAACCTACATTTCATCCAAATATCAGTCTCAGTAATGTGCATGAAAAATAGCTAATGGATAAAAAAAATAAAATAAATAAAAAGTATATTTGAAATCTTTCGATTTTGTCCAAAAATACAACCTAGAGGTCATGTGGCTAAATTATCATTTTAGTTTTTTTAGGAGGCAGAACAAAAAAATGTACTAAGTTTAAATAAACATAAATAGGTTTGATCGTACCTTTTGAAGAATAAATATGTCTTTGACTATTTATTATGCATAAATTGATGGAGACAGTTACTAAAATATTGTGTTTTGCTGTAGGTTACTTTTTCATGACAACAATCCAGTGTCAACTCAATTACCACTGTCATTGTTTAAATCACTTCAATACTGTACACTTTCATTTCCTTCCTGCCCAGGCCAATTTTCAGTTTTCAGTGATTTCACACTTTGAATGACAATTACTCAGTAATGCAACACTGTACCCAAAATTAAATGTTCATCTTTTTTTTTTTTTTTTTTTTGAGACAGATAGAGCTTTCTTTTGGTGGTATTTAATCACCACTGGGTTTTTGATTTTTTTTCTATATAAGCAAAATAAATAAAAAAAAAAAATGAAATATACTGGGCCAAGTGAATCACTTCCACCCTGATCATCTTCAGACATTCAACAGTGGCCTTAGATGTGTGTTTTGGATCATTATCATGGTGGAAAAGTGCAAGACGACCAAGGACATGGAGTGATGGTAGCATCTTCTCTTTCAATATAGAGCAATACATCTGTGAATTCATGATACCATCAATGAAATGCAGCTCCCTGACACCAGCAGCACTCATGCAGCCCCACAGAAGGACACTGCCACCACCATGTTTCACTGTAGGCATCACTCCAGAGTACAGAGTCCCAGTAGTCATCTTCTTTTTCAGCATTGGCCCTGGCATATTCTAGGCGGGCTTTTTTTGTGCATGGGCTTTAGGAGAGGCTTCATTTGTGGACTACACCCATGCATGCCATTCCTCTGCAGTGTATGCTGTATTGTGTCACGGGAAAAAAATCACCCGCGTTGGCTTTCTTCTTGTTTAGCTAACTGCAGTTAACTTGCATGGCGATTTTATTCAACCCTTCTCACAGAAGATGCTCCTGTCATGGTGTTAACTTCCATGGACGGCCTGGACGTCTCTGTGACATGGTTGCAGTTCCATCTTTGTAAAATTTTTGTATCACTTTTGCTATACTATTTTGACTAATAAGTAAAGCTTTGCTGATCTTCTTGTAGCCTTCACCTTTCTTGTGTAAATAAATTATTTTCTTTGGCAGGACTTGTGAAATTTCTCTTCCATGTGGTGCCATTGTTGACAGCATGAAATGGGAAGGGGTTTTCTCTGGTAAAGCGTAACTCTACTTTTGTTGAAAAATAAACATTCTCCTCTGGGTGATCAATGTACATTGCAAGGATTATAACAACCTTTTTGCAGATTCCTACCTTTTGTTATTCTGAAGAAATCCATGTGTGTTTGTCTGTGCCTCTGTATTGAGTGGGTCTAATGGAAGTGGTTTCATAATTAACTGTCAGGTGTGCAGCTGCAGGGCACTAATGAGGAAATCTGCTGGGCCTGCATCCCTTTAGACATGTTCCTATTGAAAGTATCTCTCCAAAAATTTTTGTTGCAGGGGATGCCTGAAATGTGACTTGTATCTTAGCCAGACTTCTGGGAAAATTAGTGAGCCAATCACACAAGCAGGAAATTATGTTTCTGGGGAATGGTCAGTATACATTCTGTGTACAGAACAACTCCAGGTAGCCATATTGCAATGCATTCTCAGAAAATTACATCATGGCTGTATAAGCAATCATTTCTGACATTTCTCGGCTCCATGGAGAACTACTGTGATATCTGTGATTGGTTACAGCTGTCACATGGTACAGAGAGGTGGTGCTTGGCCCTGTACCATGTGATTACTGTGACCAATCACAGAGATCACAGTAGTTCTCAATGGCTGTATGAAGTCCTACTGGACATATGATTGCTGTGATTGGCCAAAGAGATCACATGTTACCAGTGTGTAGCACCACCGCTTGGTACTTGGGTTGGTGATCCACTGTGTCTGGCAGACACAAGTCCCAAGTTTCAATTCAACCTGCTCAACAGTATCATGGAAATCCTATTTTGTTATAGTACAAATGCTCTCACTCTGCGTTACCGTGTTATTGTCTTTTATAACAATCACAGTGCATTTGCAAACTGCTAGTGTTCTCTTAGCTGTCAAAAGTCTCACTTCCTTTTATTTGGCATACTATAAACCTACACCCTTTATTATCACAATACTTCAGACATAAAGCAAGCAATATGAATTAGGTAGGGTCAGTCTGAGGGTTTATTAGTGGCTAAGGCTCTGGCAGACCAGCTATATTATGATGTGTGTGTTTTGCAATTTAACCTGAAACTATTCTAATAAAGCTATATTGTATATATTTTAAAGTTTCAGGCTGGGTTCACACTAATGCCTATTGGATGCAGGTTTCTCAGCATCCAATTTGCATGACAGGAGAGTGTGACTGGCTCTCTATGGAGCCGGGTCACACATCTCTGGGGTGGACGTGGAGCGCACTGCAGAAGGGTCCTGAGCGTCTTTGGCTCCGTTTCAGGTCGGAATTCAGGCAACAATTTGGATCTAATTCAGACCTGAAACAGTGAATGGGGACGCACTGGACCCCCTGCTATGAGCCCCCCTGTACACAGTGTGAACGCAGCCTAAAGTTACAATAACAAAAACTTCTTTTGGTTTTTATTTTCTTTTTAAACTTTTCCAGAGATCAACAGAGTGCAAAGCAGCACCAATAGGAAGGAGTGAATCTGCCTCGGTTTTACTCATGGAGGTTTGGCCAAATCCTGTTTAAAATCCACAAAACCCAAACTTAGCATCAAAATATATTTAAATCTATAGGTGGGAGGGAATCCTTATACTATGTTCTGGTCATTCTCAAAGGATAATATGCAAGGTATTGTTGAAAAGGGCACAAAGAGCTGGCACTGCCATGGAACAAGGAACAAATACAGAGTTCTGTGTTTACAGAACTATGTGTACAGTGGGCAGCAATCTGGCTGTTTCTTCCCCCTGAAAAGCAGGAAGAAAAAACAGCCAGATTAATCCGTAAAAGCAGCACACATTACACATTGTTAGGCACACAGTTAACTGCTTGCCCCTAGATGTTAACCCCTCCCCAGCCAGTGTCATTAGTAAAGTGTCAATGTACAGTATTATCACTGATCACTGTATTAGTGTCACTAGCGATGTCAGTGTCCGTTAGTGACCCTCTCAGCTAGTGTCTGTTAGCGCCAGATTGCTTGCCACCCTATCACAGATCATCACCTAGCCCTCATGCACACAGGCTGTTAAAAAAACGTTATGAAAACGCCAGTATCTTTGCAGTGATTTTTTTAAACTTTTTTCAGCGTTTTTCAGCGTTTTTGCAATAGCGTTTTTTAGCGTTTTTGAGCGTTTTTGAGCGTTTTTCCGCATTAGCGTTTTTGAGCGTTTTTTTTTTCTTTCAAATTTTTTTTTTTTTTTTTCAATGGATCAAAAACGCTAAAAAACGTTGGTGAATGACGTTTTTGAGCGTTTTTGAGCATTTTTGAGCGTTTTTCAGCGTTAGAGCGTTTTTACAGCTGAAAAACGTCTCTCAGAACCCACTGGTCCTGGTTTTTTTTTTACAGCTTAAAAACGCCTATGCCACTTGCAGCTCAAAAACGCCTAGGTGGGCATGAAGCCATAGACTAACATAGACAGGCCTTTTTAAGCTGCAAAAAAAACTCAAAAAAGCAGCTGTAAAAACGTCCGTGTGCATGAGGACTTACTGTTAAGCTTCTAAAGCTGCTTAAATTAAAATTTGTATATCCCTAGTTCCTAGTTTTGTACTCTTCCAGGTAGGACAGGAGTAATTAAAGTATATTTGTGCAGCACCTGAATGCACCAGACATGGTACCCTCAGTGTTAGGAGGGCAATCAGAGAAAATAACATTGTCAGGGAATGCTAATAGCAGTATTCACAGCAGAAATTAAAGTGGATTTAAACTGTTAAAAAAGTGAGCAGAAAGGCTCTTTGTTGGAGCACAGCCCAGTGTACATTCTCGGTATACCTTGGTGTCAAAATGAATGAACTCTTGAATGCATGTATGGGAATAACATCATTCTGGCTCATTTAATCAAGATGGCCCAAAATTTTCAAACCAGAGGAAGACCTGGTGCAGATGTCGACACCAGCGAGGGAAGGTGAATTAAGTTCCTCTTTAATAGTATGTGATCCAGCACTTCTGGGTTGGGGGATGTGCACTCAATGTCCGTCGGCACCCGGATATTATTTGTTACACAGGCAGAACAGCAGTCTGCCTATGTAAACAAGGCAGATTACCGTTCTGTCAGCGGGGAAGACATTGATCCTGTGTTCCTGATAAGCAGGAACACAGATTTCTGCCTTCTCCTAGTACAAGCACCTTCAACAGTTTAGAAAAGCATGTGCTAGGAACACATTTAACCATTTGATCGCCCCTGATGTTAACCCCTTCCCAGGCGGTCACATTAGTACAGTGACAGTGCATATGTTTTAGCACTAATCATTGCATTGGTGTCACTGGTCACCAAAAAATGTCAAAAGTGTCAAGTTAGTGTCCCAACTGACCACCGCAATATCACAGTCCCACTATAAGTCCCTATCGCCGCCATTACTAGTAAAAAATAAAATAAGAAGTAAAAAAATTCCATAAAAATATCTCATAGTTTGTAGACGCCATAACTTTTGTGTAAACCAATCAATATACGCTTATTGTTATATTTTTTTTTACCAAAAACATGTAGCAGAATACATATTGGCCTAAACTGATGAAAACCTGTGATTTTTTTTACATTTTTTTATTGGATATGTTTTATAGCAGAAAGTAAAAATATATTTTCGTTTTCAAAATTGTCGGTCTCTTTTGTTTATAGCGCAAAAAATAAAAAAACACAGAGGTGATCAAATACCACCAAAAGAAAGCTCTATTTGAGGGAAAAAAAGGACATACATTTTATTTTGTACATTGTCGCATGACTGCGCAATTTTCAGTTTAAGTAACGTATTGCAAAAAATGTCCTGGTCATAAAGGGGATAAAACCTTCTCGGCTGAAGTGGTTAAAAATATGGAAATGTGTCCATATAAGGCCACTTACATCATCAACATCCTGCCTCTTGTTTACGTGTGCTTCAGGGTGGAGAACAACCCAGCTCACAGCTGATTGGATTAAAAAAATATGTGAATTGATAGTTTGGATCCAGAAGAGATCAGACATCTGCTGATCTCATTTCTATCCAGGCTATAAAATAGTTTTTTTTATTTTAAACCAATCAGCTGTGGGCTGGAATATTCCCTACGCATAACCACACAATTGTCATTTTAAAGTAATGCAGTGCTATATCATAAAAATTGGCCTGGCCAGGGAGGGGGGTAAATCTTTTGAAGCTGAAGTGGTTAATTTTGTTGGGTAGGATACATGTATACAGTAATAATGAGTAGTTTCCCAGAAAATTATGATTTTTCATACAAACCCTCCTTTTGTAATACACTAAAATAAATCTTTACACTAAATAAATCTGCAGTTGACATGTGTTGCAAAATGATTTAATTGCAGAAGTTGAGCTGTCAACATTTTAGCAAACATAATTTTGTATAAATGGCCGACAAATTGTCTTCCCTCTTTATTAGTGAAAAAGCTAATGACTTCTTGTAGAGTGTTGACTTCTCAATAGCTTAGCATAAAGCAGCTCGGCAGGGTGCCAATTAAATGCTTTGGTGAGTGTATCTGAGTCCCTGTCTGTGCATGCCTGTGGTAGGGCGTTTCTATGTTTGTATGTGTCCTGTGGTGGTGTACTGTGGGTGGCCTGCTCAACATTTCAGTGGTTGTCCTATTCCCACCCCTTTTACTACGACCCCGGTCAGGCTACCTTTATGCCTCTGACAGCTTCATGAAGCACAAAACATGGAGCAAAACTTGCCATGAAATTGGCAACAAAGCCAAGCAAAAGAAGGAACAATTCCCTGTCAGGATGTGATCATAATATGGCTGATTGGATCTGGAAGCAGATGCCAGGAGCGGATATTGTTTGAGTGACTGAAAAGACATGACCCCCAAAAGCACTGAAGAAAATGAGGCCCTCCTCATGAACCAAAGGGGGAGGGAAGGAGAGGTGAAACCAATGAATAAATCAGTCCGTGAGGACCGGCAAAGAAAAGGAAATGCTAAAGAGAACTTTTATGAGGAAAAAGAGGGCTGTCCTGTTCGTAATGGCTCTACTTCCCCAGCTTGCGGAACATTTTCACAGACAATAACTTTTTAACAGATGGGAACCTTGGTTAAAAGGAAGAAAAAAAATACAGAGTTCTCTCGCTTGTGAATCCCTGTTTGTTTAGTCTGCTTACAGTTAGGACAGGTGTCTGCAGAGAAGCAGTCTACTGCAACAGGTTAAAAGTCTCTCCGACAGTTTAAAACATGCTAATGCTTCACTGATGCCTCTGAAGTGACACTTTTTCTTAAGACTGAGGTACTTAACATGACTGACCAACTTAATTTTATAGGCTGTAGATGTGCATTATTGTTTAGCTATTTTCAGAACGCGAAAGTAAGGAAATACAAGATTTTTAGGATTTTTTTTAAATATAATTATTTCTATTTTTGCAATAACATGCTTTCTGCATAACAAAATATAAATAACACTATCTATCTATCTATCTATCTATCTATCTATCTATCTATCTATCTATCTATCTATCGTAAATACTATTTACAACAATATATTCAATACAATATATAAATATATATTATATATATAAATATATAATACCATATAATTATCAATTATATATATATATATATATATATATATATATACATACATATACATATATTATATATACATATAGAGAGAGAGGGAGATAGAGATAGATAGATAGATAGATAGATAGATAGATAGATAGATAGATAGATAGATAGATAGATAGATAGATAGATAGATAGATAGATAGATAGATAGATAGATAGATAGAGATAGATAGAGATAGATAGATAGATAGATAGATAGATAGATAGATAGATAGATAGATAGATAGATAGATAGATAGATAGATAGATAGATAGATAGATAGATAGATAGATAGATAGATAGATAGATAGATAGAAAAAAAATATCTATTTTTATAATATATATATATATATATATAGCAAGGTCAAGTAAGCAAGGTCAATTCATTGCAGAATGTTCCAGTTTGCAGAGAGAGCTTAAAAATGTTTTATAAGTTCTCATTGCAAAGGAATGTTTGACATTAGAATTAGCCACCATGCTAAGTATACATCATGAATTCGCTAGCTGCTAATAGAGCCAAATGTGTGACTGAGTGAAGATCTTTTGTCCCTAAAAGCATGGTAATTTGTTTTACGTTAAAGAAACCTGCTGTGAAAGAAAAATGAAGACTGCCGTTGTTCTTCTAAAGAAAAATGCTAGCTGCCTGGCTGTTATGCTGACCCTCTGTCTTCAATATTTTGAATCTCTGACCCAGAACAAGCACATAGATGAAAAATTCAAAAGCAATTATCTCCCCACTAATCACCTAAAGCTGAACTAAATCCTATCGATCAGCATTATGTTTAAAGTGGATGTAAACCCTCACATCTACCCAGTGAAGTGAACAGCCTCAGATGATACACAGAGATGAAATAAATCTCCCTACATAAGTTTTACATGCATATCTGCTGTCTTCAGCTTTCTATATTCTTTAGAAAGTTCAGATTGTGTTAGGAGATTTTCTCTTCCTGTTTAGCACTGCAGTGAAGCCTGGGCATACAGCCAAGACAGCTAATTGGAGGAAAGGCACACACCCTCTCTCCTCATAGGTAGAGACTTTCAGAACTTTTCGTTGAATAGTTCAGCACCCTGCTAATCTATTTATAGCATCCTCCCCAACACAAAACTCTGGCTGCTTTTAGTGTCAGAAGTTATCATGCTGATAACAGAGCAGGAGACAGCTATGGGACATAGTACTTTGAAGAGAGATAAGAGAACACTGCAGATATATGTGCCCAGCTCAAATTTCATAAATCGGGTTTACATCCACTTTAATCCTTATGCCGTTAGCTTTAGCAAATAAATAGGAAGGTATATTATATTTACTTGTTTTAATTTTTTTACATTTATTCAGTTGCTCCTTGGTTTCTGGCCTAGGCTAAAATTATGTCATACATACCAGGAGTCTTTATGTGATTTTTTTTCTTTCATCTGGAGCAGAGGAGGAGGGGCTTTCTCAGCTAAGCTCACCCTCCTGCCTGCATGCCTCGGCTAAGAGCAAATGAATTCCAGAAAGCACATGCTACATAAATCATCTGCCCTTTTTCAAGATAGACACAGCTAGAACTGCTAGGGGGTGTTTTTCAAAGTGATTTCTCAAAAAAAAAAAAAAAAAATGGGGACATGGATGGATGGATGAGTTTGCTTTGGCTCCAATATGCATTCAATTCAGGAATACAGAAATGTTCAGCAACACTAGATCCTCTAAAGCGAGAAAAATAACTTCCACCAGTGTTCAGAAAAAAGCTGTAAAAGTGCTCCACCCAAAACTGAATTTTAATATCACCAAAGCCACTGACCTCCAGCTGCATCAGAGAGGTTAGTATACACTTATAGTAAGCTTATAGGGGAAGCCTCTTTCAGCAGCTATAGGTGTCTCTAGGCTGTCTTCTGTACAGGACACTTTAGCCTGTCTGCCTCTTAAAGCGGTTGTTCAGTCAGATCCGGAAAAATTCAAAATCAGCAGCTACAAACACTGTAGCTGCTGACTTTTAATAAACAGACATTCACCTGTCCAGGGATCCAGCTATGTCCTCACCTGGTCCAGTTCTTCACTGGTCTTTGGGTCTGCAGCACTGGCATTTTAACTGTGGGCAGCTGACTGTGACTCCTTGTGGTATCATAGCCAGCTGTCCACTGTGCATGAGTGAGCTGCTCTGAGCATTGTGAATGATCCCAAAGCCTTCGGGGACCTGTGATGTGTTCCAGAAGATGGCAGGAAGGGGAAGAACTAGATCAACTAGGCTATCAAAACTAGGTCCCCTCCCCCCAAAAAAATGTTCCAAATAGAGCAGAGGAGGGGGGAGGAAGAGTGGAGATTTCAATTTTGAATGACGTTCTGCTTTAACCAGTTAATTTTTTGCGATATGGCACTGCGTCACTTTAACTGACAATTGCGTGGTCGTACGGCGCTGTACCCAAACAAAATTGACGTCTTTTTTTCCCCACAAATAGAGCTTTCTTTTGGTGATATTTGATCACCTCTGTGGTTTTTATTTTTTGCGTTATAAATAAAAAAAAGCGACAATTAAAAAAAAACAAATATTTTTTACATTTTGCTATAATAAATATCCCCCCAAAAAATGTAAAAAAAAAAAATTTCTTCCTCGGTTTAGGCCAATATGTATTCTTTTACACATTTTTGGTAAAAAAAAATCACAAAACATGTATATTTATTGGTTTGCGCAAAAGTTATAGCGTCTACAAAATAGGGGATATATTTATTGCATTTTTCTTCTTCTTTTTTTTTTTTTTTTTTACTAGTAATTGCGGTGATCTGCGATTTTTATCAGGACTGCAACATTACGGCGGACAGATCAGACATTTTTGACACTTTTTCAGCGATCAGAGCTAAAGATAGCCACTGATTACTGTATAAATGTCATTGGCAGGGAAGGAGTTAACACTAGGGGGTGATCAAGGGGTTAAATGTGTTACCTAGGGCGTGTTTCTAACTGTGGGGGATGGGACTGCCTGGGGGAGGAGACCGATTGTTGGTCCTAAGCATTAGGAACAACTGATCAGTCTCCTCACCCCTGACATAACAGAGATCTGTCTATTTACATTGACAGACCTCCATTCTGTCTCTCTCAGGAGCGATCGCGGGTGCCCCGGTGGACATCGCGACCGCCGGGCACGCGCATCGGCTTCGTCATCCGGCTGTGGCCCTAGTGCTTTTAAAGCGGGCCGTTGTGTACAGCTATGATGGCTCAGTCAGGGGAGCAAACCTGCCGCAGTATAACTACACTGCATACTATAGCTATAATATGTAAAACATTAAAAATAAGTGCCTATACTGTTTAAAGGCTGAAGGGTTTTTTGCCTTCATGTATTCTATGCATGAAAATAAAAAAAACCTTCTGTTCTTTTGCATGAAAAGATCTAAACAAATCGTACAGATAGGGTTAAAAAATACCAAGCAGTCTGTGGACCATGGACCCCATGTTACCCGGCAAGATTTGAACAAAAACTCCTATCTCTATAATTGAGCAAGTCAATCTGTCTATTACCCCTCCCTCCTCTTGCCCCATCCCTTATACCCTTACCATCTCCCCACCACTTCCCTTATTTGTTTTATTTCTTCTCTCACTCTCCCCCACTCCTGGCCATCTCGTTGATAATTTTAGCCTTGTTACTTAAACAATTCCCGCTGGTTCCTTGCAGGAACTCAATACTATATTTGTTGTTAGACATGTGCATTTGTTTTCGTCCGAATGCATTTTCGTCTGAATTTCAGGTATTTTCGTTATCGTTTTAACAAATGATAACGAAAGTGCAGAATCTGGAAAACGAAAGATCCGACATAAACAAATGCTTTATTTTCGTTTTCGTTGCTACAACAGTTCGATATAGATAGGAGAGGAGATTTTTTATTTTTCAAGGTTATCTTGAATGTCTTTTTTATTTTTACCTTTTCTTCTGTGCTATTTCTCATGTTTTTTGGTGTCCAACTATACAGAATGGTCCAGGATGCAAACAATACGGTTAATGCATATGATCTCTAATTATGCTAATTTATATCTTATTATGTAGTGTGATTCCTCCTACAAGTTTCCCCTGATGAAGGGATTCTTTAGTTAGTCCCGAAACGCGTAGGCCCAAGGTGGAAGACTACACGAATATACATTCGAACTCTACATCAGCATATCCATATCCTTATTTTATTGTATATGCAGTGAATTGTATTAGATGTTTTTCATATTGTCATATTTATATATTTTTGTATATTTGTATCAATAAAATTGTTTTTTTACTACTTTGTTGCCTTTAAAGTCCCACCAACTCTTTGAGGGGTTTTCTTTCTTTTTCTTGATATCAGGGATGGTGGCAGCCTATATGGCCTACTTGGATGGTAGTTCTCTCTTTAGATTTTAGATAGGAGATTCGACATGATGATGACAATAACAATCTGTGTCCATCAAACCTGTGGTCGAATGTGCCTAACCTTAACTCTGTTAGTCCAAGATTATTCTACATAGAGAGAAAAGATTCGACAAAGAGAGAAAAGATTCGACGTAGGGAGAAAAGATTTGACGTAGGGGAGAAAAGATTCGACGTAGGGGAGAAAAGATGAATAAAAATAATGATGATGATGAATGTTATTGGCTGATTGTAACCAAAGAGGAGGAGCAGTAAAATAGCTAGAACTAAGTACACACGTACTTTGGCTTATGGTGTCTGTTGAAAGTTCTAAGAAGATTCAACGGAGCAGGTAAACTATATGACATTGTACAGTTTAGCTGCTCCATCGAATCTTCTTCGACAGACACCATAAGCCTTCAATGACAGATCCGACCTTAATTTGGATTTTCGGACGAATGCAATTTTTAATGAAAAACAAAATAAATAAAAACAAATTTCAGGAGTAACTAAATAAATTTATTTTTCGGACGAAAATGAAATTCCGAAATTAAATATTTCAGTGTGCACATGTCTATTCGTTGTACACTGTTTATTTACTTTCTGTGCCTCCAAACTTTATGTACATTTATGACATCCAATCTGCAAAGCTTATCTGAAGATGTACACATTTATTGTAATAATAAAAATGCTAGAACCTCCACAGGAAATACCCTCATTAGCAGTGCTGAAATTACAAACAGTTCAAAAATGTCCTTGGGTATAAACTCTTTATAACAGCCACAAGATCCTTAGAATAAACCCAGGAAAGGTGAGTGAGAAATAAAATGGCAAGTTATCCAGGTAATCAAGGTTGTAAAATAGTCCTCACCACACCTCGTGCAGCACCGCTCCCTTAGGATGTTAAACTCACCAAATTTCTAATGAAAGCAAGCCTTCAGCTTAATGAAGATAAGATATCTGGGTTTATTCTAAGGATATTGTGACTGTTATAAAGAGTTTATACCCAAGGACATTTTTTAACTGTTTATAATTTCAGCACTGTTAATGCAGGTATTTCCTTTGGAGGTTCTAGCATCTTTATTATTGTAATGTTTGTTTGATATCAGCAGCTAATGGGTCTTTTACCTTTTTTAGTTATCTACAAGCGCTGTGGGAAAGAGGATACATGTGTTTAGTTTATGGTTCACTTTTTCATATCTACTTTTATTGTAATACTTACATTCAAAACTCAATAAACAAAAAACCCCTTCCTAATACTTACCTGAGCCCGATTTCGATCTAGTACTTTGCAGTCAGGGAAGCTGCTCTTACGGCTCTCTTAACTTCAGTGCACACAAACACAATATAATACCCATTTTTTGTAAATTATAAAAGATAATGTTGTGTTGAATAAATTGATATCAAACACATAAAGATTGCAAATGCCTGTGAAATGGCGACACACTACAATATGCAAAAAATGCTCACTGATGTTTACAGTGATTCCTCACATTTGTTGCAATTGCTGGTTATATACAAATGCAAAACCTATGTTTGCATTTGCATTTAATTTAATGTTTTTTTCTTTTAACTTTATTGCTAGGAAAAGGGAGCTAACAAGCCCCTACAGTATCTCACAAAAGTGAGTACACCCCTCACATTTTTGTAAATATTTTATTATATATTTTCATGTGACAACACTGAAGAAATGACACTTTGCTACAATGTAAAGTAGTGAGTGTACAGCTTGCATAACAGTGCTGTCCCCTCAAAATAACTCAACACACAGCCATTAATGTCTAAACCGCTAACAACAAAAGTGAGTACACCCCTAAGTGAAAATGTCCAAATTGGGCCCAAAGTGTTAATATTTTGTGTGGTCACCATTATTTTCCAGCACTGCCTTAACCCTCTTGGGCATGGAGTTCACCAGAGCTTCACAGGTTGCCACTGGAGTCCTCTTCCACTCCTCCATGACAACATCATGGAGCTGGTGGATGTTAGAGACCTTGCGCTCCTCCACCTTCCATTTGAGGATGCCCCACAGATGCTCAATATGGTTTAGGTCCGGAGACATGCTTGGCCAGTCCATCACCTTTACCCTCAGCTTATTTAGCAAGGCAGTGGTCCTCTGTGTTTGGGGTCATTATTATGATGGAATACTGCCCTGCGGCCAAAGCTCCGAAGGGAGGGGATCATGCTCTGCTTCAGTATGCCAAAGTACATGTTGGCATTCATGGTTCCCTCAATGAACTGTAGCTTTCCAGTGCTGGCAGCACTCATGCAGCCCCAGACCATGACACTCCCAACACCATGCTTGACTGTAGGCAAGACACACTTGTCTTTGTACTCCTCACCTGGTTGCCGCCACACACGCTTGACACTGTCTGAACCAAATAAGTTTATCTTGGTCTCATAAGACCAAACGACATGGTTCCAGTAATCCATGTCCTTTGTCTGTTTATCTTCAGCAAAGTGTTTGCGGGCTTTCTTGTGCATCATCTTTGTGTCACTGATGCATGCATTTTCAAGACTCACTATCCTTGTGGCCTCCTCAAATGATGACAGTACAGTGCATGCATCCTTTATGACCAGCCATTGGTGTGGGGAAAAAATGCAGAGCCGGCCTGAACTCTGCTCTGGTGTGGTTCCTGTCTCCTAAACACACCAGCTGAAGCACTGCATGGCACCTTTTAGCCTGACTCATTAAATAGCCCCTTGAACACTTAGGAGGTACTTGTGGTTCATAGGACAATTCAGCAGAGGAGGGCATGGAGGAGGAGGAAGAGGGGTTAGAGCTGAAAAATCTTGCATCATCATCACTAGCTGTATGGAGACGTGGGGACACAACAAGCTGCAGGACTGAGTCCTGTCCTGGATCCTACCGAATTGCAAGCAGAGTTATTCAGTGTGCTGTGAACAAAATATATATCATCCCTGCCTATGCTTGCTGGACCATGTGTTAGAAGTAACATGGACTTTGCGGCTGACTGCCTTGCCCAACGATGCCAGAACATTGCTTTCCATGTGATGGTACAGAGCTGAAATGGCCTTACATGTAAAGAAATAGTGACTGGGAACCTGCCATTGTGGTACAGTGCATTCTGCAAATTCACAGAAGGGGGCAGAATCCACCAGACGGAAGTTGTAGAGCCAGCAGCTTTGACAAGCTTGCATTTAGACACTGGGTTTGTGGGTAACAGTGACTGTCTTTTTTTTTTTTTTTTTCGCTGCAGCAGATGGGGCAAAGAAATTTGCCAGCTATAGTCTACAGCTGGTGGTGTGCTACTGACAGATGTGCTGCAAGGACCTGGGACACCCTGTGCTATACCATAATTACTGTAATTGGAGGCTGCTGAGAGGTCATGAGGTATAGTGGGGGCAGACTGAGGTGAGTAAGGAGGAGGAACAGAATTGCGCCCCTTTTGTGTGGCTGTTAGGTGCCCTTGCCAAAGGGCTGAGTGGAGGGAGGTTAAATGCCTTGTCAAGCATGTGGTACCCAAATGGCTGGTGTTTTTGCCACGCTTGATGTGCTTGAGACAAAGTTTGCAAATTGCAACAGTGCAATCGGCTGCACATGTGCTTAAAAAGGCCCAGACATCTGAACTGTGGGAGTGGACCAGGACATAACAGCTTCACAATATGATGGAATAGGGTGGCTGCTCTCTCCTTTTCCATGATGGCTGCCTCGTTGGGTTTGTACCTAACCCTCACCCTCCCTTTCCTCCTGTGTATTATCCGGCACTCAAGTGACTTCACTGACCTCATCATCATCATCTCCTCCATCCTCATTACCACTGGAGACAACTTGGCAATACTCTGCGGTTGGGGAACATGACTGCCAATTTGTGTACCAGTGTTCTCCCCTCTCTTTAGGCGAATGTTCCCGCCTTCCTCAACCTTAGAACCAACATCTGAATCAAGTAATGGCTGTGCATCTTCAAGGAGTAAGTGTTCAAATAACTCAGCTGACTTCTCCATGTCTGATGCTGGGGCTATTGCAGTAATAACTGTGGACAAGGAGGCAGGTTTAGCCACTCTGGTAACTGCAGTGGACTGTGCACTAGTCTTTGCTTGGGTGACACAGGATGAGGAGGATGAGGATGGTTTAGGAAGCCAGTCCACCACCTCCTCTGAATGCTGTGGCTGGATAGCAGGGACAACATCACCAAGCAGAGGAAATTATGCCCTGCCTGAGGACTGACTACGTCCATCTTTGCCTTTGGACACATATGCTGCTGGACCCCTCACACTGTCATGGAAACATCTGCTTCTCCTTGTTGTCCTCCCAGACATGATGGGAGTGCTTATTAACAAAATGTAACAAAGATGTGGAAATGTGTACGTGGATGCACTTTAATCAATGCAAAGTGGTGTTTGGTGCACTTTAACTTGAGTACTCACAACACAGACACACTCCACTGATACACTATTATATACTGCAATAAAACTGCACTGATGTACTGCAATATACTGCATCAAACATGCAGTAACGGACAGAAATATACTGTGTTAAATGTGCACGAACTCACTGACATATACGGCGTTAAACTTGCAGTTATGCACTGAATTTTTCGGTGTTAAACTTGCAGTAACACACTGAAATATACTGCGTTAAACGTGCACTAACGCACTGAAGTATACGGCGTTAAACTTGCAGTAATGCACTGAACTATATTGGCTTAAATGGAAGGTAACACACTGAAATATATGGTGTTAAAAATGCACTAATGCACAGAAATATACTGCGTTAAACGGCATGTAACGCACTGAAATATACAGCGTTAAACTTGCAGGAACGCACTGAACTATACTGCGTTAAACGGAAGGTAATACACAGAAATATACTGCGTTAAACGTGCACTAACGCACTGAAATATATGGCGTTAAACTTGCAGTAATGCACTGAAATATACTGCATTAAACGTGCACCAGCGCACAGATATATACTGTGTTAATTGGCACATAACGCACTGATATATATGGCATAAAAACTTGCAGTAACACACTGAACTATACTGCGCTAAATGGAAGGTAAAGCACTGAAATATACGGCGTTAAATTTGCAGTAACGCCGTTAAATGGTCGAACGTCCCCGATAATTCGTCAAATTTGTGAACAGCCAAGGTTCGCCCATCCCTAATATTCAGTTTTATGAATGAGCAATCAGCACTGTTGGGCTGTGTTATACATGACACCAGCTTAACATTTCATATTGTTCATTCATAAAAGTGAAAACTTACACAACGCTGCAGCACTGCTGTATGTGTAGGAGCAGCCACGGATAGACACACAGCACTGCAGCACTGACTGCTCTGTCACTATTATGCATCAATGATAAATGCTGCCTGTTTATTCATAATAGTAAAATATCACTCAGAACTTTAGCCCTGTTTTATGTATCTGCCACTGCTTTTTATTCCATACAACACATCAATAGATACATTATACAAGCAGCGATGATTATTCATTAATAATGGTGACAGATCATTTAGCTTAGAGAGGCAGCAGGGCTCTGTGTTGGCTGCATCTTCCACCACAGGAATGCCTATATTTTGAGCTTTAAAAGGGGATGGCGCTACAGCCAGCATATAGAACTGCATTTTGGGGAAAACGGGGCCTAGTACATTAAATTTAATAATATTTCTTCATTAAGCATAAACTCCATGCCCCTGTTAAAAGGTCAGCAATATGGACCATGATAGACTTACTATAATCAGTCATGAAAACATTAAAGTTAGGGCTAAGCCCTTTTTTTCAGACACAGCTGCCTGTCACTGACCCTTGGTCATTAGATGAAGGATTATCCAGTACATGTGTAAATTTCACCTTGAGCCTCTGATCTCTGTAAACAACAAACAGTATACTACACAAGATAGACATATGAAAAGGAACCTAGAGCTCTACCTGCTGGCTGAATAAAAGGCTACAGTATATTCATAATCAATGCTTCACATTTAAAAAGTTTTAAAAAAGTTGACCATAATAAAAAAAAAAGTACCAATTAATTCACATTATTTTTAAAATGAAATGCAGGGCTCCAATTCAATTTAAATTTTTGACATCTAAAAGTTTATCAAAGATTAAAGGTTACGGGTTAAAAGCTACCCATGTTTTACACCAGAGAATTCATCTCCAGTTGAGATGAACTGGAGTTGATTTAATCTAAACAAGGGTCAAGTTTTATGAATGGATTAAAGGGATTCTGATTGTTGTCCACAGTTCTGACAAAATTAGTTCATTCAAATTAATATTTTGTGGATTATATTCTAAGTACAGCAATGCTGTATTTATGAATGGATCAGGATCTAAGAATGGAGGATAAGGGGGTGATCAATAGCTCATTCATAGACCGTGTTCCATTCTTAGAAGCTGTAATACAGGGTGGAAAAGGCAGACATAGTCAGGCTATCTTCATGAGAGCCTGTGATAGCTCTATAGTTGTATTAACCCCTGGAAGATCAAGGCAGCGGAGGTAGTGGGAATGGGGGGGGAGTTAGGAGGAAGGAGATATACTACTAACAGCAGAGGAATCAACACAATGGAGGAACACATCCTATTAACTGTAATGCCCCGTACACACGGTCGGACATTGATCGGACATTCCGACAACAAAATCCTAGGATTTTTTCCGACGGATGTTGGCTCAAACTTGTCTTGCATACACACGGTCACACAAAGTTGTCAGAAAATCCGATCATTCTGAACGCGGTGACGTAAAACACGTACGTTGGGACTATAAATGGGGCAGTAGCCAATAGCTTTCATCTCTTTATTTATTCTGAGCATGCGTGGCACTTTGTGCGTCGGATTTGTGTACACACGATCGGAAATTCCGACAACGGATTTTGTTGTCGGAAAATTTTATAGCCTGCTCTCAAACTTTGTGTGTTGGAAAATCCGATGGAAAATTTGTGATGGAGCCAACACGGTCGGAATTTCCGACAACAAGGTCCTGTGACACATTTTCTGTCGGAAAATCCGACCGCGTGTACGGGGCATAAGTATGTCTTTTATTTCAGATCAACACATAACAAGACATGTCCAACAAATGTAAATTGTATAACCACCGACCACGCAGGGTCGTGTAGATGACAATTATATAGTGATTAGGTGGTACAATAACATACATTACCATATAACAATAGAAAAGTTCTAGGTATGGGAAGACTCTGAGAGGCCCGAAAAGGGGGGCAACAAAATAACAGTATAAAAGTTACGTAGATGTGGGATGCATAGAGAGTGTAAAATCTAGCCCAGAAGTACCCCAGGGGCAAACTCAAGACGGGATGCCATCTGGGGTGTGTGAGGTGTGTGGTCTGGTGGCCTGCGGCTGGAGCAAAAGGGAGGGGGGCTCAAAAGCCTCCATCAAACCACCCCCAGCTCCTCCACACGCCAAAAGGTCCATAGAGCAATGATTGTGTCCAGATGGGACTGCCATAGATCCCAGTAATACCGGGATCTGTCCCACAGGGCATTAGAGCTATGCGAGTCAACTTCTATCCAACGGTCCCACATGAGTTTCCCAGATATCTGTGATATGTGAACAAAGAGGAGTGGAAAAGCATAATAGTAAAAGTAAGAATAATAAGGGGGAGGAAAGGAAGAGAAAGGAAGAGGAAGGTGGAGAGGGTAAGGAAGTTTGACCAGGTTACCTGTAGATTAGAGATGAGCATCTTCCACATCTGCCCCGGGTCCGCCATATCGGAGTTCAGGTATCTGAGAGTAAATTTTAATCTCCATGATTGGCCTGGGGGGTTGGGTCTTAGCTGTCCTAAGGTCTTTAAGTGCGGGGTCCGCCAATTCCAACAGTGCAATATCTAAGCTAGAAGGTACCTTGTCAGGGTCCGAAGTATATTCAGTCCAGGGCGCCCAAGTGTTATGGAATCGGTCTTTATAGCCCCTATTAGTCGCCACCCAGTCCTCAGCCTCCCGAACCTCACTCACCCTATTGATCCACTCTTCTCTAGTGGGGATCCTGGGTTTCTTCCAATAGATTGGAAGCAAGCGCCTTGCTGCATTCAACAAATGAGGCAGCACACTTTTTTTTATACCGGTGGAGTGGGATCGGGGGGACATGCAGGAGAAAGTGTGTCGGAGAGAGAGGGACATCCATCCCTGTCACTATTTTAATTTGTTTTTGTATATCTTCCCAGAAGGGTTTAATCAGGGGGCACTCCCACCATATGTGTATTAATGTACCTCGATGTCCACAGCCTCTCCAGCACAACTCGGATGTGGAGGGGTAAAAGCGGGTCACGTCCGCTGGTACCCTGTACCATCAAGACAGTAGCTTAAAGTTAATCTCTTGAGTTTTGGAGTCTATAGAGGAGGAGTGAGTGAGGTGGTATAGGTGTGACAAGTGCATCTCTGTAAAAGTTAGTCCCAGGTCAGTCTCCCAGCGCCGGACATAGGCAGGTGTAGTTTGGGGAGCAGCTGAGCCTAGTAGTTTGTATAGTTCCAAGACCAGGTGAGGTGTCGGATCTTCTGCAATGAAAATTGTTCAAGTTGGGTGAGGGACGATGGGTCCCTAATCGTACGTCCGTGTATTTTTGAAAGAAATGGTGTAACTGCCTGTACTTCCAAAAGTTCATCCATGAGCCTTGTCAACCCACAGGTAAGGCATCATAACTCAAGAGTCTGCCGTCTTTCATGAGCTTACCACAACTGGCGTTTCCACTAACTACCCATGACTCAAAGAAGCCCATCTGCTTGCCCGGGGGGGAACCAAAGGAAACCTCCCAGTGGAGCCAGTGGGGACACGGGGGGGGCAACTTCAGCAGCGGGTTTATCTTACCCCAGACCGACAGTACCTGAGTCGTCAGGGGGAGGTCATCTCCAATAGTCCCCTATGCTCTTGGGACAACCAGGGAGCATAGGATAAGTTTCTACCCGCTAGGCATTTCTCCAGGGACACCCAGAGTTTCGAGCGAGTATGGAAACGCCAGTTAAGCATCCTCTGCAAGGCTATGGCTCTGTAATATCATCTGATGTCTGGAACCCCCACACCACCATTCCGCTTTGAACGTCGCAGAACCTGAAGGGCTATCCTAGGTTTGCGTGCGTTCCAAATAAAGTCTGACAGTAGGCTGGACAATCTGTCAAAAAAAAGTCGAGGTAGGGGGATTGATAGCATCTGTAAATAAAGAAGAATGCGGGGTAGAATGTTCATCTTTATTATATTTACTCTGCCCATCCATGTAAAGGCAGTCTGCATCCATTGGGAGAGGTCTTTTTTGACCATTGCTAGTAACGGGAGATAGTTAGTGGAATATAGGTTGTCAAAGCAATCCGTAAGTTGCACGCCCAAGTATCGGAGGGACGACGTAGCCCAAGTAAAGGGGAAAGCGGCCTTAAGGGTCGTGACCAAGTGGGGCGCCAGGCAGAGAGGGAGAATCTTGGATTTCAAGAAATGTATTTTAAAATTAGAGAGAGACCCAAAGAGCTTCAGTTCTGCCGTTGTGGTACAGTGCATTCTGCAAATTCACAGAAGGGGGCAGAATCCACCAGACGGAAGTTGTAGAGCCAGCAGCTTTGACAAGCTTGCATTTAGACACTGGGTTTGTGGATAACAGTGACTGTCTTTTTTTTTTTTTTTTTTCGCTGCAGCAGATGGGGCAAAGAAATTTGCCAGCTATAGTCTACAGCTGGTGGTGTGCTACTGACAGATGTGCTGCAAGGACCTGGGACACCCTGTGCTATACCATAATTACTGTAATTGGAGGCTGCTGAGAGGTCATGAGGTATAGTGGGGGCAGACTGAGGTGAGTAAGGAGGAGGAACAGAATTGCGCCCCTTTTGTGTGGCTGTTAGGTGCCCTTGCCAAAGGGCTGAGTGGAGGGAGGTTAAATGCCTTGTCAAGCATGTGGTACCCAAATGGCTGGTGTTTTTGCCACGCTTGATGTGCTTGAGACAAAGTTTGCAAATTGCAACAGTGCAATCGGCTGCACATGTGCTTAAAAAGGCCCAGACATCTGAACTGTGGGAGTGGACCAGGACATAACAGCTTCACAATATGATGGAATAGGGTGGCTGCTCTCTCCTTTTCCATGATGGCTGCCTCGTTGGGGTTGTGCCTAACCCTCACCCTCCCTTTCCTCCTGTGTATTATCCGGCACATAAGTGACTTCACTGACCTCATCATCATCATCTCCTCCATCCTCATTACCACTGGAGACAACTTGGCAATACTCTGCGGTTGGGGAACATGACTGCCAATTTGTGTACCAGTGTTCTCCCCTCTCTTTAGGCGAATGTTCCCGCCTTCCTCAACCTTAGAACCAACATCTGAATCAAGTAATGGCTGTGCATCTTCAAGGAGTAAGTGTTCAAATAACTCAGCTGACTTCTCCATGTCTGATGCTGGGACTATTGCAGTAATAACTGTGGACAAGGAGGCAGGTTTAGCCACTCTGGTAACTGCAGTGGACTGTGCACTAGTCTTTGCTTGGGTGACACAGGATGAGGAGGATGAGGATGGTTTAGGAAGCCAGTCCACCACCTCCTCTGAATGCTGTGGCTGGATAGCAGGGACAACATCACCAAGCAGAGGAAATTATGCCCTGCCTGAGGACTGACTACGTCCATCTTTGCCTTTGGACACATACGCTGCTGGACCCCTCACACTGTCATGGAAACATCTGCTTCTCCTTGTTGTCCTCCCAGACATGATGGGAGTGCTTATTAACAAAATGTAACAAAGATGTGGAAATGTGTACGTGGATGCACTTTAATCAATGCAAAGTGGTGTTTGGTGCACTTTAACTTGAGTACTCACAACACAGACACACTCCACTGATACAGTATTATATATTGCAATAAAACTGCACTGATGTACTGCAATATACTGCATCAAACATGCAGTAACGGACAGAAATATACTGTGTTAAACGTGCACGAACTCACTGACATATACGGCGTTAAACTTGCAGTTATGCACTGAATTTTTCGGTGTTAAACTTGCAGTAACACACTGAAATATACTGCGTTAAACGTGCACTAACGCACTGAAGTATACGGCGTTAAACTTGCAGTAATGCACTGAACTATATTGGCTTAAATGGAAGGTAACACACTGAAATATATGATGTTAAAAATGCACTAATGCACAGAAATATACTGCGTTAAACGGCATGTAACGCACTGAAATATACAGCGTTAAACTTGCAGGAACGCACTGAACTATACTGCGTTAAACGGAAGGTAATACACAGAAATATACTGCGTTAAACGTGCACTAACGCACTGAAATATATGGCGTTAAACTTGCAGTAATGCACTGAAATATACTGCATTAAACGTGCACCAGCGCACAGATATATACTGTGTTAATTGGCACATAACGCACTGATATATATGGCATAAAAACTTGCAGTAACACACTGAACTATACTGCGCTAAATGGAAGGTAAAGCACTGAAATATACGGCGTTAAATTTGCAGTAACGCCGTTAAATGGTCGAACGTCCCCGATAATTCGTCAAATTTGTGAACAGCCAAGGTTCGCCCATCCCTAATATTCAGTTTTATGAATGAGCAATCAGCACTGTTGGGCTGTGTTATACATGACACCAGCTTAACATTTCATATTGTTCATTCATAAAAGTGAAAACTTACACAACGCTGCAGCACTGCTGTATGTGTAGGAGCAGCCACGGATAGACACACAGCACTGCAGCACTGACTGCTCTGTCACTATTATGCATCAATGATAAATGCTGCCTGTTTATTCATAATAGTAAAATATCACTCAGAACTTTAGCCCTGTTTTATGTATCTGCCACTGCTTTTTATTCCATACAACACATCAATAGATACATTATACAAGCAGCGATGATTATTCATTAATAATGGTGACAGATCATTTAGCTTAGAGAGGCAGCAGGGCTCTGTGTTGGCTGCATCTTCCCCCACAGGAACGCCTATATTTTGAGCTTTAAAAGGGGATGGCGCTACAGCCAGCATATAGAACTGCATTTTGGGGAAAACGGGGCCTAATACATTAAATTTAATAATATTTCTTCATTAAGCATAAACTCCATGCCCCTGTTAAAAGGTCAGCAATATGGACCATGATAGACTTACTATAATCAGTCATGAAAACATTAAAGTTAGGGCTAAGCCCTTTTTTTCAGACACAGCTGCCTGTCACTGACCCTTGGTCATCAGATGAAGGATTATCCAGTACATGTGTAAATTTCACCTTGAGCCTCTGATCTCTGTAAACAACAAACAGTATACTACACAAGATAGACATATGAAAAGGAACCTAGAGCTCTACCTGCTGGCTGAATAAAAGGCTACAGTATATTCATAATCAATGCTTCACATTTAAAAAGTTTTAAAAAAGTTGACCATAATAAAAAAAAAAGTACCAATTAATTCACATTATTTTTAAAATGAAATGCAGGGCTCCAATTCAATTTAAATTTTTGACATCTAAAAGTTTATCAAAGATTAAAGGTTACGGGTTAAAAGCTACCCATGTTTTACACCAGAGAATTCATCTCCAGTTGAGATGAACTGGAGTTGATTTAATCTAAACAAGGGTCAAGTTTTATGAATGGATTAAAGGGATTCTGATTGTTGTCCACAGTTCTGACAAAATTAGTTCATTCAAATTAATATTTTGTGGATTATATTCTAAGTACAGCAATGCTGTATTTATGAATGGATCAGGATCTAAGAATGGAGGATAAGGGGGTGATCAATAGCTCATTCATAGACCGTGTTCCATTCTTAGAAGCTGTAATACAGGGTGGAAAAGGCAGACATAGTCAGGCTATCTTCATGAGAGCCTGTGATAGCTCTATAGTTGTATTAACCCCTGGAAGATCAAGGCAGCGGAGGTAGTGGGAATGGGGGGGGGAGTTAGGAGGAAGGAGATATACTACTAACAGCAGAGGAATCAACACAATGGAGGAACACATCCTATTAACTGTATTGCCCCGTACACACGGTCGGACATTGATTGGACATTCTGACAACAAAATCCTAGGATTTTTTCCGACGGATGTTGGCTCAAACTTGTCTTGCATACACACGGTCACACAAAGTTGTCAGAAAATCCGATCATTCTGAACGCGGTGACGTAAAACACGTACGTTGGGACTATAAATGGGGCAGTAGCCAATAGCTTTCATCTCTTTATTTATTCTGAGCATGCGTGGCACTTTGTGCGTCGGATTTGTGTACACACGATCGGAAATTCCGACAACGGATTTTGTTGTCGGAAAATTTTATAGCCTGCTCTCAAACTTTGTGTGTTGGAAAATCCGATGGAAAATTTGTGATGGAGCCAACACGGTCGGAATTTCCGACAACAAGGTCCTGTGACACATTTTCTGTCGGAAAATCCGACCGCGTGTACGGGGCATAAGTATGTCTTTTATTTCAGATCAACACATAACAAGACATGTCCAACAAATGTAAATTGTATAACCACCGACCACGCAGGGTCGTGTAGATGACAATTATATAGCGATTAGGTGGTACAATAACATACATTACCATATAACGATAGAAAAGTTCTAGGTATGGGAAGACTCTGAGAGGCCCGAAAAGGGGGGCAACAAAATAACAGTATAAAAGTTACGTAGATGTGGGATGCATAGAGAGTGTAAAATCTAGCCCAGAAGTACCCCAGGGGCAAACTCAAGACGGGATGCCATCTGGGGTGTGTGAGGTGTGTGGTCTGGTGGCCTGCGGCTGGAGCAAAAGGGAGGGGGGCTCAAAAGCCTCCATCAAACCACCCCCAGCTCCTCCACACGCCAAAAGGTCCATAGAGCAATGATTGTGTCCAGATGGGACTGCCAGAGATCCCAGTAATACCGGGATCTGTCCCACAGGGCATTAGAGCTATGCGAGTCAACTTCTATCCAACGGTCCCACATGAGTTTCCCAGATATCTGTGATATGTGAACAAAGAGGAGTGGAAAAGCATAATAGTAAAAGTAAGAATAATAAGGGGGAGGAAAGGAAGAGAAAGGAAGAGGAAGGTGGAGAGGGTAAGGAAGTTTGACCAGGTTACCTGTAGATTAGAGATGAGCATCTTCCACATCTGCCCCGGGTCCGCCATATCGGAGTTCAGGTATCTGAGAGTAAATTTTAATCTCCATGATTGGCCTGGGGGGTTGGGTCTTAGCTGTCCTAAGGTCTTTAAGTGCGGGGTCCGCCAGTTCCAACAGTGCAATATCTAAGCTAGAAGGTACCTTGTCAGGGTCCGAAGTATATTCAGTCCAGGGCGCCCAAGTGTTATGGAATCGGTCTTTATAGCCCCTATTAGTCGCCACCCAGTCCTCAGCCTCCCGAACCTCACTCACCCTATTGATCCACTCTTCTCTAGTGGGGTTCCTGGGTTTCTTCCAATAGATTGGAAGCAAGCGCCTTGCTGCATTCAACAAATGAGGCAGCACACTTTTTTTATACCGGTGGAGTGGGATCGGGGGGAAATGCAGGAGAAAGTGTGTCGGAGAGAGAGGGACATCCATCCCTGTCACTATTTTAATTTGTTTTTGTATATCTTCCCAGAAGGGTTTAATCAGGGGGCACTCCCACCATATGTGTATTAATGTACCTCGATGTCCACAGCCTCTCCAGCACAACTCGGATGTGGAGGGGTAAAAGCGGATCACGTCCGCTGGTACCCTGTACCATCAAGACAGTAGCTTAAAGTTAATCTCTTGAGTTTTGGAGTCTATAGAGGAGGAGTGAGTGAGGTGGTATAGGTGTGACAAGTGCATCTCTGTAAAAGTTAGTCCCAGGTCAGTCTCCCAGCGCCGGACATAGGCAGGTGTAGTTTGGGGAGCAGCTGAGCCTAGTAGTTTGTATAGTTCCAAGACCAGGTGAGGTGTCGGATCTTTTGCAATGAAAATTGTTCAAGTTGGGTGAGGGACGATGGGTCCCTAATCGTACGTCCGTGTATTTGAAAGAAATGGTGTAACTGCCTGTACTTCCAAAAGTTCATCCATGAGCCTTGTCGACCCACAGGTAAGGCATCATAACTCAAGAGTCTGCCGTCTTTCATGAGCTTACCACAACTGGCGTTTCCACTAACTACCCATGACTCAAAGAAGCCCATCTGCTTGCCCGGGGGGAAACAAAGGAAACCTCCCAGTGGAGCCAGTGGGGACACGGGGGGGGGGCAACTTCAGCAGCGGGTTTATCTTACCCCAGACCGACAGTACCTGAGTCGTCAGGGGGAGGTCATCTCCAATAGTCCCCTATGCTCTTGGGACAACCAGGGAGCATAGGATAAGTTTCTACCCGCTAGGCATTTCTCCAGGGACACCCAGAGTTTCGAGCGAGTATGGAAACGCCAGTTAAGCATCCTCTGCAAGGCTATGGCTCTGTAATATCATCTGATGTCTGGAACCCCCACACCACCATTCCGCTTTGAACGTCGCAGAACCTGAAGGGCTATCCTAGGTTTGCGTGCGTTCCAAATAAAGTCTGACAGTAGGCTGGACAATCTGTCAAAAAAAAGTCGAGGTAGGGGGATTGATAGCATCTGTAAATAAAGAAGAATGCGGGGTAGAATGTTCATCTTTATTATATTTACTCTGCCCATCCATGTAAAGGCAGTCTGCATCCATTGGGAGAGGTCTTTTTTGACCATTGCTAGTAACGGGAGATAGTTAGTGGAATATAGGTTGTCAAAGCAATCCGTAAGTTGCACGCCCAAGTATCAGAGGGACGACGTAGCCCAAGTAAAGGGGAAAGCGGCCTTAAGGGTCGTGACCAAGTGGGGCGCCAGGCAGAGAGGGAGAATCTTGGATTTCAAGAAATTTATTTTAAAATTAGAGAGAGACCCAAAGAGCTTCAGTTCCTTCATTAAATTGGGCAAGGAGAGCAGGAAGTCCGAAAGATGGAACAGGACGTCATCGGCATACGCCGAGAGTTTGTGTTCTGTATTACCGACCTGAAGGCCTTTAATGTCAGGACTAGCGCGTACTGTGCGGAGAAACGGCTCCAGCACTAGAGCGAACAAGAGTTGTGAGAGAGGACACCCCTGCCTCATGCCGTTTCTGATGGGGAAGCGAGCTGAAAGGGTCCCATTTACCTTGACCTGGGCGCAAGGTGTTGAATACAAGGCCGTAATAGAAGATAGCATTCGCGGACCTAACCGCAATGACCAGAGCACCTCTGTCAAATAAGACCAGTCAACGCGGTCGAACGCTTTTTCAGCGTTATTAGGTAGGGTTGTGGGACCGGGCGGGTATGAGCCCAGTGTATGAGGTGCACCTGGCCTCTCTACCTGCTATGAAACCCATTTGATCTGGGTGGACAATTTCAGGGACAAGGTGTTTAAGTCTATTTCCCAATATTTTCGCTAGAATTTTTATGTCTATGTTGAGAAGGGAGATTGGGCGATAGCTCTGAGGGACGGTGGAGTCCTTGCCTTCCTTCGGAATCACAGTGATGTGGGTTAGAAGGGCCTCTGGGGGGGATGATCCCGCCGTCTGCTATAGAATTAAAGTAGTCACACATGGGAGTCTCTAGTTGTGTCAGAAAGGCTTTGTAATATGCCTTACTAAACCCATCGGGGCTAGGGCTCTTCTCATTAGGCAAGGAGTCCACCGTAGCCCTAAGCTCAGTTAGGGTGATTGGGAGTTCCAGGTCCAAGGACTGTTCATCCGTGAGCATTGGGAGGCCTGCTGCAGTCAAGTAGTCTCGGATTGCACATTGTCTAGTATCTCGTGAGGCGGGGGGAAGGTCGGAGTCTAAATTATAGAGTGTGGCATAATAGTCTCGGAACCCTGCAGCAATTTTAGAGGATTGTATGAGCGGAACCCCTGAAGCGTCATGTCATTTGTGTATGTACATCCGTGCGTGACGTTTCCGGAGAGCACGAGCCAGCATCTGCCCGCATTTGTTCCTGTATTCGTAATATTTATGTGCCATGAAGTGAAACTGTCTGCGGGTTTGACGGTCAAGTAGATGCAGGAACAAATCCCGTAGCTCTGTCAGATTCTTCAGCGCCTCAGGACTCCCGTTAGCTTTGTGTCTAAGTTCAGCCTTCTGAAGTGCGGTATGCACTCTCAAGAAGTCTGTTTGACGTACCTTCTTAAGTCTGGATCCTTGAGAAATCAGCGTCCCCCTGACCACAGCCTTATGAGCCTCCCAGACCATCCCCTCATTTTGCTCATCAACTGGGTTTTCCCTAAACTAGTGGGATAGGGTGTCCACAACCTCTGCCACCACCACCGCGTCGTCTAGTAGATTGTCATTAAGGCGCCCAGGATCTCTGCATGCCTGGAGGCATAGTAAAGGCCACCGTCACCGCAGCGTGGTCCAAAATGGAAATGGTGCCAATGGACACAGACTGTAGGAGTTCTAGGATATTACAATCCACATAGACGTGGTCGATGCAGGTGTATACGTCATGCACTTTAGAGTAGTAGCTAAAGTCACGGTCTGATGGGTTAAGCGTCCGTCAGCTGTCAGTCAGTAGGTGGGACTGAATAGTCTTGCGGAAGTGTTTGAGGAATGCATAGGAATGTGAGGGTCTTGCGTGAGATATATCTAACAAAGGGTCAGGGCTTACGTTGAAGTCTCCTCCTAAAATTAGGAAGCCTTCTCTAAAATCTGCTAGGTGGTCTAAAGTATTGTCAATGAAGGTGAGTTGGTCAGTATTAGGGGCGTAAATTGTCGCAAATGTGTACTTCTGGCCAGCAATACTGCCCTTCAAAATCACATACCTGCCCAAAGGGTCTACTTTATGGTCTGAGGGTTGAAAAGGGCATGTCTTATGTATGGCGATAGCTACCCCTCTAGATTTGGGGGTCGGAGAAGTGCTATTGAACCACTTGTTGTAAAGATGAGTGGGTAGTTTGGGAAGGGATTTAGGCGTAAAGTGAGTTTCCTGAAGGAAAACCACCTGAGTCTTTAGTTGTTTCAACTCCCCCCACACCTTTTTACGTTTGTGTGAGGAGCAAAGGCCCCTGTCGTTATATGTACTCACCCGCAATGTAGCCATGGGGCGATATGTAGGCACTCAAGGTGTGTAGATTGACGGCATGTCCGGTGCAGACGGCAAGACAAGGCAAACCTGTGGTAAGGGGGACGGGAAAAGAGAAAACAAGGGAGAAAAGGGAGAGAAAGACAAAACATGTATAAGACAGATATCAAACATATAACCATCAAAACAGGATGGATGATATCATCTAAGCTCATGTAACAACTAAGGGTCATATTGAGGACCCCTTCCCTGGAAAAGGGAGGAGGTCCAAACCACGACCTGAGATCCCAATGGGGATCAAAACCCATAAAAATAGAGTGGCCTATGGGGGGATGTGTGCCATCTTAGGGAGAGGATGAGAGGGCCTCCATCTCCGTCCACCGCATCTAACGTGGTGTGGTAGGAGAGGGAGAAAAATAGGGATATACAGAAGGCTCAAAAACATTGAAGCCTACAAAAAGCATCATGGCTAGTGTTTGGAGGAAGTCCCAATGGTCGTATTCAGAAATACACAGGACATGGTATCATCTCGCCTTCAAGAGAAAGTAAATCCATTAACTCCCTGATGGGACTGGGCCCATTGTGGAGTCTGAGAGTTGTCACCTGCGGTTTCTTCTGCGGTTCTGGTTCCTAGCGGGTTGCCATGGCTGTTATGCGGGCAGTCTAGCAGCCACAGAGTCTGAGGAGCTCCTCCAATCAGGAAAGTCCACCGGATCCAGGTTCAGGAAGGTCAAGAAGTGCGGGAGGTCGTCTTTAGTGCGAAGGGTCACAGTTCTGACCTCCTTGGTAACTTGGAGGCAAAAGGAGAACCCCCAGTGGTGTACTAGGCTTGCGTCTTCAATAGCTGCTAGGAGAGGGTGTAATGACCTGCGTTGCATGAGTGTGCGTCTTGAAATGTCTTGATAAAAGGCTAAGTGTGCACCATCAAAATCAAAATAGGGTTTACCCCTCATCTTCTGCTTAATGCGATCCTTAAGCGTATATTTATGCAATTTATAGATAATGTCTCTCGGGTTGTTCACATGTTGAGAAGGGGGTTTCAGGGCCCTGTGTACACATTCTATTTCGATAGTAGCAGTAGCAGGCAGACCCAGAATTTCTTTAAAGACACCTTCTAGGGTGAGGATAATGTCCCTAGAACCAGTGGCTTCAGGTAGGCCTCGGATCCTGATGTTGGCCCTGCGGCTACGGTTCTCTGTGTCATCTAACTGGCATAGCAGAGCCTCAATCTGGTGGCCCTGTGTAGTGCATTTATCTTGTAGCATGGAGATGACAGGAAGGGCTTCCTCAAACTTTTGCTCCAGGTATTCAAGCCTACCCCCCAGGTGTGTTGTATCAGCTTGGAGCTATGCGATGCCTTCTTTAAAGGCTTTTTCTACCCTGTCTGCAAAGCGTTCAAGATCAGCTTTTGTGGGTAGGGACATAATATGGCGTCTAATGTCAGTGTCAGCCTGGGGATCTGGATCAGCGGGATCACCATCTTGGGATACGGGGGAACCCGGAGAGGTCGGGGGGGTCGAATCACTTACCGACCTTGGGGACGGTATGGGAGAGTTGTTCGGCTGGTGAGACCTGTCGGCGGTGGTCCTTGCGGCCTTGTGTGCTCGCTGTGTCTTCGCGGCCGGCCCCATCTTGGAAGGCTCGCGGCCTCTCCCGCTGTGTCCGGGATAGAAGGAATCCAGCTGAGACTGCCACGATAGTTCAGTCCGTAGTGGCTGGGAGGATGCCCGGTTCCTCAGGGACATAACAGGCGGCAGGTGTAGTATGTTTCACCCCCGTAGCGCTCTTGAAATGCGGAGGTGAGACGGAGCTGAGGAGGCACACGTCTTCACTCCTCCATTGCTAGGACACGCCCGTAAGTATGTCTTTTGTGCTGATGATTCTGTTTTTGATTTTGGCTGCACTTAGGCTTTAAAGCTATAGAGAAAATTATGCACTAAGTGTGCATTTGGGGTCGCCCTTAATGGATATTATTGGCCACAAGTGAGTATTAAATCTCATAGATTGTTATATATAAAAGTGCACTAGAGTGCCATCTTTATTAAACACATTCAATATATAAAAAAATATAACAGTAGGATTTACAATTGTATAAAGTGCAAATACAAACACTATACATTCGCTTGCATATAGAGGATATAGCACCCATGTGCCTACAGCCCGCAGCCTGTATATGGAGAGTCAGGCGGATGAGGTGTATGGCGTGTACCCGACATGTTTCGGAAATAGGTATGTATTACTCCTTCATCAAGGGATTTATGATTGGGTGCTCAAATCTATATCAATTTGATTCATAAAGACAAAAAACAGCAGTTAAAACAGTATAACTGGGAGCAGGCTGGCTTCTGGTTCACATGACACAAGGTGGGCAACCAGGAGTGTGATGCAGAGCGTTGCAGCACTTTCACAAGGGATGACCGATGGAGATCTTGTGGCTATTTAGTAATCTCTCGAGACCAGACCTCCAGGCAGCTTTAAAGCGGTAGAAAACTGCCAAAAAAATTTGGGTCCCCTGCTGATCTATACCATAATGTTCTAGTGTGCACTGCATACTAGCACATTATGACATACTGTACATACCTTTTCAAATAAATCCCTCCAGCAGCATGCTGTCACTGCTGCTGGGGCCTTCTTCAGGGTTGCTGTGTACCCTAAATGCAGAGCGTCACCACGCATGTGACTTTTTTGGCTATTGCCGATGTGAATACAGTCAGTATCTATTAAACCGTGCATGGTTAGGAGATATTAATTGTACCTACAAGTAAGCCTACTTGTAATGCCGCGTACACACGAGCGGACTTTTCGACCGGACTGGTCCGACAGACCGAGTCTGGTGGACAATTCGACCGTGTGTGGGCTTCATCAGACCTGCAGCGGACTTTTTCGGTCAAAAATCTGACGGACTTTAGATTTGGAACATGTTTCAAATCTTTAAGTTGGAACTCCGCCAGACCCAGTTCCTATCGAAAAGTCCACTCGTCTGTAGGCTAGTCCGACGGATGAAAACCGATGCTAGGGCAGCTATTGGCTACTGGCTTCCTTATTTTAGTCCGGTCGTATGTCATCACGTACGAATCCATGGGAATTTGGTGTGATCGTGTGTAGGCAAGTCCGTTTATTCAGAAAGTCCTTCGGAAGTCCGCCCAAAGTCCTTCAGATAGACCGTCGGACCAGTCCGGGCGAAAAGTGCACTCGTGTGTACGCGGCATAAGCTTATATGTATGTAAAAGTGTTTACTACCACTTTAAAGACTATCTATCACCAATAGAAGAACTAACAAGATATACATTTAACTAAATGACTTTTGGTTTGCAATGTGTATTATAAAAAAATTGCCATACTTTTTTTTCTTTTTACATAATGTAAATATTGTCACTTCTTTTCATTCTTTTTTTATCCTTTGTGGCATCTCAGTGTTGCTCATCTTCCAAATCCTCTTTCCACAACTGGAAGACAGGCACAGAGCTTTGTCACCTAAGCAAGGACCTACATGACTGGATCACCAGGTATTATTTTAACCACTTCAGCCCCTGAAGGATTTACCCCCTTCCTGACCACAGCACTTTTTGCGATTTGGCATTGCGTCTCTTTAACTGACAATTGCGAGGTCGTGTGATGTTGTACCCAAACAAAATTGACGTCCTTATTTTCCCACAAATAGAGATTTCTTTTGGTAGTATTTGATCACCTCTGCGGTTTTTATTTTTTGCGCTATAAACAAAAAAAGAGTGACAATTTTGAAAAAAAAACGCATTATTTTTTACTTTTTGCTATAATAAATATCCCCCAAAAATATGTATAAAAACTATTTTTTTCCTCAGTTTAGGCCGATATGTATTCTTCTACATATTTTTGGTAAAAAAAGATCACAATAAGCGTATATTGATTGGTTGATTGGTTTGCGCAAAAGTTATAGCGTCTACAAAATAGGGGATAGATTTATAGCATTTTTATTATTTTTTTTATTAGTAATGTTGGCGATCTGCGATTTTTATTGTGACTGCGACATTATGGCAGACACATCAGACAATTTTGACACATTTTTGGGACCATTGGTATTAATACAGCGATCAATGCTATAAAATTGCATTAATTACTGTAAAAATGTCACTGGCAGTGAAGGGGTTAACACTAGGGGGCGATCAAGGGGTTAACTGTGTGAAAGTGGAAACTCCTGCGCTGTCGGGGGGGGGGGGGCTATGCTAAAAGGACACTGCTGCAACACCTAAGTACTGATCCAAGGCAGGAGAAATGGGACAAAAGTGGGGGAAGATGGTAGTTGCGCTGTGATGAAGAGGGGGGGGAGGGAAGCTACAAAGATGACTAAAGTGGCAAAGTGAACTAAAAAAGCAGAAACGGGCCAATGCATGAATAGATCCTACATGCTAAAAGAACATGGTGGGGATGCAGTGCAGTGCAACGTAGCTGATCAACATGACATGTTGCGGGCAGACAAAGCCTAATATATAAAGGTAATCGTGAAACAGTGACTGCTTGAATATAGCAAAACAAAAATGCATATACCAACACAAATAGGGTGAATAATGACACAATGCAAAAAAAAAAAAAAAAAAAAAAAAATATATATATATATGTAATGCAAGAAAAATATATGTGGGCTAGTGCCCCATTAGCAAAAACGTGCCAGATCCTGGTGAACTACAAGTGACAAATCCCTAGGACAAACATGAATATTAGTTCTATCATCCAGTCCAAAAAGCAAAAACACGTGATGAGAAACACAAAACAAGTCCAATCGTGAAGGGAGGGGGGATCTTCAGTGAGGACACCTCCGTGTTTGCAAGCCGCTTACCTTACAGCTGTAAGGTGTACAGCCTGTGTTGCAAATGACCCGCAGGTGTAGACGTTCCGTGTATACAGGCAGTGACAATGATGAACATGCCAAGCGAAATATAAAAAATAAAAAGTATACAGCATGTAAAATAACTCTGCAACGACCACAGTGGAGGGGGGGCAAGACACACACAGGGGGAGGTTGCACTCACTTTCATGAAGTGAGTGTGGGCATCAATCCACGAGCGCCGAGCTCGTATGCCTCCAGGAGTGTCACCAATCTGGAATCTGTCCCCGTGCCTGGAAACTGGAATATGTCCCCATGCCTCTCTCCTCAGTGTTCGTCAGGTAGAGTAGTGATGTATAGTGTGAGGGGGAAAGAGACGCACATAGCGTGATCCCATATATAAGGTATATTTATTTAATAAAACAAGTCCAATCAACTTACATTTAAAACAATGCTGCAGTGTGTAGTAACTACGAGCGC